>NC_142034.1:100270131-100623881 GCF_982192425.1 Myodes glareolus
CTTTATCATAATAATGGAAAACTATAACTATGACTATCCATTCTTCAACTCCATCAAAGACTCCAGAAGGATATATTACCTAAGTAAACAAGAAGTAAGCAACTTCCAAAACTCTAGAAATGACAGAGACATCTCGCTGCCTGGACAGTCACCCAAACTTCCTCTGTATCGTTGGGGCATCCATTTTTGGCCTTCAGGCCCATAATATCCAACAGACATTTCCATGAAGCTGGAACTTTAGGCAAGTTCAGCAGTCCTCTCTCTGCGGGTTCTCTGTGTCCAGTTTATTCAACAGTCCAGGCAAGAGCTGTTTCTTGCCCAAATGGCTAACCAATTCCATAAGGAGCCTCTTCAATGCCCATCTTCCTCTTGAAGTAGATTGGTGCTGCCAGGAGCAGATGTGTCTCATTGTCATGAAAAGTCCTAAGTTATTAAAACATTAAATGTCATGTTCTGTAGTCTTTGAAAGATGTGAATGTCTATCTGAAATATATCTATGCACTTCTAGAAAATCAGACTAACATTACTTCAAGCTTGACTATTATCGATGATTATCCATTAACAACCTATATTTTTAATTATACATTGCATTTTTAAATGAACTACACAATCAAAATCAAAAATATATACACATATAACAAAATTGACCTTAAAATCCATACCAATGCAAATTATTCATATCTATATCACTCTGTCATGAAATTTTTAAAATACACTGAAATATTCTCCAGATTCTGCCCCAAATCAGTACAAACTTTGTCGGCACCCCAGTATAGAACTGCTTGGTACCACGACACTGGGGTATAAAATGAAGAATCTTCATGCAGTCAGAAGGGTTTTCTTTGGTTGATACTACATCAGAGAAACAAAACTCCTGTGAGGGAAGAGAAAAAATTGTTAATCTGTCTCTGAAGATACGGGAGGAGTTGTGCTTTTGGCCAAGGGTCAGTTCAGAGACAAATGCTGAACACTTTGAAGGTCCAGGGATGCTGGGCTGTGATACACTGGTAACAGGAGCTGTAGGAAAGTAGAGCGCTTGGTTCTGCTAACTAATGCTTAGTGTGTCCCCACCATCTCAGTCACACTATGGAGACAAGGAAACACGTGACTGTCCTCACATCTCTCACAGATGTTAGAAACGCAGGAAATGTGTAGTAATTACTTAAGAAGGGAGAGACTGTAAGGCAGGAATGGGGGAAGAGGGAGAGGTATAAGATTCCCATTCAGTCAGAAACTGTAGAGGGGTTCGAAGAGGAGGTCTGCTATCCCCAGGGGAGAAGGAGAATTATGGTACATCAGGGATTTAAACAAGGACCCAAACATGAGAACATGTGATGTGAGTCTGGCACAGCATCTAAAGGGAAGCGGCAAGCTGATAAGATGGTTCTGCTTGACTGGCTGGGAGAAGGTGGGAACGTGTCCATTCAGTCTGTCAGGAGCAAAGAGAAAGCTGGCCAAAAGTGCAAAGGATCCTTCCCTCTTCCCTCTTTCTCCCTCACTCCTTCCCTCCCTCCCTCTTTTCCTCGCCTCCTTTTTATACCTTCCCTCTATTCTTTTTCCCCTTCCTTTGTTCTTTGTTGAAAATTCAGGTTTGTATATGAAACCTCCTGATTTGTGATACAGCTAATTTCTTTTTATTGTATAAACACATGTGGGCCAAGCAAACTGTGCCTGCAAGTCCAGAGTGACCCACTAACATCCGGGGCTTCTGAGACTCAAAGGGGCAGGCGCAGGCGCAGGCGCAGGCGCAGGGTAGATAGCCCGGGATCTAGTGCTAAAACAAAAGAACAGAGAGGCTAAGTCCAGATGAATGCTGCTTTGTCCTCTTCCCATCTACAACCTAGAACCCAAAGGCAGGCTGCCGTCACCCTGGAAGATGGACTCCCTGGATCCTTAGAAGCCAGCAGATAAAGAATAACCAGTGGCCCATCCTGGCAACCACTGACCTTGTACACTCTGTTCTTGTATAGAAAAAGTGCTGTCAAAATACAAAGAAATCTCATACCAACAGCTCCTTGGCAGGCCGTGAGCTATGGTCTTTGTTAATGCATTCATCTACTCCCCGACAGGGCTTTCTTCCTCCCTTCTTTTCTCTTTTCACCCTGGAACATAAGGAATTGAGCACAAACTGGCAGTGAACGATATCCCTCCTGACTCGGGGTGATTGTGTTCCTTAATAATGATAATCGCTGCGAGGTAATATTTGCATGATAAACTGAAGACATCTGGTGGAGCGGGCATGGGCGTGCAGCGTTCGTTAGGAAGCAGAAGCAAGCTTAACGCTGATGAAATGTTCCCACTAAAAATAAAATCGGCAGGCATTGGAATTTCTGCATGCCAGCAGTCTCTGCCTTAGTTACCGTGGGAACATGTGGTTATGCGTACACATCAGGCAGAGTACACAGTTTGTGGGCCCAGCCCCTAGGGGGCCCATTATAGAATTTTGTATGTTTAGAAACATTTTGTAATAAGGCCCCTGGTGTCATTTATTAGTGATAAAATACACAGCAACCTTCATCAACAGCAACCACAAATTTACTTCTTATGGAATAAGCATGTTTTCAGATAAGAGACACATGTGGAGATGTATGCAGTCTTACGTTTCTCAATGTGTTTCCTACATGTTAAATTTTCCCGTGTGTGATTCTGCCTTATACCTACACATGTGTAGCGTATTTGTCTGCATGTCCCTGTGAGTGCACAGGTGTATGTGTGGACCCTGTGGTATAATCTCTGCTGCCTTCCTCTGCTGCTCTCTACCGTGTTTTGACCAGGGTTGTTACTGAACTCAGTGCTCTCACATGTTGACGAGACCAGCTGTCCCGTGAACTCTAGTGACCCGCTGTCTCTACCCCACCCCTAACACTAGGGTTACAATTGTACATCTCCATGCCTGGATTATTTTTCACATGAGCTACATGGATTTGAACTCAAGTCCTCATGTTGGACAATCTCCCCACACCAATCTTGCCTTTAGGAAAGAAAGAAATCCTATTTTCTTTGTAATAAGGTCTGCCTTCCTGAATTTTACATTCAACAACTTGTATTTCTGGAGGATCCATGGAAGAAGATATCAGGTGAGGGGACTGACGTGTCCTCAGTGGTGTCGCCACTGGTGACTCCCCATGCTCAAGTACACAGCTTCATAGTCACACTCACACAGATGGGCCTGGTTAAACTCTATGTCACACACATACAACAAGCAAGCAAAACACAAAACAAAAGACTTGAGACCATTGGAGTGGGAAGTTGATGTGTGTGTGTGTGTGTGTGTTATGTGTGATGTGTGTTCATGTGTGGTATGTGTGGTATATGTGCATGTATGGTATACATGTATGTGTGGTGTATATGTGTGCGGTGTGTGTGTGGTGTGTATGTGGTAGCTGTAAGATGCATGTGGTGTCTGTGTGTGTGCATGTGTGGTGTGTATGCATGTGTGGTGTGTATATGCATGTGGTATGTGTGTGTGTGGCATGTGCATGGGGAGTTAACAAGAGAAGGAGGAGGATCTTAGAGAGTAAAGGGTTGAAATCAGAATGCATTACATACATGTATAATTTTTATTTTGCTTGAGTTGGGGGAGGGGCTGCACCACTAGCCCTGTGAATTCCCAGCATCTGGAATGGCAAATCCTTTATCCAGCTGTCAATGCTGAGCTGTTTTAAGGCTGCTACAGGAACACAGAAAGGATCCGGAAGCGGAAAGATGACTGTGCTTCGCTTTTTCTCATTACCTGATCCCAGTCGCCTGAAGAAAATGACTCCCCCTTATATTTACCTTCTTGGTTCCTTTCCAAAGTGTGCATCTAAGTGTCTTCGGTAGCACGGAATGGAATGTTCTCTGTTAATGGCTTTCAGCCTGTCTGTCTCCGGAAGGCCTGCAGTTTAACCCTCCCCAGCGAATTTCGCTGTTATCGGAAGGCTGAGCCTCCGAGACTCCAGCCAGTTTGGCACTTTCCACACAAGTCAAACTGCTATCTACTGATGCCCCTGGGCCACACTGACTGGTGTGAGTTTTCAGTTGGTCTTTTAAAGGGGAGTTGATGTATGGAGGAAATGCGAGAGTTTGGGTCCCGAGGCTCAAGAGAGCTAAAGGAGAAGAAAATGGGCTTGGTGTTTGTTCTCTCACCAAGACCTTGAACAATGCCCACAATTGCTCTGCGCCTCTCCCTTTGTCTAGGAAGCTGGGAGATTAATAAAGACTTCATCAGGACTTTGAAAGAATCAAAGGCCATGAAGGGAAAGAACATGGGTTAAAACAGCCAATAATCTGCCAAAGTATGTTGGCCCGTGCCTTTAATCCCAGTACTCAGAAAACAGGCTAATCGTTGTGAGTTCAAGTCCAGCCTGTTCTAAACAGTGAATTCCAGGGAATCAAGACTATATCGTGAGACACTGGTTTTGAAAAATAGTCTACAAGATATAGGCACAGGAGACCACTTCCTAAGTAGAATCCCAGTAGCACAGACAATAAGAGAATCAATGAATAAATGGGACCTACTGAAACTGAGAAGCTTCTGTAAAGCAAAGGACACTGTCAGTAAGACAAAAAGGCTACCTTCTGACTGGGAGAAGATCTTCACCAACCCCTCATCAGACAAAGGTCTGATCTCCAAAATATACAAAGAACTCAAGAAACTAGACATCAAAACTCTAATTAACCCAATTAAAAAATGGGGTACTGAACTGAACAGAGAATTCACAACAGATGAACTTCAAATGGCCAAAAGACACTTAAGGTCATGCTTAGCAATCAGGGAAATGCAAATCAAAACCACTTTGAGATACCATCTTACACCTGTCAGAATAGCTAAACTCAAAAACATCAATGATGGCCTATGCTGGAGAGGATGTGGAGTGAGGGGAACACTCATCCATTGTTGGTGGGAATGCAAACTTGTGCAGCCACTGTGGAAATCAGTGTGGCGGTTTCTCAGGAAACTGGGAGTCAACCTCCCTCAGGACCCAGCAATTCCACTCTTGGGAATATACCCAAGAGATGCCCTATCATACTACAAAAGTATTTGTTCAACTATGTTCATAGCTGCACTACTTGTAATAGCCAGAACATGGAAACAACCTAGGTGCCCCTCAATAGAAGAATGGTTAAAAAACGTGTGGAACATATACACATTAGAGTTTTACTCAGCGGTAAAAAAACAATGACATCTTGAATTTTGCATGCAAATGGATGGAAATAGAAAACGCTTTACTGAGTGAGGCCATCCAGACCCAGAAAGAGGAATATGGTATGTACTCACTCATAAGTGGATTCTAGCCGTAGTTAAAGGTCTTTGAGTCTATAATTCGTGATCCTAGAGAAGCTAAATAAGAAGGTGAACCTGAAGAAAATCATATAGTTATCCTCCTGGATATTAGAAGTAGACAAGATTGCCAGGCAAACTTGGGGGCACGGAAAGTGGGGGGGGGTGGGAGTAAGGGGAGATGGTTAGGGAGAGGGGAGAGGGGGAGGATTGGGGATGGCTTGGGGGAATGGGAGGGGGGAGGGAGGAAGGATGGTTATGGGAGCAGGGAAGTTTATATCTCAACTAAGGGAGCCATTTTAGGGTTTGCAAGAGACTTGATTCTGGAGGGGTTCCCAGGCCCAAGGAGAGGTCCCCAGATTGTTCCCTGGGCAGCAGAGGAGAGGGTGCCTGAACTGGCCTTGGCCCATAACCATACTGATGAATATTTTGCATGTCACCACAGGAAACCCTGACTGCTCTTGGAATAGGAGAGGGAGGAGTAGAGGGAGTGGGGGGTGCCGGAGAGTATTGGGAGGAGGGGAGGAAGTGGAAATTCTTATAAATAAATAAATAAGGAAAAAAAAAAGAAAAAGAAAACTTCTTAGGGTCTGAGATGATGGAAATGGTGTGATGACTCGGGTTTGGTTCCCACATCCACGCCAGACGGTTCACAATCACGTGTAACCAGTTCCTGGGAATCAGATGCCTTCTTCTGGCCTCCGAGGACACCTCATCTGGCACCCACTCACCCAGATAGATACATGCATATGCATAAAAATACAATCTTAAAAAAAAACAAATATGATTGGAAAGTTAGGGATATTTGTTAACCACACAACAGAGCACTCATTCTCCAGAGATGTCCCGTAATTCACATACTTGTTCTTGTTTTACCTTTAACTTCACCATAGTCCTTGCAGATAGGAAGCAGTATTGTTTGAGCCATAATGGGAAGAAAGACTGAGAGAAGTAAACATGTCCCTTGGAGTTGACAGTCCCTCCTGCACCAGGGTTCTAAGCCAGAGCTGGAGAGATAGACATCGCCCACACCTGTGGACCAAAGTTGTGTGCTGCTAAGGTTTGTTAGAGCAATGATGATTGGAAAGCTGGCATTCGTACTCCTTGAAGGCACGTTGAGAGGGGTTGGCACACAGAGTAGCGGAACTGGAGAAGGATGCAATCCCAAGGTGGCAGAAAACCTGTCTAGCATTTGTGACTGGAGCTTCAATCCTTAGCATCAGAAAAGCAACCTAAAAAACCAAAGCAAATGATAAAAATCCAACTAACAGATGACTCCAGTAAAACACTCACAAGATCTCTTTCCTGATGTTTGGTGGCCACTGCAGGCTTGGCAGTACTCTGTGAATCTAGGCTCCAAGAGATCAAAAGGTCAAGGCATTTGGCTGGAGGTTGCAGCCAGGGTGTCGTACCACTCTGCCCCCAGAGAAAGAATGAATAAGTGCTTAGCTTTCTGGAATTCAGGAATGCTCTTCCCTGCCCCCTCAGGCTGAAGGTGAAGGACACCTGTCTTGGGAGGAGCTCTTGTCCCAGTGGTGGGCTGACAGGTCTAACACTGAGTTGATCATCTGCTAAGTAGAAACCGCATTTAAATTGCAATAAATGTAAAAGAAAATTAAGCCAATATGGTGAGGTTCTGGATCGCCATAGATACCACCATTGAGTCGAAGTTGTAAATATCGGACGTTCCAGTATGAGGTCAAGATCTCTGTCCTCCCTAGGTTCTCTTTTGAAGAAAACAGTGCCCAACGGTCTTTTCTCTGTTGATATGAGCAGAGTGACCCACTATAGCTATCTAGCCTCTAATGTATGGTCTATATACATCAGTGATTCTTATGAATTGTTCTGTGTGCAAAATGATCTATGATGGCTGCTCTTTCAGTTTCTAATGACTGAGTTCATTAAGCATGAAGCAAGCAATTTTTTTTTAAAACAAATCAAATTGTAAATAGATAGCAAACTATCATCAACCTGGATCCTGGCAACATCCCGCAGAAATGACTAGATGAGCCCAACTGAGCTTGGGCTGAGGGAGCTAAGTAAAAGAGGAAGTCGCAGCAGCAGAGAGATAACACCAGCAAACCAGGTGCTTCCGGTGTCCTGCAGGATGACAGGAAAGCCCGAGTGCAGGTGACGCTCCCAAATGGAAGAACACAGGACAGAGGACATGCTTTGCTTGCATCTGTGTATGTGTGACATATGAATATCTGGTGTCAAGGAGGTCAGGAGAAGGTATCAGGTCCCCAGGTGCTGGAATTACAGACTCTTGTGGGCCAAATGTTGTGGTGCTGGGCACTGACCCTGAAACCTGTGGAAGAGCAGCCCGAACATTTAAGCACGGAATCATCTTTCCAGCCCAGCATTTTCACACCATGAAGTAAGATTGGTAACCCTTGTTGGAAATGACTTACCTTTTAGCTATTCTCAGGGTGCCCTGTTTTCCACACCTTAGCTGTCCATTCTTCTCCCTTTTCCCTGTGACAGGCCAGGAGTCAGCCTCACTGGACAGGTAACCACGGAGGGGACATGAAATAAAGTTCAAGTCCCAGATCCTTCATCTGACGATGGATGGCGATACAGACCCAAACCCACATTGGAGCACCGGACTGAGCCCCCAATGGTCCAGATGAGGAGCAGAAGGAGGAAGAACATGAAGAAAAAACTCAGGACCGCGCGAGGGGTGCGATCACCCACTGATACAAGGGAACTGGTCTGATGAGAGTTCGCCAAGGCCAGTTGGACTGGGACTGAACGAGCATGTGATCCAACCAGATTTTCTGAATGTGGCCGGATTCTCTGAATGTGGCTGGCCCGGAGCCTTTCTGAAAAGCCATTGATAATGACACTGGGACTTGCTTCCTCTGCATATACTGGATTTTTGGGATCCGGTCTGTTTGGATACTCACCTTCCTGGACCTGGAGGGAGGGAGGAGGAACTTGGACTTCCCACGGGGATGGAAGCCCTGACTGCTCTTAGGGATGGAGAGGGAGGAGGAGGGGGAGGGGGGGCAGTGGGAGGGTGTTGGGAGGAGGGGCAGAAATGGAAACTTTCATAATTTAATAAACTTTGAAAAAAAAAAGAAAATAAAAACCAAAAAAAAAAAAGAAAGAAAGAAAGTTCCTTAAGTTTAGGACAGTGGGTCTCTCCTGGAGTCCACTATCAACAAGTGTGAATGCCACATGGCGATTTACCAGTGTAATGCATATATAGCAAACTGCAGATTTGATTTCACTTTATTACTCTATTTTAATTTAATTACACATCTATGGCAGATTTCTTTCATGTTACACAATGTAGTCCTAAGAAATGAAATGGGGTTGACCTATGACCTTGACTGATGCCTGTATCCTCAGGGCTTTAGGGAGTTCTGGGAATTGTGCTCCCCATGGTTGCTTCCTGGGTAGCCTTGGGAGGAGATAAATAATTTAACCAAGTCTAACACAGCCATCTGTAAAGTGGAGATAATTTTCACAAAAGGATTATTTTTGTTGCTAGAATAGTCTATGGAAGGTTCTAGAGTTTAAGAGTGTCATCAAAAACCATTGCTTATTATTTTCATTAACAGTTCTATCATCATTAAGGTCATTTTGATACTAAAGGGTGTACACACAACTGCAAGCCCAAGAGAAATTAACTGTACAGTAATGATGGCTGGAGCTCAGATGGTAGAATATACATGAATCCTTAGGTCTAATCTCCGGCACAGCATACAACTGGGCATAACGGCACATATTTATAATCCCAGTATTCGCACAGCAGAGGCAGTAGGATCAGAACTTCAAAGTCACTATTTTCATAAAAGAAAATTAAGAATGTGATTCATATACGGAATTATACCTTAACTTTATTGCCTATAGCTGATAGGTGCACAGTTCATCAACAAAGCAGCAGACGATTCGGGGTCATTCTTGGGTGTGCACTGTGTTTCCAAGGAGATGAGAAAAGAAAATGCAGAGTCCAGTGGGGCTGGCGAGGAGCAAGTTCCTGACATGCAGCAACCACAGTGGATTCCAGCGACCCTTCCTGGGGATTTAAGGAACGGGGTGAGATTGGGTTTCCATACAGAAAATAACTCCAAAGGCTGTGGGAGAATCAACGAAGACGAGAAGATGCGGTGCCTAACACACTTGTAAGGAGCTCTGCTCTGAGAGAAGGGTGCAGATGCAATGTGGAGGAAGGGGGGACATGAGAGGGCAGCTAAGGAAATACTGCCAAGGTGGAGGGAGGAAGTCAAAGTGGGACTTCTACAGTCAGGAAATAGATGACATG
Organism: Myodes glareolus; assembly: GCF_982192425.1. Taxonomy (NCBI): domain Eukaryota; kingdom Metazoa; phylum Chordata; class Mammalia; order Rodentia; family Cricetidae; genus Myodes; species Myodes glareolus. The sequence goes on from NC_142034.1 coordinate 100,279,665, forward strand.
CTTTATCATGTGTTTATTTTTTAGTTAGCTCTTTAGTGTGGGAGCATGTTTGTCACTGCATGCATGAGGAGGTCAAAGAACAGTTTACAGGAGTTGATTCTCTCCTTCTATCGTGTGGGTCCTAGGGAACTGGGCTCAGACTTTCAGATTTGGTGGCAGCACCTTTACCCACTAAGCTTAACTGGTCCCAGTAGCAAGATTGTAAAAATTATTATTATTATTATTATTATTATTATTGAGTTTTTCTTGTAAATTTCAACTTGTAAAATGTTTAAGTGTTTATCTCCCTCAGTCCTCCCAGTATCTTAACCTGATACCTATTTTATTTATTTATTTTTGGTTGAGTCTTGCTGTGTAGGCTAGCTTGAACCCACTTCCCAAGCACTGGGATTAAAGCTGTGCTCCACCATTCCCAGCCACTGATAGGGGAATTCAAACTGAGCATGAGGTCTATAGCTAACCCCCCAATACACCCAGCCTCATCTCTAACAAAAGACAGGAGGCCCAAGGGATGTCTCAATGGATAAAGCACTCGCCAGGTGAATGTAAACACCTGAATTCAATGAAAAGGTAGGCATGGCAGTACTCACTTATAATCCAGAACTGGGGAGGTGGATCTCAGAAACTGATTGGCTAGGAACCCTATCAGAATCAGCGAGCATAAAGCTCAAAGAGAGACAAGGTGAAGAGCTGGAAGGTACTTGCAGCTCTAGTGGAAGACTTAAGTTTAGTTTCACGTATCTACGTGGGGCATTTCACAGCATTTCTATGCAATTTCAGCATCAGGAGACCTGACATTCTCTCATGACCTTGGAGAACAGTGTTACAATATGACATTCACTTACATAGATACATACATGCATATACAAGTACATAAAAATAATAAAAATAAACTTTAAAAAATAAAGTGAAGTATAAAGGAAGACACCCAACACCAACCTTTGACTATCACATACAAACACACATGTGCACCCACATACACATAAACACACATGCACCCACATACACTAACACACATGCACCTACATAAACAACACAGTGCAACCACATACATGTACACATGTATACCCACATGCATATATACATGTGCACTCACATACAAAAACACACAAAAGCTAAGATGACAGTCAATAAATAGTTCAAGTATTTAAAAGGATTGAATACGTTTATTCAGAGATTAATTTTTACTTAATGTCTCACTCCTTCACACTTTCTGTTAAATGGCTTAGCAACGCAAGCAAGGCCACAAATGGCTCCTCTATCACAATGGGAAAGGAACAGAACCTTCACAGAGGAAATGAAGACCTTGTCCTGCTAATGAGATTGCTTCTGTCTTTAAATCTGAAGTTTTAAAATTGAAATTGGGGAAAAAATGTTATCCACGGCAGCAGCTGCCCACTGGGTTCCAGTTGCCAGGGCTGGCATGAGTGTCAGTGTTACTCTGGTCCAGATGGAGAACATCAGAGAGAAGATGTATCAGGCCTGCCCACCCGGCAACCAGGACCCGGAGTCCATGCTCAAGCTGATCCCAGGAGCATGCTTCAGTGCACAGGCCACAAATGCCCACTGAACCTCCTTTTTGGCTGTCTCTGACTACTGAGCTTTTATAGCAAACTGCCTGGAAGACTTTGCATATATGGCTAGTTTCATTTGGAATCCTCTCTTAGAATGTCCTGACCAAAGTCTTGGGGTCATATAAACCATAGAAATGAAACCATAGAAATAAAAACCAAAAAAAGTAAGTTTGGAGATCTCTAACTCTGTTTCTTCCTTTCTCTGTCTCTGTCTCATCTTTCTGTCTCTCTGTCTCTTTCTCTTCCTCTCTGCGTCTCTGTCTCTTGTCTCTGCCTCTCTCTATATATATCTCTCTCAGTTTAGAAATTTCCCAACATGAAATAGGTATGATGATGCAGATAATACTATTTTGATTTTTATAGATAAAACAAAAGGAGAAACTGGGACATTTTTATTATTTCCTTTTACTTACTCATGAAATCAAGCAAACAAGAAAAAAAAATCTTAGTTAACAGAAATGATGGGCAAAGCCATTGCTGCCAAACTGTTAGGGAGAGCTCCTCTCACTAAAGCTTGCACGGTAGTAAGCCTGAAGGGCCAGTGGGATGGGCCAGGAGGTAAAGTTGCTTGCCACCAATCCTGACGATTTGAGTTCAATCCCAGAAACTACCTGGTGGAAGGACAGAACCAATGCCTGCAAGTTTTACCTTCTGTGTCGTGTGGTATGCATTCATGGTTGGGAGTAGGAATAATAAGTCTATGTAAATTATGCATCCTAAAACTGGGAAGAAAGCTCTCATGGGGAAAGGAAGATCATCAACTGTCTGTTCAGAGAATGCTCATCAGTAGACAATGGCACTTCTCCAGAGGGGGGAAACCTCAGAAAGACTCACAGCTCTTGCCCAAGGAACAGTGCAGTCTGGATGCAAGAGGCCCTTACTGTGTCTCATCCCATTCTCTGGTCTAGTAGGGATTTGCTCTGGGCCATTACACTAAATACCTAGTGTAACATTCCTTACAATGTCAACACCAGTCACAAGGAGAATCTCCAGTAACTTCCACTGTGATATCATTTGCTGGATGCTCAGCAGTCCACAGCATTCTGTACCATCACTCCACGTGTGTGTGTGCATGTGTGTGGGCTAGTATGTGTACATGTGTATGCGTGTATAAATTAGTATGAAGACCAAATGTGTGTCTTCCCCAAGCTCTCTCTATCTCCTCTTCTGAGACAGTCTCTCTTGAACATGGAGTTTATGAACTTAACCAGACTAGCTGCCCAGTGAGCTCCAGAGATCTGCCTCTCCCATCCCCATGCATTAGAGACACATGACGCCACACCTGGCTTTTGTTCGGATTCTGGGAAGCAACTCAGCTATTCACAGTTATGCAGCAAGCACTTTGCAAACTGAACCATTTTCCCAGCTCTTTCATTCCGAGACAAAGCTGCAAAGTTCCGGAGCATTATCTCAATGTTTTCCTTAAACCACCATTAAAAGTTTGAGCAGCACTTTGTGTGCTCAAAGCAGCCTTCATATCAGATTCCACAAAGCTGTTCCAACCTCTTTCTTCTGTTTAGATGAAAGGCAATGAACTCATTGGCTGATCTTAACACACACATCAATTAATTAAATTGACTTAAGGGTTATTCTTACATAAAATGCTACTCTTTGGATTGTTTTAAAAGACATCAATTTGTCATTAAAAGAGGAAATAGCATACAGTAGCTTTAATTTTTTCCCCCTTAATTCCTTTAATGTCTGCTTTGCTAAATGCTTAGCAACAAAAGGCTGGTTTGAACAAGGGCTTCTTTGCCAAGATAGGGGAAAAAAAATCTAAAATTTAGATGTGTCTGCAGTGACCATGGCAGTGTAAATTAATTAGTCACACTGAGCCTGAATCAGCAGTGCCTCGGAATTGATCTTGCTTTTATGCCACTCAGTTTTCCAAATGTGTTCACCCTGAAAAGTAGGCCTTCTTGCTAATACCTTCCTTCCTCAATCAGAAATCAAAGTCAGCAAGCAAGCCTATCTTTTAAGGATAGCCCTTGATAATACACTAATAAATTTTTAAATGCTGATTTTTTTTTTTTTGTGCCAGGGGCCAAGCTAAAGGCTGTCAGTACCAGGGATAGCAAAATAAATAAGAGATTATTCCTCTCCTGAGGGAGTTTGCAGTCTTTGGGGCATGGGTATTAAAATATATATATATACCAAAAGCTAAATTATATAATACCAGACAACAAACAAGCCGCAGTATATGGCAAGATGTTGATTTTCAGTGCCAGGGAGTTAAGTAAAGGTGGATGATCATACCTGAACACAGGGGCAGTGTAAGAGGACTTTGAAAGGAGAGGGGTGGATATCACTGGTATTAGACCCTTTTCTGTTTCTGGTAACCCTCAAATGCAGCTTAAGGGAAGAAAGGTTTATTTTGGCCCATCATAACAGCAGGAGTGTGCATCCAGAACTCACATCTCTTCCTCACACCAGAACAGGAAGCAGTAAGCAGTAAAAACTCAAGGCCAGCACTCAAGTGACCCACTTCCTCCCTCTAAGCCCCACCTTTCGAAGTTTCCACAAACTTCCAAAATTGCACCACCTGCTGGACACCAAGAGTTAAAGCACAAGCCTGTGAAGACTCTTTCCTATTTGAGTCACAGCAGGGATATTTGTGCCTAAGTTCCAGGTTTAAGCTGTATGCAAAATTTTAGCAGATGTATTTAAACAACTTAAAATTCTTTTAAGTATATGATTTATTTTTAAGCAAATATACAGTTTTATAACCACTATTCAATATAAATTTACAGCTTCCCCATCACTCTGAAAACTCTTGAGTTTATTTTCAACTGATCATTGTTCTAACCTTTTCCTTTGAGTATCTTAACATAATACATTTGAGGCTTATCTATTGCAATTATCTATTTGCATATATATATATATACATAAAATGAATAAAAGCCCATTGTTACAAGGACTTTGTTCTCTTTATTTATTATACAGAACTTTATATAATATTACATTGCTAAGTCCATAAAATTTTACCTCATTTATCCAGGCAAAGATTAATGTGCATTTGGGTATTCTCACCTTCTGGATGTGTGAATAATGATGCTGCAGAATCTACATACAAGTTTTCCTAGGAATATATATTTTCCCATCTCTAGAGTAAATACTTCAGAACAGAATTGTTAGGACATTTCACAAGTCTATGCTTAGCTTTTAGGGAAAACAACAGTCTTCCAAAGTCCATCATGGCGGCACAGCTTCCCATTGCCACCAGAAGTGTCCAAAATGGACCTTTATCTGTCTCCCTTCATTTGAACCCAGTGGAAAGAGGATGAAACCAAACAGGGCAGGTATATTGTTCTATCCAAGGTTACATAGTACATGATCATAGAGGTGACATTTTAACCAAGGGTGATTGATTCTGAAGTATTGTTTCCACATCATTCTGGGATTCCAGTATTTTGAAGAATTGTTCAAGGAGGGAATTCAAATACAGTTTCAATATAAAACAAGAATTTATTAATAATGTCTGCAAAGGGCACAGCTTACACATATCATAGTCATAAAGACCTACTACTGATTCAAAGGCCTTGATCTCCCTCATAAGAGGAGGACTCAGTGATTTTGAGAAACTGCGTTAAGATATAGCGACAATCAATTAATAATGTCTGTACCATTTGCAGCCCATAGACAGAAGTCCACACTCCATTCCAAGATAGTTTGTGACTTCTTCTCATTGCTAGTGAAACTCAATTTCAGATCATATTGGTCTAGTGCCCTCCCCAATTCCACTAGCACTAGGTATTCTCTTACTAGTAGATGTATTGAATAGCATTTTCTTTAGCCTCTGCAGTGATCTGTCTGAGAGCAACTGACAAGATCATGCATGCTCTTTGCTCTGCCATATCCCTACCAAACAACAGGAAAAGTTGCTGTGGTTGAAACATAAGAATAAAGGTACCGATGAAATTAAATCCATTTTAAACCCAGCAAAGCAAGGGGATGGTAACCTTGAATAATGCACTGCATCTGGAGATCCAAGAAAGATGGAGAGGAACCTTGAGTCCCTAAATTCCTCCATGATTGAACTCTAGGTTATTGCCTGAGAGTAATCAGCCTCTGCCCATGGCTGCTATAAATGATGGATGGGCCTATGAGAGCCTGCACACATTGGAAGGCATGCTAGAGAAGGCCTCCCGAGTGCAAAGCTCCCTCTATTTATAATGAGCAGACAGCAGACTGTATGGTGTACAGAGAGGGAATGGTTGCACAGAGGCTTTGCTAGCAATTTTTAAACAAAGAATCAGCAGCTAGGTACGTTGGAAGACTGCTTGCCGAGCATGTGCAGTCTTGAGTTTAACTCCTACACCACAAAAAGCTGGGTTTTGTGGCACGTGATTGAATCCCCAACACTTGCCTACACGATGAACTCCAGGCAACCTGGTCTACTTGAGGTCCTGTCACAAAACAAATGAAAACCACAGTATTTTGATCCAATGCAGTTTCTCAATGGAGCAGTCTTTGAACTTTGATTATCAGTATATAATCAACAAAGAAGGAAGAGAAAATTTTTTCACTCAAATGGCAAGAAAATGTAGCCCTCTTTATCCCTCTCCTTCACTGCTAAAATGGAGGTGACAGTGGAGGAACTTAGAGATGCTGTTCCTAGTGACATGCCTCCCTTTAACGGTGATGAGGAGACATTATCATGAAACAAGAGTAGTGGTCCAACTGGGAAGCCTGTGCCCTCTATGGAGAGTCCCCTCCCCAGGTTTTCACATCAACTTTGACTGGCCCAGTCCCCTTTGCCTATCTCTGCTAAAGTGTAGCAGTTTGGTTTTGTTTCCTGCCTTCCTGTTTTTATGTCTTAATGAAGAAAACCCCCTCCTTCACCTGAAAGCAGAATTAGGTACTGTGTGTTGTAGGATGTCTTGTGTCGTTTGGTAGTGATGTTTATGAGACTCATTAAGACATCTGTATAACTGTGTTTTGAAACCATCTGCTGTAACCCAGTGGGCTCCACACCTGGAGAGACAAACTCTGTCTCTCTCTGAGAAGTCATTAGTAGCATCCATGGAAGGGAAGGGTCCTCAAAGTTCCCCCCGACCCATAACAGACCATTGATAGGCTCATAGCAGATCATCACAGGTGTTGTGTATTCCTAGTCACATTGGCCATGCTAGAAGACAGTGTTTCACAGCCCTTCCTCCATCTTCTGGATCTCACATTCTTTAAACTACCTCCTCCACAATATCTTCTGGGCCTTGCAGAGGGGAGGATGAATGTCCCATCTGAGCTGAGTGACCAGGTCTCACTTATTCTCATCTTCTCAAGCTACTGTACAGCTCTGCATTTGCTGCTACACATAGCAAAGAGAAAATTCTCCGATTAAAGGAGAGAAAATCCTATGTCTATGTGTACAACATATATATATGTGTGTATTATATATGCATAATTGTACATATAAATATATATACATATGCACACACATGCATACATAATTGTCCCTTGAAATTTAATGATTCTGCTTCTCATACTTCTATATACATGAAATCTTATATGCAATAGAATTTATATATTCCCTCCACACTGTGTGCACTAAATGACCTCCAGATTGCTCATGTTGTATAGATGGTCTAAATAGTTGTTATACTACACCATACACTGAATGACATGGAAACCCCTGTTCAAATTCAATATACAAACTTATTTTATTTTGCGTGCATGTGCTTGTGTGTGTGTGTGTGTTCTTAGTCGTGTATGTGGATTCAAAGCACAACTTGAAGAAATACACTCTCTTTTTCCAATGTGAGGATTTACCTTTAGGGTTTCTATTGCTAAGAAGAGACACCATGATCACAGCAACTCTTCTAAAGGAAAATTTTACTTGGGGTGACTCACTTATCGTTCAGAGGATTAGTCAATTATCATCATGGTGGGAAGCAAGGCAGCATGTGGGCAGACATGGTGCTAGAGGAGAAGCTGAGAGTCCTTACATCTTGACTCAAAGGTAAGAGGAAGTGGTCTGAGACACTGTGTGTGGCTTGAGCATATATGAGACTTAAAAGTCTACCTCCCCAGTGCCACATTTCTTCCACCAAGGTCACACCTCCTCCATCACAGCCAAATTTCCTAATAATACCACTGTCTTTTGGGACCATTTTTTTTCAACCCCCCACATTCTACTCCCTAGCTCCCAAAGATTTGTAGCCATATCATAGTGCAAAAATACATTCAGTCCAACTTCAAAAGTCCCCATAGTCTATAACAGTTTCAAACATATTTAAAAGTCTGAAGTTCAAAGTCTCTTCTGAGATTCATCCAGTCTCTTAACTGTAATCCCCTGTAAAATCAGAGTCAAAATGCAAATAACATACTTCTAACATATAATGGCACAGGATACACATTACCATTCCAAACTGTAAGGAAGGGAGCATAATGAGGAAATACTGAACCAAAACAAGACCAAAAAACTGGGCAAACTCCAAACTATGCATCTCCGTGTCTGATGTCAAAACTCTCTTCATATCTCCAACTCCATTCAGCTTTTTTGACTGCAACACACTTCTTTCTCCCGGGCTGGTTATCCTCCCTGCCTATCAGCTCCTCTCTGCAGGCATGCCATGCCTCCGCTATTGCCAACATATTGGGGTCTCCAAGGCAATCCAGGCTTTACCTTCACAGCTTTCCACAATGGCCTCTCTAGGCCTCCATTTAGGGACACCCACACACACTCCTGGCCTCAACAGCTTTCCCTAGTTGTGGAGAGATATTCCATTACCCCTTTCTCCTGTCCTTGACTCTAAAGCCAGAACCCTGTGGCTGAAGCTGCCAAGTTCTGCAGCTTTTTGGAGCTAGAACATTCCCCTCCCCCATTCAATTGCATCTTCATCAGCTTTCTGGTTTTGATGGTTTCCTTCGCTGACGAAGCTTGGCTGTTCTGGGACTCTCTCTGTAGACCAGGCTGGCCTCAAACTCAGAGATCTACAATCTATACCTATATAGTGTTGGGATTAAAGGTGTGCATCATCATCCTCTAGCTTTTTCTTTAATTCTTTTTTTCACAAGTTGGAAATTTGGCTGAGTAGAATCTTACCCGGAGGTCATCACTCCCTTTGTTCCATTTCTTAGTCTGTTATTTCCTTCAACACAGGACTTAGCTCTATTCCATTTCCTGGTGCTCCTTTTCTCTGCACATTTTACATTTTGAAATTTACCCTGCTCAGCTTGTTCTTTTTCATTCTAAATTTTCATTAGAGTTACCACTAATAATCACACAACACCGTCCATATTAGGCTGTTATTTTGAGATTTTCTCTGCCAATGTAATTAATCCAAAATTCTTCACTTTAGCCTCAGACAGATTCATTCTTTGGACAAAGGCAAAAAAGCAGCCATATTCTTCAGCAAAATACCACAAGATCAGTCTCTAGGCCACATACTAACATTCTTTTGATCCAGACACTCACAGCTCAAATCACCCTCAGCACCATTTTCAATGTCCCTACTAGGATGGCCCTTTAAGCAGCACTTAAAGCATTCAACTATTTTTCTAATCCACGATTCTGAAGTCCATATTCCTCCAAATAAAAGCATGATCAGGCCTATCACAGCAAAATCCTACTCCAGGTACCAACTTCTGTCTTAGCCAGGGTTTCTGTTTCTGTGAAGGGACACCATGACTCAACAACTCTTTCTTGGGGTAGCACACTCAGTTCAGAGGTTTAGTCCTTATCATCCTGGTGGGAAGCAAGGCAGCAAACAAGCAGACATGGTGCTAGAGAAGGAGCTGAGAGTTCTTACAGCTTGGCTCACAGGCAACAAGTGGTCTGAGATACTGGGTGTGACTCCAGCTTAGATGAGAACTCAACGTCACCTCCACAATGACACACTTCCTCCGGTAAGGCCACACACACTCCAACAAAGCCACAGCTCCTAATAGTACCACTCCCTTTGGGAGCCATTTTCTTTTGAATCTTCACAGGATTTCAGGCACCAAACCACCTCATTTGTTGCTACTTACTGTTAATTTTTTGAAGGACCACTATACTATTTCCTTTTGCAAAGTCGTTAAAACTCAACTTTCTTCCCATCCTCAATGACAATTACTCTCTTTTTTTTTTTAAGTAGTAGTCATCCTAACAGATATGAGCTACTGTCCCATTGCAGTCTTGCCCTGCATTTTTCTGGATACCAATCAATTTTCATCTACATGATGACTATTCATGACAATGCCTATTAAAGCCTTCTGCCCATTCATTTTCCAAGAAGCTTGTCAAGGTTCGGAGAAGGCAAGTGTGCTGGCTAGTTTTATGCCAGAAAGACACAAGCCAGAGTCATCTGAGAAAAGGGAGCCTCAACTGAAAAAAACAAAACCTTCCTGAGATTGAGCTGTAGGGCATTTTGATTAGTGGTTGTGGTTATGGCCAGCCCTGAGTCGATAGTCCTGGGATCTGTAAGAAAGCAAACCAAGCAGCGTCTCTCCATGGTTTCTGCGTCAGCTCCTGCCTCCAGGCTCTGACCTCCATGAGTTCCTGCTCTCATGGCTTTGGATGATGAACTGTCACATGGAACTGTGAGTGGAACAAGCCCTTCCTTCCCACATTGCTTTGGTCATGGCATGCCATCGAAGCAGCAGCCGCCCTGACTACGCCAGTGGGTTCTGAAAAGACTGGCATTGAATTGCAGGGTCCATCACATATCTAAGAATTAGCGCCTCGTCTGACATGATTTGACACAGTCTCCCTCACTCCACAGGTTCTCTCCACTCTGCTGCGTTTTTGTCTCTGAAGGTTTGTGTGGTTTTTAGAGACCGTCTCACTTGTCTTTCTCTGCTTTTATAGACTGTTGTGGAGTCTTGCCATACATCCATTCACAGGAACCATGTCAGGAAGTCCCTTCCCATCATATTTTCTTCTAGGAGTTTTATAGTTTCCATTTTCATGTTTAAGCCCTGAATCCATCTGACTTTTGTGTGTGTTGTAAACACAAGGGAAGAGTCGGACTGTGGCACAGAGAGTGGAAAGAACATTCCACAGAGAATGGAAGCTTTCTCCATCTCTGTCCTTCTGTGTTGACACGTGCTTCTTGGTTTCTGTGTTCCTGTCTTTTGTGTGACTGTTGGTGTGTGTACTTTGTTTTTAGGATCTGCTATCTAGCTCCCTTTTATGTGGATACATCATTTCCTTAACAGTGTGTACTTTCCCCCAACAATTGTAACCTGATGCCTTTGGAAACTCTCAAATCCTTTTCCTTTTGCTATGGTAATAAGCCTTCAAACACATAATTGAATTCAGATATTAAATACTGTAAGCGCTATCATTTAGCTTCTGATGAAAATGTGCATTATTGTGCTTGAAACAGAAAAAAAAGGTAGCAAATCAAAACAAGATTTTTTTTCTCCCTTGCTGCCTCCTGTGAAGTCTTTGTGTAGAATGACTCAATCCCTTTCAGGCTGCTTTCTCTCCTGTATGGGGAACAGAGCCAGGGTTATTACGCAGTGATAGGCTGTGACTTCTGATTGTGCTGCACTACTGGAATCAGCTGTGTCCTGAGGTTTTTTTTTAATCACCTTTCCATCTGTCAAGTATTTCTAGAAGAAAGAGAAGAACACAAACTCATCCTGGTAGGAAAAGGATACCGGGGAAGAGCATGAGGTTTGTAGGAACCCATTCATTCCCTCATTCGTCCCATCAAGCGCCAGTTTATTGCCCTTGTTTGATGAGCACTCATTCAGTGTTGGAGACACAATGCCTGCTAGGTCAGCAGGAGCTGAATTGGAGTTTTCTAACACTGCCTCTGTGGTGAGGCAGCGGCTTTCATGTTTGACAAGTGACCTGACTCTCGGATCCACTTATCTAGCAACTCCATCAATACAACCAATGTAAAGTCAAGCAGTATTGTGGCCAGAGGAAGGACTGTTTATGAGACATGCGTGTCACACAGAACACCTTTTTTTTTTTATCTTTTCCATGTAGCTCCCCAGGCAGCACTACTATAATTTTACCTAGGGGTTCATCCTCATTTCCCTCTTGATGATTAAAGGAGTTTTATGACACATTGTCAATGAGCTAGACTTCATACCCTGAGAAGACTGGATAATCCTCAGTGATTTCAATACAGAATATAGTTCATAAGATGCTAGAAGTTTTCTTTAAAAAGTCAGACATGAATGCATTCATGTTTATAGATGCCGGCAGAAAACTTCAAGTACTATTCCTCAAGAGAAGTCTACCTTATTTTCTGAGACTAGGTCTGTCACTGGCCAAGAACTTGCCAAGTAGAGTAGGTTGGCCAACAAACATGGTCTGAAGAGCTTCCTTTCCCTATTTCCGCAGTTTTGGGATTACAGGCACATGCCACCATGTCCAGACTTTCCTGGGCATTTCCAGGCATTGAATTCAGGTCCTCGAGTTAGAAAGACAACCCTTTACCCCTCCTCACATCTCCAAAGGAAGCCACATCTGAGAGGAGCTGCTGTATCCTCTATCTCTTGGTCATGGCTCCATCCTGCTCTTTTTAAATGGCATAGAGTTTGGGGGAAGTGCTTTCCAGATCTCTATGTGCCATGGACAGATATGGACACTTAAGGACATGCAGGAAAGGTGACCTGATTGTCCCTTCTGTACTTAGCTGATTGGTGGAATGACAATACTGAAATACAGCACCTTGGGCAGGTGGACTTTGCCTTTCTCCCAGCCGGTGGGTCACTCAGGACTTAATGCTTCCTATCATGAACACCCTTCTTTCTTCTTTAGTCAAGAGACGCTGGTCTTCAGCTAAGCAGATGATCCCTCATCTGGAAGTTCACTCTTTTGTCTCTCTCACAGCTAGAAAAATGTATGGCTGCATTTTAGCCCAAAGTTTAGAGGCAGATGTGTTATGACCATATTTCTGGAGTCTGCTTAAAAGAAGAGAGCATGTTCCTTATCCTTCCTGATAGCCACAACCCAATTGTGGGAACAGGAGCTGAGACACGTTCTGGAATTATGAAGTTTTTATGCTGAGGACAGTAGATCAACAGGACACGAATTTGGTCCTTGAAGCTATGAGTGGTGTGATAACATTGAATCACTAGCTGATGGGTTATTTGTACTTGGGATAGACGTGAACTTACTTGCCTGCCTCTTCCTTCCTTCTATCCTTCTCTCCCTCTACTCTGATCTCCCTCCATCAATCCACCATTTTTGTTAAATATATCTGGACCCTTTCAAGACTCTGCTAAAGACATGCTTTTAGTTTAGTTCTACATTATGCATATGTGTCTATGTCGGGTAGGTGCATATGGGTATTGTGCTCTAGAAGCCGGAAGATGGCATCAGATTCTCTGGTGCTGAAATTACAGGTGTGTGTGAACCTGCTGAAATGGGTGCTGAAAATCAAACCCAGGTCCTCAGCAATAAAGTCGAGGGATCTTAACCTCTGGACTAATTTTCCAGTCCTCAGAACACTTCTATTTGACTTATAAATAAAATGCTCAGAAAACTTGTGCAATGTATCCATGGTCCCAGTGGCTTGCTTTAGTTAGAGTTTACCTCCCCTGACTTGAAGTAAACAACCTCTTCCAATAATTTCCTGTTTATTTTCTTAATACTGGGCAAGGTCAAACAAATGTTGAGAAAGTGTGATGTGTATGACGTAGATCGCCAGAGGACTGTAACAGACGGCCCAATAAGATGGTCACAGACAGATGTGAGCCTGTTCGTGACATTCTAGAGCTTGTAGCTGTCAGCAAATGAACAGACCCCACATTTTCTTTTTTTCCTTTCTTAAGAATGAGTTAAATCAAATGGAGAGATTGGACAATAAACCCATATTGATTCCTTTTAAAATGGCTGGGACTAACACCCCATCAGACCTTGTAATTTACAAGTCACACTCTGCTCCCAAACCTACCCACCCCTGAAAGCTGAGTAGCTCCCTGAGACGCAGAGAGCCACTGCAACAATCAGTCCACTAGAGGATCCGTGAGGCATAGACACTGACTGCAAGGAGTGGACCAAGAAACAAAGACATTGCCTGCACCAGTTGGAGAAAGAGATGGCTAGACACCAATGCAAGAACACATTCAACAACCTAAAGATGAAAATTCTAACCCAGAAAAAGCAGAAGAAAACAACCTTCAATAAAACTTTATGTAACTTTATGAAGATGACAGACATGCTTAAAGAAGAAATAAAAAACTCTCTTAAAGGATTGGAGGAAAAGACAAAAAATTGGAAGAAATCAATAAATCTCTTAAAGAAAGGTGAGAAAACCAAGAAAAACAAATCAAACAGGCGAAGCAAATAATTCAAACATTTCAAGACTTGAAAGCTGAAATGAATGCAATAAAGAAATCACAAACCATGGGAATGGAAAATCTGGGAAAACAAACAGGAAGCACAGATGCAAGCATAACCAACAGATTATAAGAGATGGAAGAGAGAATCTCAGGAGCTGAAGATACGATAGAGAAAATAGATTCAACATTAGGTCCAACAAATTCTTAATACAAGACATCTAGGAAATCTGGGACACCACGAAAAGACCAAACTTAAGAATAATAGGAATAGAAGAAGGAGAACTCCAGCTCAAAGGCACAGAAAATGTATTCAACAAAATCATAGAGGAAAGTTTTCCAAACCTGCAGAAGGATATGCCTGTGAAATTAAAAGCAGCTTACAGAACACAAAATAGTGCCCTTATCATATAATAATCAAAACAGTAAATATACAGAATAAAAAATATTAAGAACTGTAACATGATTAATAGAAAACCCAAAGACAGATATTGGGGTAGAACATGAAGGTGAGAAAAGCAAAACAGCCACTGCCTCTTACCTCTACCTTAATCTGAAATGGCCATCCTGCCTCCACGAATCTCACAATGAGACTGTGTCTGAAAGCTATCTCCTCTTAATTAATTGTCTTAAATTTCTCTCTAAATGTGTGTGCCATTACCGCTCAGTTACTATGGCAAACTAGTGTGGTTACTGAGATTAAAGGTGTGTGTCACCACTGCCTGGTCTGTAAGCCTGACCAGTGGAGCTGTTTTACTCTCTGATCTTCAGGCAAGTTTTATTTCCTAAATTACAAATGAAATATTACTACAAAGAGCTGAAAAGGAAAAAAGCCAAGGAACTTACAAAGGCAGATCTGTCAGAATTCTGCCCAACTTCTCAATGGAAGCTCTAAAAGTCAGAAAGTTTTGTACAGATGTGCTACAGACACTAAGAGATTACCGATGCAAGACCAGACTACTATACCCAAGCAAAGATTTCAATCACTATAGACAGAAAAAAACAAGATATTTCATGATAAAACCAGATTTACACAATACCTCCACAAATCCAGCCTTACAGAAAGTACTAGAAGGAAAGCTCCAACCCAAAGAAGTTAGCTCCACCCACAAAACACAGGCAATGGATAACCTCACACCAGCAAACCCCAAAGAAGGGAAACAGGCAAACACAATCACTAAAAAAAAAGATAACAGAAATTAGCAATCACTGTTCATTAATATCTCTTAATATCAATGGACTCAATTAGCCTATAAAAAGACACAGGCTAACATAATGGATACAAAACTAGAATTTATCTTTCTGCTGCATACAAGAAACATACCTCAACCTCAAAGACAGACATTACCTCAGAGTAAAGGATTGGGAAAAGATATTCCAAACAAATAGGCCCAAGAAACTATCAGGTGTAGCTATCCAAATATCAAAAAATAAAATAGACTTCAAACTAAAATCAATCAAAAGAGTTGGAGAAGGACACTTTATACTCATCACAGGACAAATCCATGAAAATGAAATCTTAATTCCAAACATCTATGCCTCAAACACAAGAACACCCACATATGTCAAAGAAACGTTACTAAAGCTTAAATCTTACATCAACAGCCCCCCCCCCCCCGGCTAATAGTAATAGTAATAATAGTAGGAGACTGTTAGCAATAGTAGGAGACTTCAACACCTCACTCTCCCCAATGGACAGGTCAACCAGACAAAAACTTAACAGAGAAATAAGAGAACTAAAAGATGTCATGACTCAAATGAACCTAACAGACATCTACAGAACATTTTACCCAAACACAAAAGACTATACCTTCTTCTCAGGACTTCATGGAACCATCTCTAAAATTGACCACATATTCGGTAACAAAGCAAGCCTTAACAGACACAAAAATAATTGAATAACCCCCTGTTTCTTATCGGATTACCATGCTTAAAATTATAATTCAACAACAACACTAATTGCAGAAAGCATACAAACTCATGGAAATTGAACAATACTCACCTGAATCACCCCTGGGTAAAGGAAGAAATAAATAAAGAAATTAAAGACATCCTAGAATTCAGTGAAAATGAATGCACAACACACTTAAACCTATGGGACACTATGAAAGCAGTGCTAAGAGAAAAGTTCATAGCACTGAATGCCTACATAAATGAAGTAGAAAAATTTCACACTAGCAACTTAATAGCACACCTTAAAACCCTAGAACAAAAAGACACAGACTCACCCATGAGGAACAGATCCCAGGAAATAATCAAATTGAAAACTGAAATCAATAAAATAGAAATAAAGAAAACAAAACAATGAAACAAAGAGCTGGTTCTTTGAGAATATTAACAAGATAGATGAACTATTATCCAAGCTAATCAAAAGGTAGAAACAGAAAATCTAAATTAACAAAATCAGAAATAAAAATGGGGACATAGTAACAAACACTGAGGAAATCCAGAGAGAAATGGTCATTTTTCTGGATAAGTAACACATACCAAAATTAAATCAAGACCAGATAAACAATCTAAATAGACCTATAACCCCCAAGGGAGTAGAAGCAATCATCAAAAGTCTCCCAGGGAAAAAAAGCCCAGGGAGAGATAGTTTCAGTGCAGAATTCTACCAGAATGTTTAAGAAAAGCTAGTACCTATGCTCCTCAAATTGTTCCACACAATAGAAACAGAAGGAACATTGTTAAAATCTTTAAACAGGGTAATAGTTACCTTGATATCAAAACCACACAAAGACTCAACTAAGAAAGAGAATTATACATCAGTTTCCTTTAAGAACATTAATGCAAAAATGCTTAATAAAAGACTGGCAAACCGAATCCAAGAACACACCAAAAAAAAAAAAATCATCCACTATGATAAAGTTGACTTCATCCCAGAGATGCAGGGATAGTTCAACATGTGAAAATCTATCAATGTAACCCACTACATAAGTAAACTGATAGGAAAAAAATAACATTTGATCATCTTATTAGATGTTGATAAAGCATTCAACAAAATTCAAAACTCCTTCATGATAAAGGTCTTGGAGAGATCAGGGATACAAGTAGCATACATATCTAAACATAATAAAGGCAATATATAGCAAGCTAATAGCCAACATCAAATTACGTGGAGAGAAATTCAAAGTGATTCCACTGAAATAAGGAACAAGACAAGGCTGTCTACTTTCTCCATATCTATTCAACATAGTACTTGAAGTTTTAGATAAAGCAATTAGAAAACAAAATGAATCAAGGGCATAAAAACTGGAAAGGAACAAGTCAAATTTTCACTATTTGCAGATGATATTATAGAATATATGGGTGACCCCAAAAATTCTACCAGCGAACTCCTACAACTCAGAAACATCTTCAGTAACATGGCAGAATAAAATATCAACTAAAAAAAATCAGTAGCCCTCCTATATACAAATGATAAAAGGGCTAGGAAAAAGATCAAAGAAGCATTACCATTCACAATAGCCACAAATAGCATAAAATAACTTGGAGTAAAACTAATCAAAAAATGAAAAACCTGAACAACAAGAACTTTAAGGCTTTGAAGACAGAGATTTTAAAAACTAACAAAAATTGAAAAGGTCTCATATGCCTCTGGATAGGTAGTATCAACATAATAAAAATGACAGTCTTACCAAAAGCAAACTACAAATTCAATGCAATCCCCACAAAATCCTAGTGCAATTCTTCACAGACCTTGAAAGAACAATACTCAACTTCATATGGAAAAACAAAAACCCATGATAGTCAAAACAATCCTATATAAGAAAGGAACTTCCAGAGACATCAACATTCTTGACTTAAAGCCCTACTATAAAGCTATAGTAATGAAAGCAGCTTGGTATTGGCATAGAAACAGACCAATAGAATTGAATCGAAGACCCTGATACTAATCCATACACCTATGAACACCTGATTTTTGACAAAGAAGCTGATATTATACAATAGAAAAAAAAGCATCTTCGACAAATGGTGCTGGCATAACTGGATTTCAACACATAGAAGAATGCAAATAGATCCATATCAATTCACATACACAAAACTCAAGTCCAA
This sequence comes from Myodes glareolus, assembly GCF_982192425.1. Lineage (NCBI taxonomy): Eukaryota > Metazoa > Chordata > Mammalia > Rodentia > Cricetidae > Myodes > Myodes glareolus. Next base: position 100,297,523 of record NC_142034.1, read on the forward strand.
GTGGATCAAAGACCTCAACATAAATACAATCACACTGAACTTCATAGAAGAGAAAGTGGGAAGTAGCCTTGAATGCACGAGCACAGGAGATCACTTCCTAGATACAACATCAGTAGCACAGACAGTGAGAGCAACAATAAATAAATGGGACCTCCTGAAACTGAGAAGCTTCTGCAAGGCAAAGGACACAGTCGATAAAACAAAATGTCACCCTACAGAATGGGAAAAAAACTTTATCAATCCCACATTGGACACAGGACTGATCTCCAAAATATATAAAGACTCAAGAAACTAGACATCCAAATAGTTTATAATCTAATTGAAAAATGGGTACAGATATACACAGAATTGTCAACAGAAGACTCTCAAGTTGTCAAAAGACACTTAAGAAACTGCTCAACATCCTTAGCCATGAGGGAAATGCAAATCAAAATGGCTCTGAGATACCATCTTATACAAGTCAGAAAGTCAAAGATCCACATGATAGCTTATGCTGGAGAGGATGCAGAGTAAGGGTAACACTTCTCCATTACTGGTGGAAGCGCAAACTTATACAGCTGCTGTGAAAATCAATATGGCAATTTCTCAGAAAACTGGGACTCCATCTACCTCAAGACCCAGCAATACCACTATTGGGCATATACTCAAAAATGCACACTCATACTACAAGGTTATTTGCTTAAATATGTTCATAGCAGTATTATTCATAATAGCCAGAACCTGGAAACAACCTTGGTGCCCCTCAACCAAAGCATTCGGTTAAATAAAGAAAATAAGGTACATTTACACAGTGGAGTACTACTCAATGTTAAAAAAAAATACATCTTGAAATTTGCAGGCAAATGCATGGAACCAGAAAAGACAACCCTGAGTGAGGTAACCCAGACCCAGAAAGACAAAATCGGTATGTACTCATTCATAAGTGACTATTAGATGTAGAACCTAGGTAACAAGGAGAACCCTAAGAGAGACATACATGGATCCCCCCTGGGAAAAGAAAAAGACAAGATCTCCTGAGAAAAATTGGAATTGGGAGGGAAACTGGAGAAGGGAGGATTGAAAGGGAGGGGGAGGAGAACGTTAGGGAATGGGATGGACATCATCTCTGAGGAAAGGACAGAGAGGTAGAACAGGGAACAAGATGTCTTAATTGAGGGGGCCATTACGGGGCTAGCAAGAAACCTGGCACTAGGAAAATTCCCAGGAATTTTCAAGAATCTTCGCTAAAACCTAAGCAGTAGTGGAGAGCGTACTTGAACTGGTCTTCCCCTGTAATCAGATTGATGGCTACCTTAATTGTCATCATTGAACCTTCATCCAGAAACTGATGGAAGCAGATGAAGAGATCCACACTTAAGCACTGGGCTGAGCTCCCAAAGTCCAGTTGAAGAGAGAGAGGAGTGATAATATGAGCTAAGGGGTCAAGACCATGATGGGGACAGTCAAGAAGCAGCTGACCTGAGCTGGTTGACTCATTGACTCCAGATTAACAGGAGGGGAAACTGCATGGAACCAAACTAGGTCTTCTGAATGTGGGTGGCAGTTTTGTGGCTGGGGCAGGCTGTGGGGCCACTGGCAGTGCGATTAGGACTTATTCCTAGTAGTGACTTCTTGGAATCCATTATCTTTGAAGGTATACCTTGCTCAGCCTAGATATGGGGGGAAGAGCCTTGGTCCTGCTTCAAAGTGATGCGCCAGACTTTGTTGACTCCCCATGGGAGGCCTCACCTTCTCTGAGGAGTGGATGGAGGGTGGAAAGGGAAGAAGGTGGGGGGAATGGGAGTGAGAACTGGGATTGGTATGTAAGATGAGAAAAGATTCTTTTAAAAATTAATAACAATAAATAAATAAACAAACACCCATGATCTTCCAGTGGAGCTGCAATGGAAATGACCTGCCCAGATTTACTTTATGCCAGACACAAGTGCAGCTTCTCAATCCACATTATTTTGGAACCTTGAGGTGTCACATAATTGAACTGCCTAATACCAAAAAGAAATAAGGGAAATAATACAAAATCAAGAAATATTCTTTTTAAATGTTTTCTTTTGCTCTATTTGGGTGTGTGCTCACATACACAAAAAATTAAAATGACTGGTGCCCAGCACTGACAACTGCTGACTGGCAGTTGGAACCAGTTACGGGTTATAACTAAGTAGATAACTCAAATTTTGGTGGACTCCCAGGAGTGCATGTTATTTGCTGGGCTGTTTTTAATCTGGGGATGTTTCCTCCAGAAGCTTGCTCTATACAAAGCAGGAATACAGAAGTGTTTCCATATGTGCATGTACAGTTGCTCTAGACAAATCATGAACAAAGCCAGGCTCACACGTGTGTGCGTGTATGCCCCTCACTGCAAAATTGTTCTCCTTTTCTTGCAGTGAAGATTTTGTTTTTAAATTGAGAAGCAGTTTAAGACACAGAAACAGTGCATGGTGGGAAGAACAGTGTGTGAATGTTTTAGAGCTGCTGGTCTGGGCTCAGTGTGGAATAGGCAAATCAATCTTGTACTCATTGTTGTAGACTTTGAAGATTCTGGTCACTCTGTGCCATTATCCTTCCTAGCAAACAGAATCGAAATGACTTAGAACACAGAATTGAGGGGGAAGAGCTCACCAATGAGTTGTAAAATACCAAAGGGTCAGCCCTAAAACTATTCATATGAGTAGCACTACACAGACTGAATAGGTTATATTTAGGGATATAAATATATACACATATACATATATACATGAAACATCACTCAATGAAAAAAGAGGCCTAAATTTGAAAAAGAACAAGGAGAGGTATAGGAGAAGGTTTGGAGGGAGGAGAGGGAAGGGAAAAATGATGCAATCATTAACTCAAAAGTAAAAAAAATAAAATTTGAGATCCTGAAATACCTGCTATTTGAAAGAGTTGGAACCCATTCTGTTAGTATGACCTTCTCTTTTAGGAAGCCTTCCTGGAAGTAGAAGTCTTGTTTACCTGATGTTCCCACAAGTCCTCACATATCTAGGAGGACAACTACTGGAACATTCTGTGTCCGTTAGGCACATTCCTACAGTGATACTTACCAAGTGTTTACTGAGTGCCAGCATTTTGCATCACTTGTTACTACATTAGGAGACAGTGCTATTGTTGTGATCATTGTTCTCTTTCTTCTTTTCTCTTGATCAGATCTCATTCCATATCCCAGGATGGTCTGGAACCTCATAGCCTATGTGGGCTTCAAACTGATAACAATTCTCGTCTTCTGGCCCTTGTGAGTTGGGATTATAGGGCAGCACCACTGCATCTGGCTTTATTGTTGTTTTCATTATACTGTGTGTGTGTGTGTGTGTGTGTGTGTGTGTGTGTGTGTGTGTGTGTGTGTGTGAGACAGAATGCAGGTAGAGGTTGGAGGACAAGTTGCATAGGCCAGTCCTCTCTTTCTAGCATGCTGGTCCTGGGAATCAACCTCAAGTTATCAAACTTGGTGGCAAACATGGTTACCCACTGGGCATCTCATTAGTCCTATCCTTTTTTAAAAAAATTATTACTTTGTAACTATTTTTAGTCTCTCCCTGAGATACTCAGAGTCAAACAACAAATAAATACATCAGGCCAAATTTAAACCTAGATATTTTGTTTTCTATACAAGCCAATGATACAAACAAAATGATAGATATAAAGGCTATTCAGAAAACCAAAGTTGTACATAATAGACCCCTTGGTAATATATGTTGAAGCTAGTTTAGAGTGTGTATAACCTGTGAGTTATCATTTGTATTTCTTGGAGATGATTCTGAGGAAATAGTTGGGAGTAGCACATTGGTTTTTGAAGACATAAAAAAAAAACATTCAATGATATTTCACAAAACAAAAAAGAACATTTAATTCAATATATAGTGTCAATTCTGCATTTGTTGTTTTGATTCCTAAAGAACGATTGAGATTCACACCCATATAAAGAGATGCAGCCTAAAGAGAAGTAAAGCAACCCGAGGACTAGCAGTGCAGCTGAACTGTGAGCTCTTCCTTGCCGAACGTTTTAATGCCTGTCACACAGTTTAGATATTGACCTGACTGTCTAGCCCCATGCATACATGAACACAGGGGGGCAGTAACTGACATCACCTTCAAGATTAGCAGTCTCCCCATGATTCTGGGCAAGTGCTCCAGGCCTTGCAGGGAGGTCTCAGGCCATCAGACACTTCTGACATTCATTTTCTTCCATCTTCTCATTTGCCTCCTCTAAAACCCAGTAATGAGGAGTCCAGGGTAGAGTAATTAGACTGTATGTGATTGAGGTGCCTGCCAATTATGCTGATGGGAATGAAGTCTTATTAGACTAATAAGGTTTTCTAAATTGGACTTGGGGTTCATGGAGGTGTGAGTATTCCTGAGGAGAGTCGCCCAGCTATTTGAAATGAGTTTACCTAAGCAAAAATGTTGACCTTTGAAGGAAGAGAACTGGCTGTATGTACAGAAAGAATGGGCTTTATGATGCTTTGTTCCTTAGCATGTACTGGACATCAGCAATCCTGGGTGCTCCCCAAACCTTTCCATAACTGGTCATGCTAATTCTACCCATTGGAAAGACCACAGTGATAATTAAATGTTTACATCAATTATCTTCTCACGCTTTGTCCTCGACAGGTTACTTAGCCATGCTACAGAATAAAAAAGAAAATTCATCTGTCATAGTATTATTAGAAAGACCCCACAATCCTGGAAGGCATTGGAGACACCAAGACAAAGATCTGAGCCTTGTGCTCTTGGTTTTAATTGTCAACTTGACACAACCTAGAGTTACTGGAAAGATAGTCTTAATGAGAAATAATCTAAATCAGGTTGGTCTGGGGTGTGTCCGGTACTGTCGTGACTGTTAATTGGCATCAAGCCCAGTGAAGGCACCACTATTCCCTAGATAAAGGTGCAAGAGTGAAGAGATCAAATAAAGAGGGAGCGAGCATGCATACACGCACTTGTTTCTCTCTGCTCTTGACTGTTGGTATGAATGTGACCAACTGTGACAAATTCCTGCCAGTGTGACTTCCTTTTATTGATAGACTATAGTGAGAAATTGTGAACTAAAATCACCTTCTTCCTACATTGCTTTCTGTCGGGTTGTTTTATTACAGCAACAGAAATGAAGGTGGAACAAGCTTCATCCTCACACTGACTATTTCCATATGTAACCTTGATTTCTCTCTTTAAACGTGAACAAAAATAACAAAACAGGTGAATCTTGGTACGTGATAACAATTAAATGCAGGAATGTATGGGGAGAGCTTACCACAGGCCGTGGCTTAGGAAAGGACCTTCTAAACTACTTCCTAAGTAGTGATGTAATAATTTTCATATTTGATATAATTGTTTTCATATTTATAGTACATATTTATAGTACATGTTCTCCAACTTTATGTCCAGATAATTCTGTGCATTGAGATGATTTTTAGAAACCATTATGTTCCTTTGAGAGAGTGTTAATTCCCCATAGCAGGGTTAAGCGAGGGTCAAAGGGAAGTCCTTATGAAACTGTATCTAGTAGATCGGATACCATCCATAACAGCTCATCTCTCCCTTTGTCTCCAAACTCTTTATTACGGAACCTCTTGTGAACCTTTGACCTCTGACTGTGATGTGAGTTTCTCTTTCTCACTGGAAAGACACTCGTTAGCTTCAGTTTGCTTAAAATATTGAAATAAAATGAAAGAAGTGACATGGCCCTTACTTACTTGTTCAAACCTCAAACTCCCGTCTCCAACACTTCCTATTATTCCTGTTACTCTCTGTATTTGGTAGAATGGACAGGATCCCAAGATATAGTGTTGATGTTTTCCTCCCTTAGACAAGAGCAAGAAAACAGAGTCATCCTAGATGACCAACTACTGAATGGATAAGAAGCACGTGGTACATACACTCAGCGGCATGTTATTCGTGCACGGAGGGAATTTCTGGGCAGTTGATACATCAGGAAATTATTATGCTGAAGTGACCCAAATTTACAAAACAAATACTACCTGTTCTCTCATCTGCAGATCCCTGATTTTAATGCATGTGGGTATGAATGGGGACATAAGTGATACAACTAGAAAGGGCACCATGAGACAGATAAAAGGGATATTGTGTGAGGGAATTTGAGATGGGCAACAGAACCAGGATACCATGAAAAAGTTAGGTCACCAATGAGGATGGGGGAACAGAGACTGGTCACTAGGGGTTGTTGTTGATTACAGGATAAGAGCACCAAATAATTTGGAACAAAGTAATTATGCTCAAAAGTTCCAAAATAAAATCTAGTACTTTGTATGTTAATTAAAATAAAAATTTAAACAGAGGAAAGGGCAAAGTGATTTTCGGGGAACTGTAGATAGTCCACTTACTCTGCCACCATATTAACAAAAGCAGGGACTTAGAAGTCCTCTCAACTCCAAGCTTCAGGACAGGAAGAGAGCCTGTGGCCCTGTGGGGTGTGCACAGGAGGGGTGCGCACATGGCCGGCTTCAATGGTGAGAAGTGTTATCACAAGCACCCTATGGTCAGGCAAATAAGTTAGCGATGGGTGTATTTGGAGCATCCAAAAGGGTCCCTGGAGAGAGGTACGTCCTCCTCTGAGTCGCACTCTGTGTCTTGCATGGTGAAGTGTATATGAAGACTGTTTTTTTATTTCCTGGCCGCTCTGACCCAAATAGTCATACAAAAACTGTATTAATTAGCCAGGCGGTGGTGACACACTCCTTTAATCCCAGCACTCAGGAGGCAGAGACAGGCGGGTCTCTGTGAGTTTAAGGCCATCCAGGTCTATTAAGAGCTAGTTCCAGGACAGAGAAACCCTGTCTCAAAAAACCAAACCAAATCAAACCAAAACAACAACAATAAAAAAACTGTATTAATTACAACACTACTTTGCTGAAAACTCAGATGTACTTCTTGCTAACTCTTACATGTTAATCATAGCAGGAGGCTGTGGACCACTGGTAAGGTTCCAGCCTCCTTCTCCTTTGGCAGTTACATGGTGTCTGCCTGACTCCGACTTTTTCCCCCCAGTACTCAGTTTAGTTTCCCTCTGCCTAGTTCTATTCTGCCCCACCATAGGCCAAAGCAGCTTCTTTATTAACCAATAGTAATAAAACATATTCACAGCATAAAGAGGGGAATCCCACATCTATGAAGAGAAATCCTTTGATTTTAAGTGATAAGCAGAAACAGTCTGCCTCAGGCAGGTTGTCCTCCAACCTGTGGTCTGTTGGGTGTATCTGAAGAGCGGCTTCTCAGACTACCTGCAGCTGTCCTGCTCTGAAGAAATCTCCTGACTGACTGAGGTAGGTCTGCCATGTGGATAAGCTAAGAGGCTCAAAGAAGGAGTGGGGAAAGGCTAAGGAGAAACAAAGGAGAGAAAGCCAGAAGCGGGAAAGCAGCTGCCTCGGTTTTCCTGGTGCGGCATCTCCACGAGAAGAGATGGAGCTGCCCATAATTGAGCCAGGCTCTCTGATGATATAGATTAAAACAGAAGGGCCAACAGTAAACAAGACGAACTTCAAAAGAGCAGCGCCTCTGCTCTCTGGGGACCTCCATTAACGAGTCACCAGACAGGCAATTACTGTACCGTTCTTGTAATGACCAGGATCAAACACCGGCGTTCTGCACAGTAGGCACTGAGAAAGCAGGCAGACAAAAAACTGTGAAAATATGCCATTAAATCTTAATTATTCTTCAAAGAAAAACAAGCACGACCGGGGGCAGAGAAAGGAAGGAATATTCTGAGACTTACCAGTGCCTGGGGCTCAGGGCAGTCTTGTAGATACTGTTTCAATTCTCATATTTACTTAACACTCAATGTCTCATTCTGGCTTCTGAGCAGCAATGGGGAATTCGGTTTACTTAGGATCCCTCTTCTTCCGTCTTCTGGGATACTGGCTTCTGGGACCTATCTGTATGTCTTTTGGGATACAGCCATGCTAATTGAGAAAATGTGGGACACTAGGCTTATAATTAAAATGCCTGTATATTGTATATGAAGAATGAATGTATTTCATTGTTTTAAACCAAATTTAACATCCAAAACTTGTATATTTCTATGCTCATAGTCCCCAGACACATATGTTTTGTGTTTGGACAACTTCAAGTTGGAAAATATGTTTTTTAAAAATATTTATTTATTTTACATCCTGACCACAGTTTCCCCTTCCTCCTCTTTTCCTAGTTCCTGTCTATACCTTCCATCTAGCCACCCACCCCCAGTCTACTCTTCCTCCATCTCTATCCAGAAAAGGGCAGATCTTTCATGGATATCAACAAAACTTGGCATATCAAGTATCAGGAAGACTAAGGACCTCCCCTTGTTTTAAGGCTGGGCAAGAAGGCTACCCAGTATGATGAATGGGATCCCAAAAGTCTGCAAAAGAATTAGAAACAGCCCCTGCTCCCACTGTTTGGAGCCCTTCATGAACACCAAGCTACACAGTTGCAACATATATGCAGAGGGCTTAGGTCAGATCCATGCAGGTTCCCTGATTGTTGGTTCAGGCTCTGTGGCTGTACGAGTTTGCACTTCCACCAGAAATGGCCTGTTACCCTTGCTCTACATCTTCTTCAGCATGAGCTGCCCCTTGTATTTTTATTTTAGCCATTCTGACAGGTGTAAGATGGAATATTAGAGCTGTTTTGATTTACATTTCACTGATGCCTAAGGATTTTGAACAATTCTTTAAGTATTTCTCAGATATTTGAGATTCTTCTGTTGAGATTTCTCTGTCTGAATTGGTACCCCACTTTAAAGTTGGATTATTTGTTGTTTTGATGTCTAATTATTTTAGTTCTTTCTATATTTTGTAAATGAGCCCACTGCCAGTAGATGAGAGTGTGTGAAGATCTTTTCCCATTCTGTAGACTGCTGCTTTGTCCAATTGATGGTTCCTTTGACATAAGCAAATAAGAGACCTCTGTGATAAGAACTTCAAGTCTTTGAAGAAAGAAATTGAAGAAGATAACAGAAGATGGAAAGATTTCCCATACTCATGGAACAATAAAATTAACACAGCAAAAACTAACCTCTTACCTAAAGCAATCTACAGATTCACCACAATCCCCATTAAAATTACAGCACAAGTCTTTAAAGACCTTGAAAGAACAATACTCAACTTTATATGGAAAAACAAGCAAGCAAGCAAACAAACAAACCAAGATAGTTAAAATGATCCTGTATAATAAAAATCTTCCTGAGGCATCACCATCCCTGATTTCAAATTCTGCTACAGAGTCCTAATAATAAAAACCTCATGGTATTGGCATTAAAATAGACATGTGGATAAATAAAATTAAATTGAAGAAGCAGATGTAAATTTACACACCTGTGGGTACCCAATTTTTGATAAAGAAGCCAAAATTATACAATGGAAAAAATCTTCAACAAATGGTGCTGGTATAATTGAATGTTGGCATGTATAATACAAATATATCCCTATTTATCATCCTGCACAAAACTCAAGTAGAATTGGATCAAAGACCTCAACATAAATCTACATACACTGAATCTGATAGAAGAGAAAGTGGGAAATAGCCTTGAACATCTTGGCACAAGAGACAGCTTCCTGAACAGAACACCAACATCACACATATTAAGATGGACAATTAAGAAATGGTACCTCATGAAACTGAAAATATGCTTTTATATCTTTAATATTTAAAGCAAGAATTTCGCAAGAATTTCACCATCTAGTATTGACCCCTGGTGACCATTGAATTCAGAAGTGGCTTTGAACCTTTTGGTGTTAACATACTCTGTGCAGTAACTCACAAGCATCTGAGGCCACTCTTGTGGGAATGTACAAGATGTCCTTAATGGGAGTGTGGACATCATTGTATTACAGATTTGATATGAAATTCTAGTTAGAGAAAAGATTTTTAAAGTTTTATTTTATTTTTATTTATGTGTATTTGTATATGACTGTATGAATACATGTCACCGGTTTTGGGGGGGCCCATGAAGGCCAGGAAGAGGTATCAGAACCCCTGAAGCTGGAGTTACATGTAGTTGTGAGTCACCCAACATGGTTGTCGGGAGCCCAACTCCAGTGCTTTGGAGAAGCAGCAAGTACTCTTGAGCTACTGAGCCTTCTTCCCAGGTCCTAAAATGAAATATTTAAAAATCCCCCAAAATACAGATATTGAGTGCTGAATTAAAATACTATGTGTGCATTGATGTATGTGTCTGTGCATTTGAAGGACACGTGGAGGTTTTACAGAATCTATAAGTCCCATTTTTATCACTTAGCCTCATGGCAGTATCTACGTACATGTATGCAGGTATATGTGCACACATGTGTATATGTGTAGCCAGTGATCAACATCTGATGTCTTCCTCCATTGCTGTTCTCCTTATTTTTTAAGATAGTGAATCTCATTCACACTGAAGCTTGCCATTTAGGTATTGAGCAAAAAAGACACTTGGGTGCATCTGTCTATACTCCCAGGCACCAGAGTTGCAAATGTGTATTCGTTTGCTTGATTTTTATGTTGGTGCTGGGAATCCAAACTCTGGTTCTCATGTTTGTACAGCAAGTACTTTACTAGTGGAGTCTCTTCACCCCTACAATATGGTGTCCGTGTGTGTGTGTGTGTGTGTGTGTGTGTGTGTGTGCGCGCGCGCATGTGAAGTTCAGAGATCAACACTAGATGACCTTCTCACTCATCTCTATCTTTTAGTTTTGAGTCGATATGCCTCACTAATCCTGGCACTTGCTAACTCACTGGATTGACTGGTCAGTGGATTCCAGGGATCCTCTTGTTACTGTCTCCCCAGGATGATATTATAAAACATAAGACACTTTATCTAGCCTTTATGTGGATGTTGGAGATCTGAACTCAGATCTTCATGTTTCCACAAAGATAAGAGTAAACCAACTCCCTAGTTGCGACATTATGCTTTTGTTGTCATTTTTCAGTGTTCTTTACCTATGGGAGAGGCCAGCCTATCATTCCTATCAGAAATGCAATGAGAAGGCCAGTCTGATCTATACAGAGAGTTCTAGCCAGCCTGAGCTGCATGGTATGACCCTGTCTTTAAAAAAAGAATTGAAGTTTCTTTTTCACATCTTATTACTGTACTATTTCTGATTATATACACATAAAAAACAAAAGAAAAAAATGAAATGTGAAGATTTCTATTTTAATATTTCTAGTCACCACATTCTAAAAGAAAAAGTCAGTCAATAAAATCAATTTTATGAATATATTTTATCAAACCAAATATATCACAATATCATCATTTCAATATAAAACTATCTAATGAGACATTTTAGTCTTTTTTGTAATGCTTGATATCCAATGTGCAGCTTAAAATTCCAGCTTGGCTGTAGAGATGTCTCATTAGCCAAAGGCATCTGTCACCAATCCTGATGACTAAGTTTGATTCTCAGACCCCAGTAGCAGAAAGAGAGAACCAACTCACACAGATTGTCTCTGATTTACACACACCAACACCCATGCACAGGCACGCAGAGGCACACACAGATACTCACATTAAATTAATGTTTGGTCCTAGCTCATTCCAACTTGAACTGCTTGCATTTGAAGTGCATGGGGATTGGAGGTTCATTCCTACGTAGCCCAAGACTCTGTACGGGGAGCTGTGTCCTCTATACAGCCATCTAGAAAAGATGCAACATTTGCACAGGGAAGTTTACCTCGTCTGACCTCAGGTCTGCAAGACTTAGAACAAGGAAATTTAGGATGCAGCTATCCTGGAAAACACCACTCAATACTGTTGGCGGCATTTTCTGTGTGAGAACAATATTGATACAGTCACTTGAACTGACAGTTTTGAACTTGAAACCAAAGGAAAGCACTCAGATATGTTCCCCTCACTATGTGGTCTCCAGTCAGGGGAGAAGCAGACAGGCAAGGCAAGGCTCTTGGACACTTATGTGCTTAGGCATCTCCAGGCTGTCAAAAATGCAGATGTCTGCTCCCTACCCCAGAAATTCTGATAAAGATGCCCTATGAAACCCATGTCTTCAGAGCTTATCTGTAAAAAAAAAAACAGTATTTAATTTAAAAATAAAGATGCAAGAAGCCTGCTCTCGGGAAAACTTCAGGAGACAGGACAGATGAGTTAGAAAAGATGACAGCCTAAGACAAGATTTGTGGAAAACAATGCATGCAAGAGGCGCTGAACAAGGGTGGGCCAGGAAGGGTTATTTGCATTTCTTAGTTCTTCACCAGCTAGTTGATGCCACAGTCGTGAGACCCAGGTGTCTGTATTATTTTTAAGTGATTTCTCAATAGAACAAAAGTTGTCTAGTAAGAACATTGAAGACACAAAATTTTGTAGTGTTTTGGTTATAAATAATAATGTAAGTTTCCATGTTCCTGCTTGTATGAGTCTCCCACTAGTCAGTTGTGAGGACAACCCCGTCTCCTTTCCAAGGCCTCCTCAAATCAAGGGAACCCCATGGTCCCTTCCACATTCCCTAGTCTACTTCCAGCCACTTTGGTGAGACACGGTTTCTTCTTTCTGTTGTTGAACACAACACTTCAGTCTTTGCTATAGACAGAACGTGAATTCTACTCCAAAAGGCTCACACGTCTGTGGACTTAGTATCTAGATGGTGGCACTAGGTTGAGTGGTCCTGGAAAGTTTAGAGAGTGGAGATGATCCAGAGGAAATGGGTCACTGGGGCAGAATTTTGAGAGTGCATTGTCCTAGCCACCTTTCTGAACCCACCTGTGAGGTTTTTTGCCATAGTCACAGTGATGTGTGTAAGTGTGTGTGTGTGTGTGTGTGTGTGTGTGTGTGTGTGTGTGTGTTAGAGAGTGAGGAGGAGAGAGAAAGAGAGGGAGAGAGAGAGAGAGAGAGAGATACTCTGAGATGTTCCCTCCTATTCTAGAACTGTAACCCTTGCCTATTGGTGAACTTGACCATCTTTCCTTCCCATCCTGTGAACTCAGCTACTAAGTTTCTCTGTACACACCATGTTGGTTCCAGGTACCAGATTCAAGTCATCGACCTTGGCAGCAGGCACCTTGACCTGCTGAGTCGACTTTCAGGGCCATGATTTTAAGTGAATGAATGAATTGAATGCCATGCATGTTTCCTTGCATTTGAGTATTTTAAGATAGGGAGGCATCTTGAGCATATTGCCTACATCTTAAACAACAGTATTGCTTTTTGAGTTGTACTTCCATACTCAGCACCTGTACCTACCTTTAGTTCTGCCTATAAGCATATAGAGTTATGTTTAGGGCTTCCCTTCCATTGCTAAAATTCCTTCCCAAGAGGAATTTTCCCCTACTCCTAAGGTCCCAGGGACAAACTAAGGTACAATTTCCCCAGTCTCATCAGGCTGAAGCAGTAAGTTTCTTAGGTTACTTACAGAGTGATGGGTGAGAGGTAACGGGCAGAAGCAGAGACAACAGGAAGCAGCCATATTGGAAGGACGATGGCTTCCCCATGGCGGCGTAGATGAAACCCCTCCCCTCATCCTTCTCCACCTGAGCCTAGAGTCAGAATTGCATTGGGAGAGAGAATCAGCTAATTCTGAGACTAGCTGAGAGTCCCCTGATCCTCTCTACCCTCAGTTACTAAATGTTTAATTCTGAGGTTGTATTTTAATTATAATATTTCTCCTTTCCCTTCCTACCTCAAAACCCTCCCATAATCCCTCTCCACATTTCTTCAAAATCATGACCTCTTTTTCACCAATTGTTATTGCATATGCATATGTAAATCTTTCTACAAGTACATTACTATACACACACACACACATACTGAGTCCATATAATGTTACTTGTATGTATGTTTTTAGGGATGACTATTTAGTGTTAGATGACAAATTGTGCTGCTCTCTTGGGAGGAACACCTTTCCCACTCCCACTTTATTCAGTGACCTGAAGTTCTTGGTGTAGGGTTGAGCCTTGTGAGCTTTTCCTCATGCAGTTGGCATATTCATTGGTGCCCTCCTTGATCAACTCATGGTTGGGTTGTCATGCTGATGAGACATTAGGGGTAAAGCTTCTGATGTTGTGAGGAGACACAATCTCAATGCTAAGTCTCTGAGTCTCTGGTTATTACGATATTTCTGAACCTTCTGCAGCAGTGCTCTCTGAGCCATAGGTGGGGAATGTTGTGTAGATGTACCCGTGGCAACTAGTCTCCACAGCTCTACATATTTGGGTTGTGGTTTCCATAGTCATCTCCATCACTTGCAAGCAGAAGTTTCCTTGATAAAGGGTGAGACTACACTCATCTTTGGGTATAAAGACAAATGATGTAGATTATTGTTAGGAATTAAGCTCCTTTAGTAAATCAGTGGTTATAGGTTATCTTTCAATAACTATGATTTCACTAGCACTAGGTAGTTAGTTAGGTTTTCAGTACTAGGCACCATCTCCCTCTCATTGAGCAGGTCTTAAGTACAATCAGAGAGCTATTGTTTACTGCCATGGTATGCATGCCACTACCTACACCTATAGCGTTATCATTCTGCACTGCTCATTGGTATGGTTCACAGGCATCCTAGCTGAGTAGGACTGCTAGTTGTCTCCCTCCTTTAGAAGTTCATACGACATTTTCTGGTACCATAAAAGCTAGTCCTCAGCCTGTCCTTTCCTGCTGTGTGGGAGAGTAAATAGTTAACAGGCCAATCCTTGATGACCTTCAGTAAGCAGGCCCAAAAGAACTCCTGAAGATGGTGACTGTTGTTGAGGATCATCCCACATAATAGCTTCTTAAAACTGTCTTTGTGTCATTTCATCATATTCAAGATTTTAGAGATTGACACTCCTGTCTTGATTGTATCACAAAACTAGTACACTGAAGAATCAAAGAAAAACTCCAAAGTGTAATAATTTCCACTGGGGTTTCCTCAAACATTGGGCAACAATTCTTATCCACTAATAAGTGGCATCTTTCTTTAAATGTTATTAATTTAGACAGTAACACTATCATAGGAAAGCGTGTGTGTGTGTGTGTGTGTGTGTGTGTGTACATGTGAGTGTGTGCATGTTTTTTGCATGCATGTTCCTCTGTCACTCCCCATCGTGCCTTTCCAGACAAGCTCTCACACTGCCCTTGTCACCTACTACCTGGCTAGACCATGTAGCTGGTGAACTCCAGAGATCTACTTGTCTCAGTCCCTGATACACGTGGGCTGCACGTGGCCACACCGATATTTTTTATGTGGGTTCTGGAGATCCAAACTCAGGTCTTTGAGCTTGCACAGTGAACACTTTCCCCAGTCCAACAACTTTTGTTTTCTCAATATGAAATGTAAAAGCAGATGATTTGGTAACCATTTCAAAACAGGGAAAGCGATGCCATGGAGGTGAAGACACCTGTTCCTTTGTAGTTCACTTGCTCTCTCTACCCTTCCCTCTCTTCTCTCACTGTTCCTTTCCCCATCCTCTTTGTTTCTTATAGTAAGTGCACCACAAGCTTGCTTTCTCACATGAGGAACTGATTTTCAAAAACTCATCCTTCATATGAGATTCTTCTTAAAGAAAGTATCTCCTCTCTGTATTTTTATTTTCCCCTTCATTCTCTTTTTAAACAAAATATTCACTTTCTCGATGCAAAAGTCACTCTCCTCAGACTAACTTCAGAGATAAACATGCAGTGACCAGGGCGCATGCAATTATACAAGACGCTGTGTCTTCACAAAAGAGCTTACCTCAGAAGAAGAAATTACGTTTTTTTCTTCTGATATAAAATTGTTTTTGAAAAATTGATGTATCCTTTATTCAAGATACCTTACAGTTCACCAAGATAACCTCAGTAAATAAATACTGCTTCAGCAGGAAGGGAGACAAAAGCCTACTCAGCACTCAGATCACCCCAGATTATAAAACACAAGGCGGGGGGAGGAAGATAAATGACAAATTAATGAGAGAACACATAAGACCACAGTTGGCATTTACTCCATAGATAGAGGCACATCTAGATTCAAGTTTGCATTAAAATGCACACCTGGTAGCAAGAACAGTTTTATGAGCGTTTGTGGGTAGGCAGTGAAGAGCCCATTCAAAGCCTGACTCCATGCGGACAGCTTTGCCTTTTGTCTCCAAGCCCACTTGGTAATGAAGGTTCAGCTCTGTGACAGGAGAGCCAAGAAGTTTTGCTTTGTATCCACATAGTTTGCAAAGAGATTAACGTGAACGAAAAGAATAAGGAACATCTGGGAACATGGGTTTTGCATTTCCCTCTTGCCCTGATTGTGATCAAGTGCCGAGGATTATGGCAAGGATGACTGAAGTTACCTTCCCCTTGACAAGCCTTCTGCACCTGCAACCCACACAGGTAAACAGCACAGGGCGCTCAGGTGTCTCGCTGGCAGCTCTTGTCATCCAAGTGGTGGCTGCGGACTCTCATTTCTGTTCTCGATTTCTCTGGTCTGAGCTGTATGTTGAGAGGAGAGTCAGCAAATGAAATTGGCGAGGCTTCTTTTCAATCAAGGAAAAGGAGACTGAGAATGTGATGCACACTAATCACTGTCCCAGGTGCTCTGTAGAACAAAATTATACCCTAGAGCTGTTCTTCCCTTGATGTGTGTGAGCTGATGATGCAGTGGGGGGAAGGATCTACACACGGGTGTTTGTGCATCATGGCACAACCTCAAATGGTATTTATTTATCTTAATTTAGATATCCCACCACAAATATAAGTTCCTTGGGGGCAGGACTTTGGAAGGGACAGGTTTAGTTCTTCATGACTGCAACCTATTAACTAAGCAATGGTGAACACTCAGTGAGGAATTGACTGAATGAATCAGTGACTTTGGCAAAATCTGACATGGAGATTCAAGGGAGCCAAGAAGGATGCTTGAGTGTGGTCTTAATAATATTATTGCTAATTTCCAAATTTTAAAAGTTATGACAAAAGGTGAACCCTCTTTGAGAAACAAAAGAACAAATAGGCAGGACAGTAATTCCATCCCCATAGAGCAACCTGTTAGGAGTCTCCCTTTTCCTCCTGTGGGCAGCTCACTACCCAAGCTGCAAAAGGTTTATTTTGTTTCCCATGTAGGAATCCTTGGTTATTTAGATTAGGATGCATGTGCTATGTTGCTGTGCAGGTCTCCCTAGGTTTGGTTTTCAGTATAGCTTTAGAGTCTCCATCAGGGCAGCCAGACTCTCATGGACTCAGGCCTTCAAAATCCTAGATTTGAAAACAGAAATGAGCACTGGGGAAAAGAGCAAAGGACTAGACGCTGGAAAGGACAAGCATCCTGTTGAAAGCTGGAGCCAGGCAATGAGGAAGAGAGCTTTAAGATTCAGAGACATCTCTGCAGCTCGTGTCTCCAACCAGTCTATGGTTCCCAGGAATCTTTCAATGTCTGTAGAGCAAAGGTTGCAAAAGCTCAGCAATGGGAGTCATGGCAACAACAAACCCTGCAACACTCAGACCGTAGCTAGCAGGAAGGAGAAAATGAAACATGAGGGAAAGACAGGCAAACTTTAGCCAGGTGAGGTGAAGGCAAGAAATGGGCCTATCTGTAAGAAACCATTACACCAAGAGGAAAGAATACTATCTTATTCTCTAATTTAAGCAACCAAAATCATTGGACTCATGGCTGTTATCCTCGGGCAGGACATCAACACACACCCTAATGACTCTCTGGATGAACATTTGAGGCCACATGTCTTTGCAGCACAGAATGGTGTTGACTCAGGCCTACCATCTCTGCTGAGCTCCGGAATCAGGGTGGCTCCCTCTCTCAATGAGGGTCAAGTGAAGACTTGACAAAACATCCTGCTCTGTCAGGGCTCTTCAGACTGCTTCACATCTTGCTCTTTCTAGAAGCCACAGAGAAAAATTACAACTCAGGGGAAAGAACTTGAAGAAAGAGAGGGAGCCAGAGTACATCCGCCGGCCACCCCTGTTCACAAACACCACCCATGCAAATGTAGCCCTTGGAACTGTCTCTTACAATGACAAAAGACAACGCTAACGGATTTTGTCATATTTATCTTTATAACACTATTTTAGAAGATCCAAATCAGAGTCATTCATTCATCAAAAGACACACATTTCCCCCCACACTTCTACTCAAGCTTTAATATCAACTCAAATGCTCCTGCAGAAACATTCCCTCCTGCTCTGGGTTGTGTGGTCCTCTTCCCCTGTCTCCAAGTTCATCTGCTCCGGGCACTGATACTACTACAACTGGCTGCCCCATTGTGAATGGCCTCTTCTCACCAGAGAATGTGACCAATTAATAGTTATGACTTCTATTTATTTATCTGTTCATTTGGAATGAGTATCTGGTGAGGAGTCTCTCTCTCTCTCTCTCTCTCTCTCTCTCTCTCTCTCTCTCTCTCTCTGTGTGTGTGTGTGTGTGTGTGTGTGTGTGTGTGTGTGTGTGTGTGTATCATCAGAGGACAACTTGCATGAGTTCATTCTCTCCTTTCACCATGTGCATCCATGAGCTCAGACTAATGCCGCTGGGTTTGGCAGCAGAAGTCCTACCCACTTAACCATCATACCTGCCTGAGAATAAGACCTTTAAAGTCGCACATGGCGTTCCATCTGGGATGAGTCTAGAATATATTAATAAGTGTTTGTAGCACTAAATTGCTAAATTGATATATGACTAGGTGCCATTTGTCTTGGTAAAGGACTAAGTTGCTGAAACATTCTACTAGTGGGTCTTCATTAATGATGTTATAGATGGTCTAAGCTGTAAGAAATAAGTATAAATGTTGCATGCATACACATGCATAAATACAATTTGCATAGATATGAACCAATAACTGCTCTTAGCCCATTGTCTGGGTTTTAAAGTAACCTCTGATATGTTCTGTACGACCTTGAATAAGTTTCTCTTTCTTTTTGAGATATGGTTTCTTGCACAATCCAACCTACAATTTCTTACATAGCCAAGAATGACTGAGTGATCTTGAACTTCTGATCTTCCTACTTCAAACTCCCTAGTGCTCGGACTACAAGCATATGCCTCTAAGCCCAGTTTATTCCATGCCAGAATGGAACCCAGGACTTTGTGCAAGTGGGGCAAATGCTCTACCAACTAAGTCCTATTCTCAACCCTTGGACAAGTATCTTCCTTCATCTTTGATCCCAGATCTTTCATCAATATGTGAGTGTGATGGAGATATTATAAGAGATTCCTGTAACCTTTTAGTAATTTCAGAAACTTACAGGGAACTTTTAAAGTAAATTTTGTTTTCATTAGTTTTATGTGTGAAATACATACCCGAACTTCTTTTAGGTGGCAGCCATTTCATAATTATAGTGTATTAATTCAACATGTCAGACCTGGGACACGTTCTTGGCCAAAGTCTCCATACGGCTCATGGTCTGCATTCTATCTGTAACATGGTGGTCAACCGCCTGCAGGCTAGCCACCTGCTTCTGTGGTCGTGTGGGACTGCAGCCATGACTGTCAATCTACATGTTGTCTCTGGCTCCTTTGCTCTGGGGCAGCACTGGATAGTGTTACTACAGACGGTATGGCCCATCCAGCTTACATCCTTCACTCTCTGACTCTTCACTGGGCCGCCTCTGTTCCTTTGCATGATCAGTATTAGTCTAAAAATCCTGAGTACGTTCAGTCTACACACTCGGTCAAGAAAAATGTGGACAGGTGACTCTGATCCAAGGGGGAAAAAAAAGAGTGATATCCAGAGTAATGGAATTGTCTTTGTTTTTGGCTTACAGATATTGACTATATTTGCTGCTGTTTCAAAGCCTATCTGTAAGTTTGTTGCAGCATCTTTGATTGCATATGAAAATATGAGATTTTTGAATAAACCCAAAACCTTATTGGAACATATTACCTGTTCCCCCATTAATTCCTAAGATAAATAAAATCTGCGAGTTATATTCATTTTATATTTTATATGAGTCATACTTTAACCTTCACAAAAATAATGTATATAGGCTGGGTGTGGTGGTCTATACTGTCTTCTCAGCAATTTGAAGAAAGAGCAGGAGGGAGGGGACAGACTTGAATTTTAGACTAATCTGTGTTGCATTGTGAGGTCCTGTATAAAAAAGAAATATGTGTCTTTAAAAACTTGTATATTTGGGCTGAGAAAGGAGCTCAGCCAGTGAATTTGGTGCTATGCAAATGTGAAAACCTGTGTCCAACTCCAGTATTACATGAAAAGCCATATGTGATGGTGCATGCATGCAACTCCAGTATGGGGGTGGCAGAGATAGACAGATCACTCGGTGTCTCTGGCCAACCATCCTGTTCTATTCAGTCAGTACTAGGTTCTATTAGGAGATCTCTTCAAAAGCAAGGTGGGAAATTAATGAAGAGCAACACTTGAGAATCCCCAGTGGCTTACACACACAAATACACACATGCACATACACCTAAATACATGTGTGTACATTTGAACATAAACACTCTAAAGAAAATAGCAGAACTAAAAAAGAACTGGTACACAAGGCAAGAGCCATCTAAATTCCTGTGCGAAATCAAGAGACAGAGAACTACAGTTAAAAGACAAGCCTTGAGTTAGCTAGTTTACTGTCCTTATCACTTTCTTAGTGAGATCTTCAAAGACAGACAGATCACTTAGCTTCTCTCTCTACACTTCAATTTTCTCCTCTGCAATGCAGTTATTTGAGTAATTTCTACCTCGTTCGGTTGTATGAGGATTAAGTGACATAATTCATGCACAACATCTAATATTCAGCAAACAACCTGGCAAAACCAGCTCAGATTGTTGTAATGGTGGTTGGAAATTGCATTTCCATTCATTAGCTGAATGAAATTTCCAGCTTCTATCTCATGTTACCTTCTGCCAGCTGTGCACACAGCTCTGTTGGCTTGGGTTGGGTTCTTACAAACGCTATGCCTAAGTCAAGGCTTGGAGTGGGCTGACTGGGTAGAGAATGTCTCTGGAAGTAAAGATGGAGAAACAAGAAAAAAAGGTAGAAGGAAAAAACAGAAAAGAAAGAAAATACTTTTTAGTTCTTCCATCTGGGTTCCACTAAAGAAGTCAGAGCTCAATATGCCAGTGGGAGACTGGCTTCAGATCCATCTCTTAAAAATACTGGTGGCTGAGATACCAACCATCACTGTCCAGAGCTCTTTAACTGAAGGTATTTTCCAGAGACATCTACTCTATGACGCCAGACTGTGTGTGATAAACAAGAGCTTGCCATTAGTAGAAACCTTGAAGCAGATATAGAAGCTGTGTCTGCGCAGTGTAGTGGTCTTTCCTAGGCAAGTCACTGGGTTCTCAGAGGGAAGGACACAAATGCATCTCCAGTACTCAGCTTTAAACAGGGGATGGGTGTTCTCTGCCAAATCACCTCTCCAACTCCTGCTGTGAATGTTCCTCTCATAGAAACAGGAAGTGTGACTGATTATAAAAGGACAGCCAAACCTCTGTCCCCAGATGCCTTCCATTGTAGAAGCCAGGGATTCTTCTAGGGTGAGGCTCTGGAGAACTAGAGGGGCCCAGAGCAGGGGTCTGCAGGCACAGCAGTTGTACATTCTGATTTTGGTCCTAGCGAAGGCCTCCAGGAGGCCCTCAGGAAGTGAGAAGAGCCTGGATTAACTGCTCTACGTGTCTGGGCCTTAGAAGAGAGCTGGCCACTCGCGAGCCCTTTGAGTCACGTGAGTCTGGGGACACAGCAGCAGACCATCTAGGTCAGTCACTTATTTTAAAGGCTCCCGGGTGGTTGGTTCAATTATCTGAAATCTGTCTTTTGTTTTTTAAATTTATTTATTTATTTATTTTTTAAAAACGATGTCTTCTCATTTTACATACCAATGCCAGTTCCCATTCCTTCCACTTCTTCCACCTTCCCCCCTCCTCATACCCCATCCACTCCTCAGAGAGGGTGAGGTTTCCCAAGGGAAGTCAACAAAATCTATTTTGAGGCATATTATTTTGAGGCAAACCAAGCCCCCCACACACACTTTATCTAGGCTGAGCAAGGTATCCTTTCAAAGAAAACAGGCTCCCAAAAGCCAGTTCAAGCAGTAGGGATAAGTCCTGGTCCTGTTGCCAATGACCCCACAGACTGCTCCAGTCACACAATTGTCACCCACACTCAGAGGGCCTAGTTTGGTCCCATGCAGGTTCTCCAGCTGTCTGTCTGGAATAAGCTCCCACTAGCTCATACCAGATGTTTCTGTGGGTTTTCCATCATAGACTTGACCCATTGCTCATATTAACACTCTTCTCTCTCTTCAACCAGACTCTGGGAGCTCGGCCCAGTGCTTAGCTGTGGACCTCTGCATCTGCTTCCATCAGTTGCTGGATGAAGGTTCTAGGGTTACAATTAAGGTAGTTATCAATCTGATTACAGGGGAAGGCCAGTTCAAGTACCCTATCCACCACTGCTGGGGTCATTCTTGTGGATTCCTGGAAAATTCCCTAGTGCCAGGTTTCATGCTAGCCCCATATTGGCTTGCTCAGTCAAGGTATCTTACTCCTGGTTCTCCCTCTCTGTCCTTCTCCCATTTTGGCCATTCAATTTTTTTCATGTTATCCTCTCCTCTTTTCCTCTCCTCCCCCTACCCATGCTCCCAATTTTGTAAGGAGATCGGTCTATTTCCCCTCCCCAGAGGGATCCTTTGATATCTTAGGGTTCTCCTTGTTATTTAACCTCTCTAGGGTCATGGACTATAGGCTAGTTATCCTTTGCTTTATGCCTAATATCCTCTTACTAGTGAGTACATACTGTTTGTCTTTATGGTACTAGGTTACCTCAGAGAGGATGGTATTTTATATTTCCATTCACTTGCCTGCAAATTCAAGATGTCACTATTTTTTCCACTGAGTGGTAATCCATTCTGTAAATGTACCACGTTTTTATCCATTTTTTTTTTGTTGAGGGGCATCTAGGTTGTTTCCGGGTTCTAGATATTATGAATAATGGTGCTATGAATGCAGCTGAGCAAATATTCTTGTGGTATGTATATGCATGCTTTGAGTATATGCCCAAGAGTGGTATTGCTACAAGACCAAGTAAAAAAAAAAATCAGTAGCCCCCCTTTACACGAATGATGAAAGGGCTGAGAAAGAAATCAGAGAAACACCACCCTTTACACAAATAACATAAAATATCTTGGGATAACACTAGCCAAAGAAGTGAAAGACCTGTATGACAAGAATTTTAAGTCTTTGAAGAAAAAAAACTGAAGAAGATACCAGAAAATAAAAAGATCTCCCATGCTCTTGGATAGGTAGGATCAACATAATAAAAACAACAATCTCACCAAAATCATTCAATAGATTCAATGCAATCCCCAACACAATTCTTCACAGACTTGGAAAGAACAATACTCAACTTCATATGGAAAAACAAAAAACCCAGTATAGCCAAAACAATTCTGTACAACAAAGGTACTTCCAGAGTCATCACCATTCCTGACATCAAGCTTTATTATAGAGCTACAATAATGAAAATAGCTTGGTATTGACATAAAAAACAGGGAGGTTGAACAATGGAATGAAATCAAAGAGCCAGATATGAATTCACAAACCTATGAACACCTGGTTTTTTGACAAAGAAGTTAAAATTGTACAATTGAGAAAAAACATCTTCAACAAATAGTGCTGGCACAACTGGATGTCAATATGTGGAAGAATGAAAAGAGATCCATATCTATTCCCTTGCACAAAACTCAAGTTCAAATGGATCAATGGTCTCAATGTAAATTCAGCCACATTGAACCTTGTAGAAGAAAACATGGGAAGTAGCCTTGAATGCATGGACACAGGAGACCATTTCCTAAATATAACCACAGTAGCGCAGACACTGAGATTGACAGTAAATAAATAGAATCTCCTGAAACTGAGAAGCTTCTGTAAGGCAAAGGACACAGTCAATAAGACAAAAAGGCAGCCTACAGATTGGGAAAAGATCGTCACCAACTCCACATCAGACAGAAGACTAATCTCCAAAATATGCAAAAAATTCAGAAACTAAACATCAAAGTGCCAAATAATCCAATTAAAAATAGAATCTACACAGAAAATTGTCAACAGAAGAATCTCAAATTCCAAAAGAAACTTAAGGAATTGCTTAACATCCTTAGCCATCAGGGAAACACAAATCAGAACAACTCTGAGATACCATCTTACACCAATCAAGATGGCTAAGACAAAAACACTGAAGATATCTTATGCTGGGGAGGATATGGAATAAGGGGAAAACACCTCCATTGCTGGTGCAAGTGTAAACTTGTACAGTTACTTTGGAAATCAATATAGCAGTTTTTCAAAAATTTGAGAATCAATCTACATCAAGACCTAAGAATACCACTCTTTGAAAATTTGCCTTTTAAATATGTAGTCTGAAACTCATGTTAACCAGAATGAGTGGTGGTACTATCTTTGGTCATAGCTCAGCAATTGACCAAACACTGGTAGATTTTTTTTCTTTGGACTATCTCAAATCTTGTTGTTTAAAGGCAGGGTCCCATATAACTCAAGCTGACCCCTAACTTGATGAGGATGATCTCAAATTTCAAATCCTTCTGCCTTTACTTCCCCAGTGTTAGGATTACAGGTGTGCACCACCATTCCTGAACCCATCTCTTGGTGCAAGTTGTGTGATCACTCTGACAACTGAGCTAAACTTCAATATCTCAAAACTTTATCACCAAAGCAACATCATGATGACAGTAAAAAGATCAGTGCCTGCTGACCATCTGGAGACAGGGTGAGCACATGAGCAGGTGGAGTGGATGAGAACTTCAGCACAATGGAACCATCCTGTTAGATAGATACTGAAATGGTTAGTACATGGCATACACTTGTCTGGATCCATAGAACTATGTAGCACAAACATCAGTCCTCATGTAAACTCCAAACTTTGCTTAATAATCATGGGTTGATATTCATCCATTACAAGAAAAGTGCCTCAGAGATTCATACTTTCAACAATCAGTAGTAAATGTGAGGGTTAGAGTCAGATGGGAATTTTATATTCTGTACTGTGGTCTTTTGTAAAATAATGGTTGCAAGGGGATGAAGGCTCATGATAGCCCCCCCTTCCTGAGAATCTATGGGTAGTTAATTGTTCCTAAAAGAAAGAGAGACATTTTCTTTGGTCCTATGGCTGCTGGTATGGTTCCCATACCCGGTAACTAACCCTTCATCCCTAAGAAAAGTCACTGAGGAGAAAGAAGGGGAGTGAACGAGGGAATAGTTAGGGAGAGAAAGTAAATCAAATGAGTGAAGACAAGAGTGTGTAAGGGAGGGTTACAAAAATAGATTATATATCTGTATGAAAATGTCATAATGAAACCTATTATTGTGTAAAATTAGTGCATTCAAATAAACCTTTAAAATCACTTCCATTAGTTTAAAATACAAACTTTAGTGCAATTCCTGGCAGGTGGGCATTGGTGCCTTCTGCTAAGATGAAGAAAGCAAAGCTCTGACAAGCTCTCCAGCTTCCTGTGGCCACAGGATATTCCTGGCCTAGCGGGGGAACAGCGTGTGGTTTACATGGTCATGAGCGTTATGTTCCCACAACCCCTTCACACCACTTCCCTATAGGCTGCCTCCTGTCTCCTTGCTTTAGTTCTCTTTCCTCCATGGAGAGTTGTCTCCAGTCTTTCTGCCTCTTTGGCACAGCCTGTCCCCTGGGGTCACCCTGGCAGCACTCAGCAGTCATGCTTTCCAAGCCACCCAGCTCATCAACTTGAGGCTTTCTAATGAGCCTAGGAAGTGTCATGAATCCTCAGTCCCCATTTCGCTGAGGTATCTCGGGGCTGTGATGTATGGATCAATCTAAGTGCTTCTGGTCTTTGGAAAGCCTAGACCAGTGGCAGCCCTGGGAATCCAACTCACTCAGTTACCCTTCCACTAATTTATAATTTAGCTGACACAACTCTGCGGCTGTTTTATTTGTCTCCAATGAATGTCAATTGGTACACGGGACAAGGCATTTGGGAGCTAAATTAACGAAATCATTGCATGAATTAGCTAGACCTCACTGAAACACAGCACCCGTATTTCCTACCTTCTTTTAAACATTCCACAAAGAGACTGCCAGCCTCCCCACCCTGACCCTGGTACGCGTTCCCACTTGTATGTCTTCTCGGAATCCTGTGCCTCAAAATAATTTACTCTGTATAGAGTAGCATAGCTAGGGTGATAATGCTCCAAATATATAAATAATAATGAGAAACTTTAATAAAATCAGACATAAGTTATGCATGCAGACATCAATTACAATAGATTTTAAAGGTTTTGATCTAGAACCCGGGTGGTGTTGCATTTAGACTAATAACTGTAAGCATGATTTATGTGTTTGCAACCAAAATGGTTTCAGTACCTCGATATATGTCCAAAGAAAAATTTATAGTCTGCTACAGAATGTATAAATAATGAACAGCCATATGTCATCGTGCATTTAAAAATGTGACTCTCTTTTGCAGCTGCAATGGGGTAAAATGAATTAAAATCTTAAGTTCATTGGGAATCAACTTATTTGGGATCTCTTTAAGGAATGTACATGAATACAAACACTGATTTAATATATTTTTCTCCCAGTCAAAGAAAAATAGCCATTGTAAAAGTGACAAACACTCTAAGGATACCTCAGGAGTCCCTAAATTAAACAGGGGCATGAAGAGAAAGGAAGGCATGGTGTGGATGTAGGAGGAAAGATTACGGGGTGGGAGGCTGTCTCTTCTTCTGCTGGGACCTAAAATTATTATGAAGGTTTTTAATATGGTCAAAATAAGTAATTTAATTGATGGCAGCATTTTATGCAGTGGATTTCCACCAGTGCAGATGGAGTTGATGATGGGAGATATATATGTATAATGTAGCAGAAGCCATTCTCCATTCTGAGTCTGTGTAAAATACTAAGGCATAGCTTCCTTAGCTGTAAATAGGACGGTTTACTAGACAAGGCTGCAGGAAGGAATTAAAAAATAATAAAGGGCTGAATGTGGTGATCCATGCACATACCTAGTATATGGGAGGTTGCAGCAAGAGGATCAAGGCCAGTCTGGATTATATAACAGGAGAAAAAAAAGAAAGAAGATAGGAAGGAAGGAAAAGAAAAGAGGAAGGAAGGGAGGAAGGAGAAAAATGTGGGAAGAAGAAATAACAAAAGAGAGAAATAAGAAAGAATGAAAAGGCAAATGGCATACTACCTTGTGCAAGGAGTTTATGTTCAGTACTTGTCAGTTTTCGCATCTTCCCTGCTTATTCACTGATAGACAGTAACAGGTTGGAGGCATGAGTCCTATTGTGTTCATCGTTTTAGGGATGGAGTCTAGAAAAGGAAGTAGTTACCAAACACCAAGGTGTCTTTGCTAAGTAAATTTGAGAATTAGTGAATGTGGTGCTGGGGAGAAGGCTTGGTGGGAAAAGCACTTGTGCTCAAACCTGATGACCTGAATCTGATTCTTATATCCAAGTACAAAGCCAGGGGTGAGGTACAGCTGTAATCCCAACACTTCTGCAGAAGGAGAATTACCAGCTCACAGGGCAACTAGACTGAACACAGAAGCCAGAGAGACCTCTGCGCTTCAACAAAATGAAAGTGAGACTGGTTTTCAAAGTTATCTGACCTCAACATGTGTGCCGTGATACACAAGCCTGAGCGCGCGCACACGCACACACACATATATACACACACACTCATGCATGCACACTATAAATAAAAAGTAAAATAAATATCTCATAATGTTTTAATGATCTCATGTGTTTTCCTGGCTCTAGCAGGCATTGAAAGACAATCTGTGTTGAGGTTGTTGCAGAAGTGTTCTTTGCTAATAAATTTATAGAAAACAGAAACTTACCTGCTGAAATTCTAACACGATGTCACTATTTCACCCTTGACAATAAAGATCTTTTCCTGAAATGTTATTCCTTAGCTCTGAGGGTTGCAAAATAATATGTGGATGAGAGCATAATTTGTCTTCCTAAGTCTGTGTTATCAAGAATACATGAGCCTGGTGGGATATAATTTAGTAATGGTTATTATGAGGATCTGGTGCTAGCTTTGACTGTTTGCCTCTGCCTCTCCCTGCTAAATGGTCTCTAACTGCTGTATTTTGATTTCTTCTCTTGATTTCAATGGTCTCTATTACTTACCTCAAATTTAACTTCCAGTTCCTTCCGTGTTGCCCTTACCTTTAATTATTCTTTCTAATTGCTCTTGTATAACTGGCAACCTGGTAGCCAAGTATCTATCACTGCACAGCAGAATGATTCCAAATGCACAGGTTTGGAATAATTAGCTAATATCTCTCCTGGTTCTGTATACTGTGTGGGAGAGATAGCTCTCATTTGGGATATTTGCTGTAGTCTAATCAGATAGCAGCTGGGGTTGAAGTTACTAGAAGTCTCAACTGGGCTACACACTCAAAAAGTTCGGCACCTGCCTGACACCTGCTTCCAAATGCTGACTGGATGCTCAGCTAGAGGTGGGGCTGTGAATTCTCACCTGAAACTGTGGGTGCTCAGCTGGAGTTACAGATGCTTAGCCCTACTAGGGCTAAGAACTCTCAGTTTTGGCTACAGACGCTCAGGTGGGACTAGGGATGCTCAGATGAGAATGTGAATGCTCAGGTTGGTTTATGGATTCTAAGATTGGTATCAATGTCCTCAGGTGGGCATGAATGTTTATTTGGGGATATAAATATTCAGATAGGACTATCAGTGCTCAGCTGGGGACACAGATAACTAAGCTTGAACTATGGATGCTCAGATGGGACAATGGGTAAGAACTCCTACAAAGGTCCTGTGATTTAAGCTTCTTTAAGATACTCTAAGAGAAAGAATAGCTTTAAAGCACTCATTCCTGAAGTCCCATTTTGAAGATGAAAATCTTTTTATGGCTACCACATCATTTTTGCCTTATTCTGTCCTTCAAAGGATACAAGGGAACAACACAAGGGTAGACTAGCAGGAGACAATTCACCAGGGAGTGTGCTGTCAGGACTAGCTCCAGCATGAGTGGTTGAAAGTGGATCTTGCAAGACTGGATGCCTGTGTATTTACACTATTGGAAACAAATGTTTCCCAACTTAGGCCTTTTCTTTTAATTCCTCACTTTCTGGTTATCAGGGTTACACTTAAGTCATGTTTGGGCATGTGAGGTTTGGTTATTTTTAGCTAAAGTAACTATAATGTCAACTTTGTTGATGTATTTTTTCCTTAAAGGTCTATTTTTATTTTGTGTATTTGCCTGTATATATGTATGTCTACCACATGTATGTCTGGTTCTCTCAAGAGACCAAGAGAGAGCACCAGATTCCCTAAGCCTGGAATTGCCCCTAGTTGTGAACCAACATTGGATGCTGGGAGTTGAATCTGGATCTCTACAAGATCAGCAAGATCTTGTAACTTCTGAGTCATCTCTTGAACATCCCACCTCTTCTTAAAAACATGTTATTAATGATCCTTATAAAATCCCTATTATAGGGCTTTTTGAAAATTCCATCAATGTGACCACTGATCACAGCTTGCTTGCCGACTTCCTTTTGCTTCCTTCTGTGATGGGGGTTAACTTTGGTTGGCTCAAAGCACATTTTCACTGTAGGTTCGAGCTGTAACAGAGACTATGTATGTTTCGCACATAAGAATCTTAAGAAGATAAAACAATCCTTTTTTTAAGTGTTTTTCTACATGTCTATTCCCACTGGACCAAATATCATTTCAGTGTAGTT
This sequence comes from Myodes glareolus, assembly GCF_982192425.1. Taxonomy (NCBI): domain Eukaryota; kingdom Metazoa; phylum Chordata; class Mammalia; order Rodentia; family Cricetidae; genus Myodes; species Myodes glareolus. The sequence continues at coordinate 100,327,114 of NC_142034.1, forward strand.
CAAAAAAGAGAAAGAAAATCGTTTAAGCATTTTATCTGTATTCTATGACAGATGAATGGAAAGAACCAAAATGCTAGATCACTGGTGTCCCTGAAATGGACATCCTACAGTTTGCTTAACTCCACATTTTCCCATTAAGTTTTTATTGTGTTTTATAGTTTGTTTTTGCTGTTTGGTTGTTTTGTTGTTGTTGTTGTTGTTTGTTTGTGTTTGTTTTGAGACAGGCTATCTTTACATTGTTTCTCTAGTTTGCTTTCTGATGTGATAAACACCATGATCAGAAACAATTTTGAAGAGGAACTGGCTTGTTCAAGCTTACTCTTCCATCACTAAGGGTTAGGTTGTGTCCAGTTGACAATAAACCCTAATCAAGACAATTTTCCTCAACACCTGAGTGTGTGATTGGAGTGGATCCTCCTACCTCAGTCTCATGAGCAGCTGGGGCTACAGACATGCTACAGGCAAGGCACAAATAAACATTTTTAAAAACATTTAAGTTTTAAGTAACTCTGTTTCACAAGATTAATACTCTAACCCTTGAGCTGTTGGGGGTCATACAGATTTCTATTTTAAAGTCATTTGATGTCTGTTCTCTTGTAACTAAATCTTTGTGCCTATGCAAATTTCCTTCTTTTTGTATTTTTTGTTTTATTTTTTTAAAAAACAATCTTTTTATTTTACATACCAATCCTAGTTCCCTCTCCCTCCCTTCCTTTCACTCTCTCTACCTTCCTCTCCACAACACTCGTCAGAGAGGTGAGGTCTCCCATGGGGAGTCAATAAAGTCTGTTCTATATCTAGAGGCAGGACCAAGGCCCTACTCCCTGTATCTAGGCTGAGCAAGGTACCCCTACCAAAAAAAATGGTCTCCCAAAGGATTATTCATGCACTATGGATAAATACTGGTTCCACAATCAGTGGCCTCACAAACTGTACAAGCCTCACAACTGTCACCCACATTCAGAGGACCTAGATCTATGCATGCTCCCCAGCTGTTAGTCCAGAGTCAGTGAGCTCCCACTAGCTTGGATCAGCTTTTTCTGTGGGTTTCCCCCATCATGGTTTTGACCCCTTTGCTCATATTATGGCTCCGTCCTCTCTACAACTGAACTCCAGGAGCTCAGACCAGTGCTTAGCTGTGGATCTCTGTATCTGCTTTATCAGCTGCTGGATGAAAGTTCTGTGATTGAGGACAATTAAGGTAGTCATCAACCTGACTACAAGGGAAAGCCAATTCAGGCACCCTCTCCACTAATGCTTAGAGTTTTCGCTGGAGTCACCCTTGTGGATTCCTGGAAATTTCCCTAGTGCCAGGATTCTTTCCTTGCTATCCATCTCTGTCCTTCCCTCAACTTGACCTTCCCAATCCATAGCCCTCCCCTTTTCCCCTGCCCATTCCCCTTTTACCCTCCCCCATTCCCCTTTTACCCCCCTCAAGCCCCCACGCTCCCACTTTACTCAGGAGATCTTGTTTTATTCACCTTCCCAGGGAGATCTATGAATGTCTCTCTTAGGGTCCTCCTTGTTTCCTGGCTTCTCTGGACTTGTGGACTATAGGCTGGTTATCCTTTCTTTACATCTAATATCCACTTATGAGTGAGTACATACTGTTTTTGTCTTTCTGGGACTGAATGACCATACAGGATGGTGTTTTCTAGTTCTATCAGTTTGTCTGCAAATTTCAAAATGTCATTGTTGTGGGTTTTTTTTTTGTTTTGCTTTGTTTTCTGCTGAGTAGTACTCCGTTGTGTAAATGTACCACATTTTCTTCATCCGTTCTTCAGTGGTTTCCAGGTTCTGGCTATTATAAATAATGTTGCTATGAATATTCTTAAGCAAATGTTCTAGTGACAGGAATGTGCATGCTTTGGGTATATGCCCAAGAGTGTTATTGCTTGGTGTTGAGGTAGATTGATTCCCAATTTTCGAAAAAAAATCTGCCAGACTGATTTCCAAATTAGCTGTATAAGGTTACACTCTCACCAGCATTGGAGGAGTGTTTCCCTTACTTCATATTCTCCCCAGCATAAGCTATTCTCAGTGTTTTTGATCTTAGTCATTCTGACAGGTGTAGTGGTATCTTGGAGTTGTTTTGATTTGTAATTCCATGATGGCTAAGGTTCCTTAGTGAGCAGTTCCTTACGTGCCTTTCGAACATTGGAGATTCTTCTGTTGAGAATTCTTTGTTTAGATCTGTACTCCATTGTTTTTAACTGGATTATTTGGTGTTCAGATGTCTAGTTTCTTGAGTTCTTTGTATATTTTGGAGATCAGTCCTCTGTCTGATGTGGGATTGGTGAAGATCTTTTCCCATTCTGTAGACTGTCGTTTTGTCTTATTGACCATGTCCTTTGCCTTACAGAAACTTCTCAGTTTCAGGCGGTCCCATTTATTAATTGTTTCTCTCAGTGACTGTGCTGCTGGGGTTATATTTAGAAAATGGTCTCCTGTGTCCATGCATTCAAGGCTACCTCCCACTTCCTCTTCTATGAGGTTCCGTGTAGCTGGATTTATGTTGATGTCATTGATCCATTTGGACTTGAGTTTTATGCAAGGGGATAGATATGGATCTATTTGTATTTTTCTACATGTGGACATCCAGTTATGCCAGCATCATTTGTTGAAAATGCTTTCTTTTTTCCATTGTATAATTTTAGCTTCTTTGTCAAAAATCGGGTGTTCATAGGTGTATGGATTAATATCAGGGTCTTTGATTCAATTCTATTGGTCCACCTCTTTATTTCTGTGCCAATACCAAGCTGTTCTCATTACCATAACTTCATAATAGACCTTGAAGTCAGAGATTGTGATGCCTCTGGAAGTTTCTTTATTGTACAGAATTGTTTGGTCTATCCTGGGTTTTTTGTTTTACCATGTGAAGTTGAGTATTGTTCTTTCAAGGTCTGTTAAGAATTTTGCTGGGATTTTGATGAGGATTGAATTGAATCTGTAGTTTGCTTTTAATAAGAATGTCATTTTTATTATGTTAATCCCTCATATATAATAGCATGGAAGATCTTTCCATTTTCTGATATCTTTTTCAGTTTTTTTCTTCAAAGAGTTAAAGTTTTTGTCATTTGGGTTGTTGTGGGGGTTTCTGTCCTGCCCAGTTCCCACAGTTGTTAAGTCCCAAAGAAATTACACAGAGGTCTGCATTAATCATAACCTGATTGGCCCATTAGCTCAGGCTTCTTATTAACTCTTATAAAACATATTAGCCCATTATTCTTGTTTATGTTAGCCACGTGGCTAGATATCTTAATTGGTGGGGCAGTTATATCTTGCTTCTTCTTTGGCTGGGGGGACTGCAGACAGCAGAATCCTCTTCCCAGAATTCTCCTTTTCTCATTGCTCTGCCTCTACTTCCTGCCTGGCTACTGACCAATCAGCATTTATTTAAAATATAATTGACAGAATACAGACCATTGTTCCACACCAACAGGTCTTTCATTTGTTTGGTTAGAGTTATCCCAATGTATTTTATGGTTATTGTGGCTATTGTAAAGGCTGAAACATCAGCCTGATTTCTTTCTCAGCCCATTCAACATCTGTATATAACAAGGCTACTGATTTTCTTTTTGTAACCTGACAAATTCCTGAAGTAAATCATCAATTGTATGAACTGTATGAGTTTCCTGGCAGAATTTTTCAGATCACTTATGTATACTATCATATCATCTGCATATAGTGAAAGTTTGATTTTTTTTCCTTTCCAATTTGTATCCCCTTGATCTCCTTTTGTTGTCCTTTTGCTCTAGTGGGAACACTGATTACTGTATTGAACAGATATGGAGAGAGTGGACAGACGTGTCTTGTTCCTGATTTTAGTGGAATCACTTTGAGTTTCTCTCCATTTAGTTTGATGTTGGCTGTTGGCTTGCTGTATATTGCCTTTATTATGTATCTCTGATCGCTTCAAGATTTTTATAATGAAGGGGTGCTAGCTTTTGTCAAAGGTTTTTTTCAGCATCTAATGAGATGATTATGTGGGGTTTTTTTCTTAGTTTGATTTTATGATAGATTACATTGACAGATTTTTGTATATTGAACTATTCCTGCATCTCTAGGATGAAGCCTGTTTGATCATGGTGGATGATTTTTCTGTTATGTTTTTTAACTCAGTTTGCCAGTATTTTATTATTTTTGCATCAATGTTCATGAGGGAGATTGGTTTGTAATTCTCTTATCTTAGTTGTGTCTTTGTGTGGCTTAGGTATCAGAACAACTGAAGCCTTGTAAAAAGAGTTTAACAATGTTCCTCCTGTTTCTATTGTAATTTGAAGAGTATTGGTATTCGTTCCTTGAAATTCTGGTAGAAATCTGCACTGAACTGTCTGGCCCTGGGCTGTTTTTGTTTGGGAGACTTTTAATAACCACTTATATTTCCTTATGGGTTATTGGTCTATTTAAATTGTTTATCTGGATTTGATTTTAGTTTTTGGTATGTGGTACTTTTCTGGAAAACTGTAACATTTTCTTTAAATTTTCCAATTTTGTGGAGTACATGTTTTTGAAGTATGACCTGATGATTCTCTGGTTTTCCTCGGTGCATCTTGTTATGTCCCTTTTTCATTTCTGATTTTGTTAATATGTATGTTTTCTCTCTGGTTTTTTGTTAGTTTGGATACAGGTTTGTCTATCTTGTTGATTTTCTTGAAAAACCAACTTATTGTCTCATTGAGTCTTTGTATTCTTTTCTTTGTTTCTTTTTTGTTGATTTCAGCTCTCAACTTGATTATTTCCTGCTGTCTAGTCCTCCTGAATGAGTTAGCTTCTTTTTGTTCTAGGGCTTTCAGGTGTGCTGTTAAGTCACTAGTGTGAACTTTCTCCAGGTTTTTTAGGTAGGCACTTAGTGCTATGAACTTTTCTCTTGACACTGCTTTCAAAGTGTCCCACAAGTGTAGGTTTGTAGAGCATTCATTTTCATTGAAGACTTTAATTTCATTCTTTATCTCTACCTTGACCCAGGACTGATTTAGTTAAGTATTGTTAAATTTTCATTCATTTCTGGGCTTTCTACAATTAGTGTTGTTGAATTCTAACTTTAAGCTATGGTGATATGATAAGATACAAGAGTTATTCTACCTATTTTGTATTTGTTGAGGTTTTCTTTGTATCGAGTATGTGGTTGATTTTAGAGAAGGTTTCATGAGGAGCTGAGAAGAAGGTATATTCTTTTGATTTTGGGTGAAATATTCTGTAGACATTTGTTAGGCCCTTTTGAGTTATATCACCTCTTAGTTCCTTTATTTCTCTTTAAGTTCTGTCTGGCAAACCTGTCCAGTGGTGAGAGTGGAGTGTTGAAGTCCCCCACTATTAGTGTGTAGGACTTGATGTATTATTTAGGCTTTAGCAATGTTTCATTTACATATAAGGGTACCCTTGTTGCCTTGGGGTAAAGATGTTCAGAATTAAGATTCCATCTTGATGATTTTTCCTGTGATGAATATGAAATGTCTTTTTTCATCTCTTTTGAATAATTTTAGTTTGAATTCTCTTTTGTTTGACATTAGGATACCTACACCTGCTTGTTTCTTTGGTTCATTTTATTGGAAAATCTTCTCGTGACCTTTACTCTGAGGTAAAGTCTGTCTTTGAAGTGAGGTGTGTTTGTTGTATGCAGCAGAAGGATGGATCCTGTTTTCATATGCATCCTGTTAGCTGTGTCTTTTCATAGACAAACTGAGACTATTGATAACAAGAGATATTAATGACCAGTGGTTGTTAGTTCCTATTATTTTTGATTTTATTGTTGTTGTTGGAATTGTGGGTGTGTTTCCCTTCTTTGGATTTTGCTGGTGTGGGATTATCTATTGCCTGTAGTTTTGCATGTGTAACTCCTCATTGGGTTGGAGTTTTCCTTCTAGTACTTTCTGTAAGGCTGAATTTGTGGATACGTAATGTGTAAATCAGATTTTGTTGTGGAATATCTTGTTTTCTCTGCCTATGGTAATTGAAAGATTTGCTGGGAATAGTAGTCTAGGCTGGCATCTGTGGTCTCTTAGTGTCTGCAGAATGTCTATCTAGGACCTTCTGGCTCTCAGAGTTTCCACTGAAAAGAAAATTTCAGTTTTCATGTCTTGAACCATTTCCTTCACCAGTTTGATTTTTTTTTTTACTTTCTTTGCTTTCTTTGAGGGATTTGTTGATTTCTTCTAACTTTTTATTTGTCTTTTCCTCCATTTCTTTAAAGGAATTTTTTTATTTCCCCTTTAAGGGCCTCCATTATCTTCATGAAGTTATTTTAAAAGTCATTTTCTTCTGCCTCATCTGTGTTGGGATGTTCAAGACTTGCTGATGTATGACCACTCATTTCTGGTGGTTCTACATTGGTCTCTATGTTGTTGAATGTACTCTCAAACTACCATCTCCCCATCCCTTCCTTCAATGGATGCAGTTGGGACCTGTGCTTCAGGAAGTCTCTCATCCTCTTTCTGAAATTGGTACAGGAGGTCACTCCTCCTGGAGGTGCAGGCAGGCTGTGCCTCTGGTGGTTGCTGATGCGGCTCTGGGGGCTCCTATTCAGGTGCAGTCAGGGTCAAGCCTGCAGTGGTCTTAGCGGTTACAGATGTGATAGGGGATGATTGTGGGTGTGAGGCAGCTGCTCCGGGGTCTCTGGGGCCTTTTTGGTTGTGAATGGGCTGCAGGATGTGCTTTCAGGGGCTAGGGCCTAGAGAGCAGGGCCCACAAGCTAGGAATACAGAAACTCACCTCTCCAGTGGCAGTCAGGACCAAGGCTCCATGGTCACAGATGCAGTGGGGGATGCTTGCCGCACACGCACTTCTTCAGCACCAATGTCTCCTGTGCAGTTCTTTCTTCAGCACCAATGTCTCCTGTGCAGTTCTTGTTGTTTTCTCCGTTTCAGTCAACAACCATCACTTGAAGTTTCCGCTTCCTCTGCCAAGTTATCTGGTGTTATCTTGCATCTTAAAGCCATGTAGCTCAGCATAGACATTCTGAATTGTTCAGTTAGCTGATATAATTGATTTGAGGTCATAGCTTTCTCTCCCTTCATCATTGCTAAAGTTTGAATCTGATCATGCTAACAGCTGTCAATCACTGGCAAAATACCTCAGATAATTAAATTATAACATAAAAGGGGGCTTCTGGGCTCAGCAGTTGAGAGGTTTAAGTCTACAATAGAGTAGCCCTGTTTCTCTGAGCCTCTAGTGGATGTACTGTCCCACAGTCTCCTATTTGAGGATGTCCCCAGTGACCTAATGGACTCCCATTAGGCACACTCACTCTAAATTACACCAGCATGGTGCTCAGTCTTTAACGCATAGACTCTTTCAGACAAGTTTACACAGGCTGCCTGCCCACGCCCTCCTTAAACATCAACAAGTAGCTCCGTCCAACTTCAACAAAGAAGTATTGTAAGAAAACACCTGCTGTGTTATATTGGATATAATGCTCCTAATTCTGATCCTTCTTCCCTTCATCAATGAAATGAGAAAAATAAATCCTCACTCAAAATGTGATCAAGAGACTTTAGAAAGAAAAGATACATGATCAGACCATTGTGAGTTAATTATGCATGCCAGCTTTCTCCATACACCCTAGTCATGAAACACAAATATACATGACACATGAAATGTGTGTGTATGTTTGTGCATGTGTGTGTGTGTGTGTGTGCATTGTAGTGTTATCTATTTGCTGCAGGTATTTCCAGCCTTGTTTCATCCTCGTCCCCCATTAATATTAGTTCTAATCTGGTCCCCCATTAATGTTAGTTCTAATAGGAGAAACAGCAAAACAGTGATTGTAGGAAAGTTTGTAGGAAATTAGCCACAAGATTTAAAGAACTCAGGAAATATAGCACAGCTAACGCATGATCTTTGAAGTGGGGACTAAGAATAGTGCCAAGAGGGTGTAGCCAGCAGCCAGCCATGATGACCTGGAGCGACTGGAGCTAAAAATCAGTTATTCCAGCGGCATGCTTCTCCTTTCTCTAGCTCAGCTGATGCCTTTTATCAAGAAAGCCCAAAGGCAGGAGCTATTTGTGTCCTGTACCTTCCTGTCCGTGTGAAATAGCAAAGCTAGCAAGATACTTAGCACAGTCCTCCTTCCCTCAGAAGAGAGAGGCTTTCGTCAACTGGAACTCATTCATCATTAAGCTTAGGTCATTCCTAGAGCCTCGGACTTTGGGATCACAAAAGGGCCTTCCTTCTTTAAGTGCCCTAAGGAATGTTATTTCTCTTCAAGTGATAATATGGATAAGTGTAAAGCATACTGTAATTGCCTTATTATCAAATACTTGTCTCCCAACTACAGGGCATACATTTTCTTCTTTTGTGTTTCCACTTGAGTTGGCACAAATTGCCTTCCCATATATTGTAGGGATAAAGTTTTGCAGGGAAGAGAAAGAAGTGAATGTCTCATTACAATCCATAGCACAGTATGTGAAAACCAAACTACAAATGTGAGGTTTCTGAATTTTTAAAAGTATTTTCTATATATGTAAGGGTACAAAATATGTTTATGTGTACATGTATATGTGTGTGTTCATGTGTCTGCAAGTACATGTGTGTTTGTGTGTACAGGGCAGAATACAAACTTGGGTGTCATTCTTCAGGCTGCTACCCACATGAGTGAGATTCTGTAGAGCTGGAGCTACAGGTGTGTCTCTGGCCTGCCGAGATGCGTGTTAGAAAGCAGCCTCAGACCCTCTCCAGGAACAGTACGTCCTTTGACGCATCACTCAGCTCTCTTCATCTTATTGGTTTTGTTTTGTTGTTGTTTTGTTTTTGAGAGTGGGTCTCTCAACTGGCCTGGAGCCAGTCAAATAGGCTAGACTGCCTAGCCAGTGATTCCCAAGGTTTCCCTGCGTCTACCTCCCCAACCCTGGGACTGCATGAATTGTCTTCCATGTCCTGCTTTTTAGTGTTCCTTCTGGGTATCAAACTCAAGTCCTCAAACTTGCTGGGCAAACACTGACTGACCAAGCTTGCTTCCCCGCAGCTCCTTCTAAAGGATTTTAATATTACAGTATCCAAGTGTTCCATGGATAGCATATGTGTTCACACTAACTTTGCAAGGGTGTTTATGTGGTTACTTACTTTAGACATGTTCATTTCCTACAATTTGGTCATAGCCCAAGGCAGACAATTGTAGAAGCTTCCTTTTCTGCATTCAACAATTACAGTAGGAGATAATCCATTCTATTCAGATCTTCCAAAAACCACAAGGCTATCCACAGTCTCCAAAGAACAAATTAGCTTTATGAAAAAACGAAATGGCCCATCATAAGTTAGTCGCACTCAGTGGCAGAACTTCAGTACAAGAACTCTAATCTGATCTTGCTAAGGCAGGAAATAAACTCTCGAGAGATGTTAATTCTATTCTGTTGTCTAGGGTAACTTAGGGAGAGGGAGTTTCTGTTATGATCACCAAGAACAAAATGTTAAGAGAAACTAAATGGAAAATGTTATCTGCCTCTGGTTTTCACTACGAAGCCCCACAGTGGCGACTTACCTTTTAAGGCTCACACTATAAATTAGTGTGCTTCCTCTGGACTTTGTTTGCAACCGAGCTCAGGTGTGTGGACCTTGTGAGGCTGCTTTTGTTCCTCCAGGTGTATAAGAAGAGCAGACCTGAGGGTTCATATTGACTTTGGTGGTCATCTGTGCTTAATGGGAGATACAAAAAGGAGTCTATGCAAAGCCTCCGCACACTGCACACTGCTCTCCCTCCTCCACAGCTGCCCGCGAGACATTAAACTTGAAAGAATCATGCTCAGTTCTCTCTCTTTGGGGAAGATTTTGGCAATGATCTTTCAAAGTCTTACCATGCTGTCAGGTTCCAGTGGCCTGGAAGACAGAATCAATTGCTGACAGACACCCTGGACTCACACAATAAAAGAAGAAGAAGTATCTCTACCTATAGTTCCACCACCTCCGGGCCCAACTCTGAAGTCCCATGCGTGAGGACAAGTGAATGAAAGCTCTTTCATCCTTTTGAAGAGGTGACAGCCTGCACTGCTTCCCACCTGAGGAGGAGAGGTGACAGTCTGCACCGCTTCCCACCTGAGGAGAGGAGAGTAAAAGTCAAGAAAACCCAACTTGTTCAGGAGAGAGGCTGTCAGTCATGGGGACCCATCTCCTTTAGCAAGCGGCCCAACATCATCGGGAATTTATCTCAAGTGTCAGAGAAAACACTATTGATTTTTTTTTAGTCTGTTTTGTCAACCAGTCAATAAACCTTGCTTTTCCCTAGATTTTTCTCTCTTAGTTTCCTGCCTCTCACTTCTCTGAATCTCGCTTCTTCTCTCCCTTCTCCTTAGTCTCCCCTTTTCTCTCCTTCCTCCTTGTCTTCCTGCCCCCTTCCCTTCATTTCTGAATTGCTTTCTTTCGTACCGTTACCAGACAGTTACAATAAGTTCTCATTATGTCAAACGCAGCTCCTGTGAGATTCATGATAATTTATCCGTGATTCATTTTTAGGGATAAATTAAGATTGATTTCCACTTAACAACACTAGCTGTACTGTGGGCTGAGATGCTTTTGCTTGCCCCATTTCCTTGTTTTCTGGTTGCTTCTCACCACAGCAGAACTTCCCCACATAGTTGATATAATCGCTAGAAGAAGCCACCCTATATAAAAGATTTTCCATGACTACATCTTCCTCTTGGAACCCAAAGGAGCTATGACGTTACTCTCGAATAAGCATCATGCTTTGCCCAATTCCATTCTCAGTGTTTCACTAAGAACTCTCTGGGTTTTACTTTAAATATATATATATATATATATATATATATATATATATATATATATATATATATATATATTTTATGTGAGGGAATGTTTACCTACATGCATGTATGTGCACTACATGTACACCTGGTGTGCTCTGAAAATGGAGTTGCAGGTGTTTGGCAGTTACTGCAGTTACTACACAGATGCTAGAGGTCAAATCTAAGTCCTCTGGACAAACCACATCTCCAATCCCCTTACTAAATTATTGCAACAACTTTTATAAACTGGATTCTACTATTATCACCATTTTATAGATGAGGGAATTGAAACACTGAGAAGATTCTTCTGTCCCTCTTCTTGAGACAAAATCTTATACTAAATCCCCTCAGTCTAAACTGGACCATCTTCTATGTACTTTGCTTTAGGGGTGGTTCTCCTGGTCAGGAAGATGCCAGGGTGAACACCACACGCACTTAATGAGCCTTCACTGTGCCATGCCCATGTATGTACCACAGCTTTGGTTTCCCCCAAAGTCACAACCAGCCATCCACACCTGCTCTCAAGTCATCCCTTCCTTCTCACATTTCTCCACCCCCATTCTTCAAGCGACTAGCATGTTCTGGCTAGTATGGGTTAGGTTTCGCTGCAGAAACAGTAAGAGACACAGCAAAGGTTGCTCCTCTCCTGTGATACATGTCCCCTGGTGCTCTGGAATCCAAGCCAATCAAGGCTCATGAATTCCTCACTACTCACTATGACAGAGAAAAGGAGACACAGGGAGAGTGATGTCATCCTTCCTCTCCTCCCTCCTCTTTCTCCTCTTCTTTTTAATCTCCTCTCCACCAGATCTGCTTTTGTTTGATTGATTTTGGCTTGGTTTTTGGAGACAGGATTTCTTTGTATGGCCCTGACTGCCACAGAATTCACTTTGTAGACCAGGCTGGCCTTGACCGCAGACATCCATCTGCCCCTGCCTCCCCAGGGCTGGGATTAAAGGTTCACCACCACTTCCAGGCCATCATATCTGTTTGTAAGTGCACAGTGCAGCAGTGTTAAATCTATCTACACCGTTGTGCAACTGTTAACGTGATTCTCAAAGACCAAGGAAAATAGTATTTACTTCTCCTTGTCTCGTGTTTCAGGTTCAGAGGACACAATATAAATCGAAAATATGCAACTTTCACAATCCCAGGATTAAAAAAAAAATGTCAGCATGGATCTGTTCACTTCTTCTTTGATCACTGGATGGAGTTTGCTATCAGTGATGTGTGAACAAAGAAAAGCTAAGTGTGAACCATTATATTCACATTTAGCTTTTTACTACATATTTATGCTAATTGACAATTTGTATATAGCAGGAAATTTCTATTTAGAATTTCAAGTATCTTCTAAATAGAGAGGATAGTAGGGAACAGAATAGTCTTTATTGCCGGGGAAAATACTAATCCATTCTGGAATTCAGAGCTGCAGCTAAGGGCAAAGTGTTGAGCTTATCTCCTCTTTCTCTCTCTCTCTCTCTCTCTCTCTCTCTCTCTCTCTCTCTCTCTCTCTCTCTTCTCTCTCTCTCTCTCTCTCTCTCCCCCCTCCCTCCCTCCCTCCCTCCATTCCTGGCCCTCCTCTTAGCTTTATCCTGCCCCTTTCCAAATAACCAATATAATTGGAGCTATTAGTATTAATTATGCTAGTTACTTTTCTGCTCATTGTAGTACAATTAATAAAAACCAAGAGACAGAAATTGGAATTCAACCTGTAGGCCAGAAAAGCAAAACAGCCATCCACTGGCTCTTAGCCCAACCTCAGTCCAAAATGTCAATTCTGCTTCTATGAATCCTCAGAAGGAGACTGCATGTGAGAGCTACCTCTTTCCTTTTTATATTCCTTTCTCGTGCTGGCATTAAAGGTGTGCACCACTACCGCCTGGTTTCTATGGCTAACTGGCGTGGCTACAGGGATTAAAGGTGTGTGCCACCACTGCCTGCTCTGTAAGGCTGATCAGTGTGACTGTCTTACTCTCTGAACTTCAGACAAGCTTTATTTATTAAAATACAAATGAAGTATCCCTGCAGTTCATTGTGACCCACAACCTAACAAGAAACAAGAAATGAGAATGTTTGCTTCTGGTGTGAGTGGGTATAGTCCATGTGGTGGAAAAAAAACCTGGCTAGATTCTTGGAGAATGGGAGCTTGTGGCTCCTATATCTTTAGCAGAACAGGAGGCAGAGAGCACGGGTAGAACTCAGATCTACCACTCTCTCGCCCACCCTCACTAGCCTACATCGCTGCTATACTTCAGGTCCAAGCAGGTCTACAACCTCCAGAAACAGCACCATCGTCTAGACACCAAATGTTAAACCCATGACCTGGGGGCGGGAGGGAGGCATTTCACACTGAAATTATAACAGCACACTAAAACATGAGTTCTTCAATGTGTTGGGAATAAAACAAGGAGCTAGGTAGACAAGAATCTCAGACAACCTGCCTTCCTAACAGAAAGGGAAGCAGCAAGCTGTAAGGCTAGAGAATGTCTGCCAGGAGACTTCGGCAGAGAATAATGTACTTGAAAAGAGGGGAGCTTCCCTCTAAGGCTGTATCAACTGAGTCCTCAAGGACAAGAGTCCAGTGTGAACAGCATGTGAATACATGCCTGGCACAGACACAATAGTGAGAATGCACTAGACACATCTACAAGTGGTAGGCAAGCCCAGAACCTATGCAGAGAGGAACGCGAGGGCAGCAGGTATTCCTAGGCCATCCTTGCTCTCCCTGATTTAGCTTCATTGATGATTTCATGGGCTTTAGAATGAGCTAGGGAACGAGACTCCAGGTGTGATGGCGATGAAGGTCATTCTGGGGACGTCTGACTGAGATGGGAAGGCTCACCTTGAAAGAGGACAGCATCATTTCTTGGGCTTAGGCCCAGGACTGAGTGAACAGAGAACATGACCTGAACATCAGCGGTCATCTCTCTGGTTCCTAACTGTAGATGTCACATGACCAGCTGCCACATGCTCCTTTCACTACTTCCTGCCTGTCAGGTGAGCCAAAACTGTGAGCCAAAGCAAACCCTTTCCTTCCTTGAGTTTTTTTGGGGGCTGGGTATTGTACCACACCTGGGGGAAAAGCAACCAATAAAGTGCTATGTAGCCATATTTTTCTTTGGGCCGCCAGCTCACAAAAATGACACAGAAGCTTATTATTAATTATGAAACTTCAGTAATAGCTTAGACTTGTTTCTAACTAGCTCTTTTAATTTAAATTAACACCTATTGTTAAATCTATGTTCTTTTACGTGGCTTTTACTTTTACTCTGTACATCCTGCTTCCTCCCTGTCGGGCTGGTGACTTCTCCCTTCATCTCCAGAAGTCCCTGCATAATCATCTGCTATTCGGCTCTTTATTAAACCAATCACAGTGACACATCTTCACACGGTCTAAGGGAATATCCACAACAGTGCTGTTTATATGACATCAAAGTCAAGAAAGGTATCCCTTCCCCAAATTCTTTGAAGCTACCAAACTAACCCTGAAAGGAATAACATGGTTAAGTGACTGCCTGTTTTCTTTAGTGGCCTCTTCCATGCTTCTGTCTAAATGTGACCTGATACTTGGAACATAGACTTAGGAATTTAGCATGCTTCATGGAAGCCTGAGGGGGACTTGGAGAGTCCTCTCGCCATGACAGTGGCAGCAAGCATGTGAGTCTAGATCACGGGGCTGGTTCAGCGAGTGCAGTTTCCATGCTCGGAGAGACAGGACCTCATTGTGACAGAACAGATGTGAGCGACCATTGTGAATATTATTTCTGAAATTATGCCTAATTAAAGAATTCTTCTTATTACAAAGGAAGTATGTGCACTTTGTTCAGTGTATAAAGTACAAGATACCCCATCCCACCTAGAGATGAACCTGGTTTTGCCCATTCTCCCCAAAGTATTCTGCTTTATTTCTTCTTTGAAATTAGATTGTGTTTTCTTAGTTCTTTCTTATACTCATTCAACAAATATTCATCCAGCTCCCTATTGTGAGTCATATGTAAGCCCAGAAACAGACTTAACTGGACAGATACTATCATTGAGCTTGTGGGGAAAATGCAGCAATGGAGACATACTTTAGAATCCAGAAGTTTTACAATATTAAAGCTTTTTTTCCCTCATTCTGCTCACAGGCACCACCCTAAACTACAGAAAAAAAGTAGAAATTTAAATGTATACTCTCAGTTTGGAGAAACTAGGAAAGACACAAAACCCATCTGTCTGTCCATCTTTCTGTCTGTCTGTCTGTCTGTCTGTCTATCTCTGTCTATGTGTGTGTGTCTGTCTGTCTGTCTCTGTCTGTGTGTGTGTGTGTGTGTGTGTCCCCCTCTCTCTCTCACACACACACACAAATACAGACACGCACACACACTTTCCAGACTAATATCCATCACCTGGAGGACAAGAGGGGATAGTATATTCAATACAAAGATCTCCAAAAGAACAGCTAAAACTAAGGGACACAACATGAGTTCATCATTGTAACCATCAGGCATGGTATCCAGAAAATAACTACTGCTCTCTCTCTTCTTCTGGCAAAGTAGAGCATTGGCAGTGGAAAATAAAGGGAACACACAGACAACTACACACATATGACACGTGCACATCGTATCTGCAGAAAACTACAAGGACATGAAGCATGGTGAGGAGAGAAGACCTGATACAAATAATCCTGCAGTTTCTGGTCTTGTTTATTTGGTATTCATAAAGGTAGGGGGAGAAGGATGTGAATGAAGAGGAGAAGAAAGAGAAGGGGGAGGAAGGTGAGAAAAAGACAGGGAAGAGAAAGGAAAAAAAGAAGAGGTGAAAAGGAATGAGAAGAAGATGAAAAGGAGACTGAAAAAGAGTCAGGGGCAGAGAAATTACTAAAAATAACTCTGGGCATGAAAGAGCAGCCTGCAATCTACTATCTGCATGTAACACCCCAGCATGAGGAAGGAAACAAAGACACATTTCCCCCGAGGAAAGCTGGACAAAAATGGCTCTAGAAAGGAATTTGACCAAAAGCAAATGGCTCAGGTATCTCCTGCTCTCTGAAACCGCCTCTTGATTTCAGGGGAAACCAAGTCTTTCCAAAACACTTTGTTGTTATCTGACCAGAGCAATGATACAGATCCCCCACACAAAGACAGTAAAGACCCATCACATTTTCACTGAGCATAATCCAGAAATAAAGGTCAAGTGACTTCAATTCTGTAAATTTTATACACATTCCTTCCACTTCTCCAGAATATCACTCTCAGAGGAAGAATGCACCTATTTAAGCAGTAGTTAACATATTATTTGTATGTTTGTAGTCTACTTAACTATATGTGTGTATGTGGTGCACATGTGTCTGCATGCATTTGGAGGTCAGGGGGCAACCCTGGGAAATGTTCCTGAGGTGCCAATCCAATGTTTTTGATTGATTCTCTTACAACGAGGCCTCACTGGCCTGAAGCTTGCCAGTTATAAGATGAAGCCCCACTTTCCTCTTGTCCCCCAGTTCTATTATTACAATTGCGGGCAGCCGCACCTGTCTTTCTTTGTTTTGTTTTGGTTTTGTTCGTTATTACATGGATTCTGAGAACCAAACTTAGATCCTCACGCTTGAAAGCAATCATTTTCCAGACTCACCCATCTCCTCAGTATTTTAAATAAAGTCACTACAGTGTCATAATTCAACAAACTGATAATAGTTCCTAACACCATCTAGTGTCTGGCCAACACCGTTTTTCTTAGTTGTGTCGTGATATGTCTTTTACAAGACCTTTCCTGCTTTCCTCTTTTTAAAAATCTGCCTTTTAAGTCAAATGACCACTGTATTTTTTCCCCACAGACATTAAGATGATTTATTCCCAATGAAATGCACATTTGCTGACACGGAAGCAATCTTAAAGTGAAATTTCGCTCTAATATGCAATAATATAGCTTTCTTTTTGTTTTGTTTTATTTTGTTTTTTGCTTTTTATTGTTGTTCTTCTACTACTTTATTCATTTTTAAATTTTGCATCCCAATTACAGTTTCACTAATACATTACCACAGCTAATTATCAGCAATCACTAGTTTACCTAAAGAACATTTACCATACTGAAAAGCCACACAGGGTATCAACATTTGACCAATTTCAGCTTGATGTTTTTATGTATGTATATCCTTAAATACTATTTCACGTTAAAATTTTTATTTTTAATTACATGTATATGTAAGAGTCTGTATGAGTGTCCTTTCCAGTCCTCTGCATCCTCCATCTACACACTAACCCACACTCCAACCCTGTGTGTTCTCCATCTACACACTAACCCACACTCCAGCCCTTTGTGTCCTCCGTCTACACACTAACCCACACTCCAGCTCTGTGTGTTCTCTGTCTACACACTAACCACTCCAGCTCTGTGTGTTCTCCGTCTACACACTAACCCACACTCCAGATCTGTGTGTTCTCCGTCTACACACTAACCCACACTCCAGATCTGTGTGTTCTCTGTCTACACACTAACCCACACTCCAACCCTGTGTGTCCTCCGTCTACACACTAACCCACACTCCAGCTCTGTGTGTTCTCCGTCTACACACTAACCCACACTCCAACCCTGTGTGTTCTCTGTCTACACACTAACCCACACTCCAGCCCTGTGTGTCCTCTGTCTGTACATGTTAACGGTATACCAAAGGATCTGAATCTGACAAGGTATCAGATTTATTCTGACAAACTTCCCTCTGGAATTTGTTTTCTAGGTTTTTGTTGTTGTTGTTGTCTGTTTTTTGAGATAAGGTCTTATGAAGCCCAGGCTGGCTTTGGACACTGAATCCTTTGACTTGGCCTCTATGCCTATACCTCTTGAAATTTTTCACTGTCTATTTGTCCAGGGTGCCTATGTACATGGTGACGCCTTTCTCTGACCTAGTTAATGTTACCAGTGTTTTAAAGTCTATTTGCTCAGTAGAGGTCTGAACCTCATTTTGCCTCATTTTTGCGCCCTTCTTAAGAATGGTGATCTGATGCACATTTATTGGCCATTGATTTTAGTCTTTGCTCCCTTCTTTTCCTAGAATTTAAGCCTTGAATGTGCCAGTTTGGGGCAACTTCGTTTCTAAATAATCCACTTGGGAAATAAAGCACCCGTGTTTAAGCTAAAGGAGACTACACTGAAGCAGAAGAGCCCTTCCAGATAGATGGTAAAGAATTTGAGACATGCCCTGGCACAACAGGCATTTGCAGACAGACATTCCTCCTATTCCTGGAGAAACTTGGTAGGCAGACTCAATATGAACTGTGAAACTGAGCTGGTCCATTCTGGGCTTCTTGAAATCTAGAAACCTGTTTGTTAAATTAACGAGAGATTTAATATCTGTTATATGACCAGGCAAAACATTCTGCAAAACTCAGAAACTGACAGAATAAAAAGGGAGGTTTCTTACCAATGAATGGAAGTCTCTTGTAGTGCCTGACTGAAAATTGTCTGGGGTTCAAACTAACAAGAGAGTGAGGAGTCCAGATGTCCTGTAAAATCTCACTGCCATTCATTCCACCAATAGTGAAGACTGCTCTATTTATGAGAGGTGAGAAAGAACACAGGAAGAGACAGATCCCGAAAGGAAGAGAATATTAGGGGAGAAAGAGGAAGGAGAGAGAAAAGGAAAGGAAAGGGAGAGGAAAAATAGAAGATGAGAGAGAGAGACAGAGAGAGAAAGACATAGGGAGAGTAAGAGGAGGAGAGGAGGGGAGTGATAGAAAAGAGAGAAAGGATACCTGGGACTCTTGTCTATTTCCAATCTCCAGGAGGATAACTACTTAACTCCCTATGTCCAAACGAGAAGCAGAAGGAAAGAGAACGTGAGCAAAGAAGGCAAGACCAGAGGGAATCTTCATCCAACGATGGATGGCGATACAGACGGAGACCCACATTGGAGCACCGGACTGAGCCCCCCAAGATCCAAATGAGGAGCAGAAGGAGGAAGAACATGAAAAAGGAAATCAGAACCGCGAGGGGTGCGATCACCCACTGATACAAGGAGACTGATCTAATGAGAGTTCACCAAGGCTAGCTGGACTGGGACTGAACGAGCACGTGATCCAACCAGATTCTCTGAATGTGGCTGGCCCGGAGTCTTTCTGAAAAGCCATTGACAATGACTCTGGGACTTGTTTCCTCTGCATATACTGGATTTTTGGGATCCTGGTCTTTTTGGATACTCACCTTCCTGGACCTGGAGGGAGGGGGGAGGAACTTGAACTTCTCACAGGGCAGGAAACCCTGACTGCTCTTAAGGATGGAGAGGAAGGAGGAGAGGGAGTGAGGGGAATGGGAGGGTATTGGGAGGAGGTGCGGAAATGGAAACTTTTATAATTTAATAAACTTTGAAAAAGAAAAAGAAAAGAAAAGAGAGAAAGGAGATAGAGGGGAGGAAGAGGAAGAAAAGGGGCCAGAGAACAGAGAAGGGGGGGAGCCTCGTTGACTCTAACACTGACCTGAGTTGACGGCTGTGGAAATGAATATGAACTTAGTATAGTCGCCTGAGCTTCCTCCACCTTTCCAATGCCTTTCCTAGCTGAGAATTTCTTTAGCTTCTAAAAGTATTCACCAGGAACAGGGCATGGATTTTTGCTTTGTCAGCTGAGTGCTCTTAAATTCAAGGCAAGACAGGAAGAACAGACAAGGACAGCATCAGAGCTGTACTTGAAAGCCCTCTCAGGGGGAGAGGCTCTGGAACACCTCACAAAATCAGAACGAAATTCACAGCTGTGGAGGTGTCATGCACAGGCTTCCAGACGACCGTGTCCCTCCTGCCAGGGGTCCTGAAGCTGGTGGGTGTTTCAACCAAATGCTTGCTGCTGCTACTGACTTTGCAGTTGGCTAATTCTTTGAACTGTTTGTGAAAATAAGCAAAGGAGTGAGCACTTCTTAGGCAGGTGTGGTGAAGCTTTGCTCCCCGGGAATCCAGGCTGCTTGCCGCTCATTTGACAGAACATCCAGGTGTGTGCATCAAGTCAGGAGAAACCTTTGCAAACCACTGCAAGGGGGCTGAGGCCGGGGCCTTCCACTTAGTGCCACAAGTCTAGAAGTGATCAGCCAGGCCTGGGCTAAGGCATCATTCTGTAAACAGTGTGGGCAAAACAGAATTAGAAGGGAAGATGCAGGACTCTCAGGGAGGGGGACAACTGGCGTCTCCTCGTGGTTATATCACTTAGTTCCAGAGTTTGGCCAAAGTCAGAGTTAGCTATGCACAGAAATAAAGGTTGGGCATTTATAAAAAAGTGGGTTATTTTTTTTAAAAAAAAGATTTATTGGGGTGCATGCATGCACGGTATGTGTGTCTGTGTGTGTGTCACAAGTGTTCAGAAACCACCTAATGAGAGTGAACTGGGAACTGAACTTGGGTCCTCTAGAAAAGCAGCGGGCACTCAACCGCTGATCCATCTCTCGTTCCAGCCCAGGACAGCTCAGTGTTCGGTCTCCTGTGTCGTCCTCCTCACTGTTTCTCCCACCAAGTTCCCATAAGATAGAGCCCACACAGCAGACTCTGGTTCAGCTCTTCTTCCTATCTCCTCCCAGTGATGAGTACAAAGATGGAAGCAAAGAGAAACAAAACCTCCCAACTTGGGCACAGGCGCCATATGTCTTCTGACTCGCGGCGCAGTGGGGAGCCTCTTTAATGACTTTCCTAATTCTGGGCCCCCCCTCCTGGCCTTACATTGCCAATGCTGGCTGCACATATGGCGCCTCTCCCTTCCTGAGGAATTGCTTTTACTGATATCGCTTCCTGTCACAACCTTAATATTCTTTTAATGTACTGCTGCTGCTCACTGCAGAGCTAATCTGTTATGCCTTGTTATGGAGGCCTCGTTTCAAATGCCAGCGCAGACAGTCACGCTTCCGAGCTAGAGTCACACTGCTAGTTTTAAACCTTGTTTTTCAAATGACAAAAATTATATTCTGCAGTGTAAAATTTTGAGTCTGCATATGGTATAACTAGTTTACTTATGTTAGATTATTAATAATGGCAATCTACTAGATACAACAGCAAAAAAAAATCGGGTTTGCCTTGTTTTAAAAGTAATTTTTAATCATTGAAAAGCTTAGTCAGAGAATGGAGAGTAAGTCTGGCTGATTTGGGAGAGCACCCATCTCACCAAGAAGCGATGCTCATCACGTCTGTCCACTATGCCTTTCTTAGCATATGTTTCATGCTGGCCTCAGCGTCTGTGTTAGTTGTGTTTGTCACTGTGAGACATACAGTGTGTGAGAAGAAATCCAAATGAGAAAAGATTTATTTGGGCTCATGGTTTCTGTGGGTTTAGCTGGGGGTGGCTGGGTCCACTTCGGTGAGGCCATGACGGCACAGAGCATGTGCCGAGCATATTACGGTCTCCTAATCACCTTCCCTCATCACAGTCCCCTTTATTTCCATAACAGACTCACTCCTAGTCTCATGTCAGGTCTATATAAGCAACATTATGTTATCTATGTAAAATCTAGGAGCTACAACTTAAGAAATATACATGATTGTCTTGTGGAGACTTGGCTTGATTGGATAAATATAATTAACTCTAGCATCATCCATTCCTTGCAAATGACATAACTTCATTCTTCTTTATTACTGCACATTTTCCAATGTGTGTATACACCATTCTTTATTCGCTCTTCTGTTGTTGACACCCAGCCAATGTGAATAGCGTTGTAATAATCAAGAAGCAATGACCTACTATTCTAAGCAGAATTTCCCAGTTCCACTACCTCCCAGTCATGTATTTAAATGTTTTAATTAATTGGTGAATTGAACCAACCAATGAATCAAACTCTTCATGATATAATCATCTCTGGAATGACACCCCCAGAAACACCTAGATGTGTCTCACTAATGTTATAGGTTTTTCTCCATCAGAACAAATTGAGACTCAAGATGAGAGACAAGCAAAATGACCATCAAGCTAGATGTGTTGACACACACCTTTGAGCCCAGCACTATGGAAGCAGAGACAGGCAGATTGCTCTGAGCCCAGAGGCAGCCTGGACTACATGGCAAGCTCCAGGCCAGCCCAGGCTACATAGTAAGATCAATCAACATGAACCACCCCAGGCACAATTATTTGGTATGAATTGTGCATTTCCTAGTTTATAACAATCAAAAGAGGAAATACCTCCTTTCACCAGGGTTTCAGAAAATATCACAGTCTCATTGGCCTAGGCATATCACATGACCAGGGATAGGAAACGTGCTGATTGGATTAAAGCCATCCAATCTAAAATTCAAGTTGTCCAGTAGCAACTATTTCTATGCATCATTTTCCATATTTAAAAAGTAAGTGCAGCTCTTTAAAGGGTAAAATGTTTGGTATGGTGTTATCAGTCTCCTGAGAGTTAAACTAAGGACTCCGTTAGTACAGTAGTAAAGGTCTTCAAAGAATTAAACCAAGGATTGCAGCAAGAAAGTTTGCTCTGTAGGCGACCATTCTGTCTCAGATTTGCCCTTGTGTGGAGGCCCACGTTGCTCTTACTGCTTTGATCTTCCTTAACTGCTGCCGGTCCCCTGATAACAACACCAGGCAAATGGACTGGGGGCTGCCACATGCACTTTACAGAAGAGAAAACCAAGGCTCGGAATCTTCCAAGCCATCATCGAGAAGGCATGAGAGCAGGAGCTAAAAGTAGCCGGTCACACGGCATGCCCAGTGTGGCAACAGAAAGAGATAGGGCTACAGCTCAGCTCACTTCCCGCCTTTGGTGCAGTTCAGACCCCTGCCTCATGGGATGGTGCTGACCGTAATTCAGGTCAGCCTTCTTAGTAAAGACGATCTCTCCCAGGTATGCCCAGAGTTAAACTAATCTAGATAACTCTGTGGAGTCATGCCTAGAGGTTTGTTTCTTACATGATTCTAGATCCTGTTAAGCTGACAATCCATGTTACTCTTTACAAAAACCCAAAAAATAAAAATTGTGAGAATCAGTAGAAGAGAATGTCATTGACTTCTCAGAATGATGTGTGTCCACATGACAGAGGTGCTTCCATTTTTTTAATCAAATATTAAAATAAGATAACATATATTTAGCTCATATATACAGTGGGTACGTATCCATGGTTTCAACTAAGCACAGATTATGCATATTTGGGGAACTTTTTATCTATTGTGAGTATGTACAGACAGGTTTTCTTGTCATTATCCCTGAACAATGCATCCAATTATTCATACAGCGTTTACACTGTGTTGGTTGTCATACATAATCCAGAGATGATTTATAGCGTAGAAGAAGAGGCTCAGAGTTACATACAAATATTATGCATTCTATATACGGACTTGGACATCAGGAATGGTCTAGAACCAGTTTCTCAAGGGTAGCATGGGTGCCTGCAAAGGAGGAAACGTGATTGATTCTGTTTAAAAGTTTAATGTTAAAATAATTTTCAGTTCTTTCTCTCACCTCTACCTCTGCTTTCGGCTCTCTGAAATTCACTTTCTTCTGCAACAAGGAAGGTGCAGAGAGCAGGAGTGAGGAGCAAGAGGCTTGGCACTGCCGACACACGCCTACATGGAACCTGCACCCCTGTGTCAGACACTGCTTGCCAGGCCGTGTTTTTATAACGAGCTTCCCCAGAAGCGCAGGTGAGTCGGGAATAGTTCATGCGAAGGCTCCGTGACAAAGAACATGTAACATGTAACAGTGGCTACTCTTGTTTTTCTCTCCTCTTGGCTTGTATTCTTCATGACAGCTTTGCTGTGTGTGTGTGTGTGTGTGCGCGTGCGCACATGTGTGTTCATGTGATTCTATGTGCATGTATGTATATGTAAGAGGTATATGTATATATATACATACATATATATGTATATATATGTATGTATGTATATAATGAAATGCCTGTTTGTGTGTGTGTGTGTGTGGTGTCTTAAAAGAGAGTTGGATCTGTCAACTTGTGAGGATAATCGGAAATGGTATGGAGTAAAGACGTATTTCTTTTTGTTGCTCTATTTTCAAAAATCTAAGGCCATCCCTGGAAAACAGTCAGCCTCTATCTCCCAGAAGTGCAGCTGGCTTTCTGGTTCACGTGCAGAAATTCAGCTGGTCTCCCTGGATGCTGACAAGCTCTATGGTGGTCCCTCTCTCCAGGACCCATTTTCTCCAGCTCACTTTTGACCTGGTCACTGGAAGCTCCCCTCTTCATGTGGAACCTTTTTCCTCCATCTATTTTTTATAAAGACTTTATATATCTGTGGTAACTCTTTCTAAAAAGGGATGGGGTCAATGAATTCTTCATGTGAGTGGCTTCGGTCTGAGTGCAATCTGTTTTAGAGGCTGCTGGGTAAAGTCGGGTTTTAATGCCTTTTTACATCATGGATAAAAGACATGTGGATCTGAAAGAAATGCCATGCCAGTGGATTGTTTGGTCCTGAGAATTTGCCAAGAAATTGCTCTTTTAAGTATCCGTGGTTTAAAAAGGCAAACTCTCCAGGGACATAAACAAAAACAAAAGCAAAATAAACTCACTGAACAAAAAGAAGCCCTAATGCAAATATGCACAAAATAGTTTTGTCTCAGCCTTCAGCTAGAATTGGGAGAAACGTTGTTCAGGGTAAGGTCTCATGTGTAAAGCTGAGGTTAGATGCCTCCACCCTGTCACTTTAAAGCAGTGTTTTGACCAAGGTGCTAAAGACATGTCATTGGTATAGAACATTATCTTCAATCAGTGGTATTGAGGAAAATAGAAAACGTGCAGGAGAATGAAATCAGAGTCTTGCCTTGCCCTGTATGTAAACACTAACCCAAACTATGAGGAAACAAACAAACAAACAAACCCTTAAATCTGGGACCTGAACTAGAAACTGCCTCTATGTCCTTTGTTGTGGCAGGGATTTCATGGATAGGCTCCAAAAGCACAAGAAACAAAGGCAGGAGAACCAAAGGAGCCACAGCATTGCACTGGGGCAGAGGTAAAGCTCCGTTAGGGGAATGCTGGGCCCCAGTGCTCCGTAGAGCAGGAGCACAGGTGCATGCCTGCAATCCATTTAGTTCTCAAAGGGAAGTGAAAATGTCATCCTGGACTCTTTCCCATCTTCATGTGCTTACCAGACACCTTAGCAAGCACAGGAAATTCTGTCTGAGCCAGCTCTGGCCTGATAGTCTATCAGAACCATGCTCTCAACCTCAGCCCAAGCCACAAACCATGTCTGCTGGGTTCTGTTGTGTGTCCACCCTGCTCCCATTCTCACCTCTCTACAGCTAGGGCTTCCCTCCCAACACACGGATCACTGCCTGCTCAGAATATCCTCTCCCCTTAAACTCAAGCTGATGCAGCTCTTTGTCCTTGCTGCTGTCTTGCTCACCTCGGCCTCCCGTTCGTCTATACAGATGGATTCTTCTCCTTGGTGTCTGATGAAATGGAGCAAGAGAGGGACTCCAAAAGTGATTGATTTTTTTTCTGCTATTTGATGTCAATCAACAACCACTAGACAAACAAGCTGATTCTCAATCTTTCTGTCCACTAGTGCCCAAGAAAACTTGTATATGTCACTCTGCTTTCCAAGAACGCTCTTTTCCTGAGCCTGTCTCTTTCTCCTCCGAAGATTCTGAGTGTAGTTAGAAGATTCCATTTGGGCTAACTGGTTGCTCTGTTTAGATCTTAATTCTAGTGTTGCAGACAAACCAGTATCCCCACTTCTGCCTTTGTGTTGAGCACCTAGCACTGTTTCGAATGAAACGGTAACATCATTTGAATGAACAAATCTATCCATTTGTGGCTGAACCAGTTATTCACCTTTATTATGAGCCCTTGATGCCTTCTGGTAACTGAGTCCTTTGGATCTGTGGATCAAGCTTTGCCGAGAATCCTGGGGCTTTGGCCTGTACTCATATTTAAACAGACTGTTCTGGAAAGTAATTTTTATCTGATACAGGCTTAGTGTAGACTCTCATCATTTTTCAAATCACCAGCCCCTTCCCAGTGTGGCACTGTGTGTCCAACTCATGTTTCCCATGCTGTCGGTTCAGTGAGAACTCAAAAGACGGCTACGGATGGCAGGGCTCTAGACACGGGGAAGCAACTCAGTGTACATTTCCTGTAACATGAGGGCCAGCCCTCTCAACCTTTCTCAATATTAACTTCCTAAACCGCTATACCCAGAGAATATCATCTATTTATTAAACAAGTAGAGGGAAATCAGATGAATAAGGTTAACAGTTGAAACCAATTTGCCTTTCTTGATATACCAATGGCCATTGGATAATCTCACCTGTTTTTTCCATTTGACATTCTCCCACAGCAACCCTTATCCCTGTTTGATCTTATTATTTAAATTATCGAGAAAGAAACCAAGGCTCCAAAAAAGCAGGGTGATTTTTCTCAGCATGGATACCATTTAAACACAGAATTTGACCATGTAAGCCTAAGCTCTCAAACACTGAGGCATAGCTACCTCTTGATGTAAATCTGGCAGATGCTGACAGGGTTAGACATTTAAACGTAAATGTGGCCATCGCTTGCTTTCTCAGCTCTCAGTAAAGTAAACATGTGGAGGTATCGGGAAACCCAAGCCCGTACGTTGTAGAGGGCTCTGAAGACGTCCTGCCCTAGGACCTCCCATGCAGGGCCAGGACGACTATAACAAAGACACTGTTGACACTGACACCACCAACACAGAAGGTAGACTTGCCCCGAGGATGGCGTGACTCAATCCCCCTGTTCCAGAGATGGAGTAAAGTAAGCACCTGTGGGAGCAAGAACGCACTGTGCCCTCTTCTTCCTCCACACCATCTTTTTCCAGCATCAGAGACCCTTTGGGAGTTTTGCTAAGAGTGGAATTCTTGAAGGCCTCATGGTTCCATTTTGGGAATCTATGAGACCGCAAGGAGGAATTCCTTTCCCCCTCCCCAATGCGCCCAGTTGTCATTAAACACACTTTTATTCTCTCCCTAACTCTAAGTCCCCATGCATTTTGACAGCGATCAAGAAGGTGGTCTCAGAAAGGAAATGTATAAGGGAAAAGCTGCAGGAATATAGTAGTGTTGTTTCTATTTACAGATAAAATACTTTATATTAATAGTGGGAAATTTTTCAGGCTTGTTATTGAGTGAAAGAAGTAATTTTCTCTCAGAAACATACCTACCCATAACAAAACTGCTAGTCTGTGAGCTCTCAAGCACAATAAGGAGGATTTAACAGTTTGTTGAGTGGCGTAAGGTCTGACTGATCCAGGCACCTAGAAGATGTCCACTGTAGCTCAGATCCTGTGCCAGTGGCTGGGATTCCCAAGATGAACTGGGATACGCTGTGTCCTCCAGGAGCTCACAGCATGGAAGTGGCAGACAAAGTGAGCGACTTCGTCCTGACGACCAGGTACAGACACCGTGGGAGTGAAGTAAGGGAGTGTTGAGAAGTGGCCAAGCTGTCGCAGTGAAGTGAAACTTCAGGAACACCTTCCCGAGCAGCATTGCCTTCCAAAGCCTGATAGGGTGATGAATTAACCCAGTCCCTGTCCTTCGGGGCCCTACATGTGAGCAGGGAAAGGAAGCCACTCTACAAGGCTCTCCAGAACTTCAGAATCTACACAGAGCTCTGACTTGCAGGCACAGGAAGATCCTACAGAAAATACCCAGTACCATGTTGTTTGATTTTAGCCCTGGAGTCTCCATGCAGGTGGCATTATTAAGCAACTAAACACAAACATCTTACTTTAAAAATCCATCTTCAAAGTGAACCGGAGTTCCAGGCCAGTGAGGACTCGGTGTAGCAAAGGAAAGTTGCTGACACAAACCGGAGCGCGGGCTTGATCTATTCTAATATGCGATTTAAATGTTTCTCATTTTGCAGCCTTGCCAGCTTCCATCTATCATCTGCTGTCACATGTAAGTTTCCTAAATTACTGCCTTTTAACTTTTGTCACTTACGCAGCAAAGAGATAGATTCGAAAGCCCAGCTTCTCCCCAGCCCACCCCTTTCGATTGTATCTTAATATTAATAGTCAAAGATGAAGAAATAGCAATCCACACTCCACTCACAAAGCATGTGCGTATGTTTTTAAATAAAGAAAGTCAGAGAAAATTTCTGATTTCAAATCCAATCATTGACTTAATTCCATCACCTCTCTATGGTTTAAAGTGAAAAAAAATTGAGATTTGGAGCTAGAAAGTTGGGGGAGGGAAGGTGAACATGATAAACATGCACAATATTCTCAAATAACTAATCTCTGGTGTGTGTGTGTGTGTGTGTGTGTGTGTGTGTGTGTGTGTGTGTGTGTGATAAAAGTAAGGACAAACTTTAAAAGAATGACCTGGAGAATCTGGGGATATGAGGTAGAATCTTAACATAACAAAGGTGATCTATAACCCCATAGCCATATGTGGGAAATGGAGAAAAACTTGAAGCATTTGCACTAAAATCAGGAACAAGACAAGGTTCATTGTGCACACTCCTGCTCAATGAAGTGCTTTACCTAAAGAATGAGACACAAATAGGAGAGGAAGAAACCAAAGCATCATTATTTGTACATGGTATGATTTTGTCCAGTAAAGGTCTTTAAATATATTCAACAAAGTAGCAGGATACAAAATTGCTGCACAAAACTCAATAGCTCTCCTATGTACCAGCAAAACCATATTGAGAATGAAATCCAGGTATTAGCAGAAACCTAAAAAAATTGGAATAAATCTAATGAAGGAAGTGAAAGATTGGTACAATGAAAAGTTTTTCCAAACTAATTCCAGCAGCCATTCATTTCCCCAGCATTCCATGTTCTCCTTTTCCTCTCAAAAGTCTTGCTTTAAGTAAATTATGTGACTGCCTTACTCGTGGGAAAATTACATTTGCGATACAAAGCCAACAGTAGCAAATAGAACCCAGGGAAACTCAAAGAGATATGACAGCGGGAGCAGTCAGGGCAGAAAAGCATTCTCTCTCTATTCACGCAACAGCTTGATCATCAAACAGATCAATTTATCAGCATTACCCTGGAGACAATTCTGGGTAAATTCCTCAATATCTACTGGAGAGAATACAAATATATTGATGACTTTCCTCATGGCTGTGAGAAAATGGCTGACAAAAGCCATTTAAGAAAGGGTTTATTTTCACTTGGTTTGAGGATGGTGTCTCTTCTGGCAGAGTCATAAAAGGATGAGCTTATGATGTCAGGTCACATCGCAATCCTAGACAAGGAGGAAAGAGAATGAACACAGCTGTTGGGTCACTTTCTCTTTTCTAGTTAGTCTAGGACTCCAGCCAACAGAATTGTGCCACCCTTTCTCACTTCAGTTAACCAAATCTAAAAACGTTCTCACAGATATGCCGAGTGTTTGTTCCCTGCATGATTCTAGGTTCTGTTGAGTTGACAATCCTAGCCATCACAGAAGCTCATTGTCATAATCCCTAAACCATAATCACTAAACCATACATATATGATAGGAACAATAGGTTACATTACCAATTATGAAGTTTTGTTACATAATTTTGTTAGCACCACTACATTGTGTACCAAGATTCTTTTTTTCACATTAATGTTTTTTATTTGTGTGTGTGCACATGTGCGTGCATGCACATGTGCGTGCACAAACATGCTTGAGTGCATATTTATTGCTATACATACATGAAGGAACCTACAGAGTTCAGACATTGCTGTGGGAGCTTCTTCAGTCAAGGCCTTTAAGATCCCAACCCACTTGGGCGTGGTCTCTTATATGGCAAATGTGGCTGTAAAGCGTGCACTCACTCTCTTGCTTCCAGCTCTTGATTCCAGCTGCTAGATTCAGTTCCTGTTCCCCATTCGTGCAGAGGACCATGATCTAGAACTGTGATCTGTAAGTCTACCCTTAAACAAATAACCCTTTATTATATGTAATTCTGAACATATCTAGTGTGGGATTATTTTGTATCTTCTGCCATCAAGACTGGAAACCAGAGTTATAAGTTACAATGAGCTGTGTTGGGGTTCTGGGAACCAAATCTGAGTCTTCTGTAGGAATGGCACTCACTCTTAAATACTGAGCCATCTCTCCAGTCCTGCACCTATGTTCCTAAAATGAAATGAGGATTTAAAATCACAGCTTAGACCAGGTAGAAACTGTTTACACCATTATCCCCACTGGTGATAACTAAAAACTCTACACAAAGAAACAGTCAAAGGACTAAAAAATACTCTCAGGAGAACTGGAAACAGAAATTAAGTCACGGTGTAGCTTTTCTTCATGGTGAGAAAATCTGACAGAAATGGCTTAAAGAAAGAAGGGTGCAAAAAGAAAAAAGAAAGAAGGGTGCATTTTGCTCCTGACTTCAGAGGGTTTACACCATGGCTGTTTGACCCCAAGGGACTGTGAAGAACATGATGGCAGAAGGAGTGTATGGCACAGGAAGATCTTCCCCTTGTCTCAAAGAGCAATTAGAGAGCTAGAGAGGGAACTAAGGCCACTTTATAACCTTCAAAGACACACACCACTGACCTACTCTCTCAAGTAAGACCTAGCTCCTAAATCTTCTATTACTTCTACAAATCATATCACCAGTGGGGAGCCAAGCATTTAGCATTTGGGGGACATTTCACATTCAAACTATTACAGGTGATAAGTTTTGGGAGGATTGTTGTGGGAATTCTTGTCTTCTTGGCAAAACTGACCTTGGGCAAAGAAGTCTTTGCCTTGACTACTGACAAGAGCATTCTGTCCAAAGCAGGTTGCAAGCAAAGATAACTACCAAACCTTGCCAAGACAGGGTGGGACAGTCTTTCAAAATTTCCTGTTTCTGAAGATGGTCTGTCAGACACTCTAGGCCTTAACCAAAGTTAGTTGCCCTAACACTGCAAAAGAAACTTTGGATGATTTTTCAGATAGCCAGCTGAACAATAGTTTGCTTGCTCTTCCTACTTACTCAGATAATATTAATTTCCTCCTCAGGTCTTTGATGGGGTTGAAGTTGGTCATAGCTTCTTTCCTCTCATAACTTAACTAAGGCATTTCTAGTGTATGACTTAGACTCCCCAGGATAAGACAAATATTGAAATAATCTCTGTTATTTGTTAATTACCTTAGACTGAATATTTAGCATATGTTTCTTGTGTGATGTTTTTCATGTTGGTTGTGGTTCTATTTTTGTGTATGTTTTTGCCCTTTCTTCTTCCAGGACAATACTTGATAGTTATTTATATTGTATATAGTTTTATCTTAGGTTTAGACCCTCTTATAGACAAAAGAGGGAAGTGTTGTGGAAATTCTTTCACCCAATAGCCTTTTGGGTACCAGTCCACTAGAGTATGGTCTGAGATACTACATGTGGACTGATAAGCACACACAGGAAGTTTGCTTGCTCTCTTGGCTGGTGGTCAGAGTTCTGTTTGCAGCTTCTAGCACCCACAGAGCAGGGGATCACAGCTCTCTAGCCTTATCATGAGTTTTTCCTCAAATAAATATTTGTTATACTTTATTCCAGACTCTTGTGGACTTCCTTAATTAGGCCAACAGAGGATACTTTTGCCATATTCCAGACTTTTATTCAAGAGCACCAGAAGTTCCAAGACATCACAGTATACAAAGATATGTAAATATTGAGAAGAAACTCTTTCTGAATAGGAATGAGGACCACCAAAGACGGCAAAATAGAAGGGACTTCTTCATAGCCTGTTTTCTCTGTGTTTTCCCATCCCCAGGGCAAGCATTTGTACTGGTTCTGCTCTATGGATTGGAGGTGGGATCAGCCCTACGGACACTGTAATCCAAGATGAAATTCCTCAGAGGAATGAAGGAAAAGAGTTCTTGTGTTCTCCAAAGGTAAAATGGTCTCTCTCTCTCTCTCTCTCTCTCTCTCTCTCTCTCTCTCTCTCTCTTTCTCTCTCCCCCTCTCTCCCTCTCTCTCCCTCTCTCTCCCTCTCTCTCCCTCTCTCTCCCTATCCCCTCTCTCTCCCTTTCCCTCCCCTAACCTCTCTGTCTCTGTCTCCATCTCTATGTCTAGCTCTCCTATCTATCATTGCTTTGAGCTCCAGAAGAACCAAGTGGTAGGAACGGCATGACTTCCTAGAGATATCTTCTGGTCCTTCCCACATGTGGACCTCCCAAAAAGACCATTATGGAGTCTGTACCTCATTCTCCAAGCCTTTCCTATGTTCTAACTCAATGCCAGCACAAATAGACCATGAGTCACATCTTAAGCCAATGCTTCCTTCACTGTAACTTCTATAATCTCTGCCTCACATGGTCTCCTTTTCTCTTCCTTTGGCTGTAAAACCACTGATTCCCATTTCCTGGTTGGATTTAAAGTGACAGGGTGAAAATGTATGTAAATATTTCTTTGTGTTTCTACTTTTAAACCTAATCAATTTGATTTCCTAAATATTTGTAGAAAATAAATGAGATATTAGATGCATCTTTTGGCATCTCCTGTTTCTCACTGCCACTTCTGTCATGCACTGGGTTTGAGACAATTAATGTTTGAACATTAATTGATAGTTCCTACTTCTCTCTCCCAAATTAAATGCCAGGTTCTTTACACCGATGATGCATATAATGAATTAAACACTAGAACCATGTGTACAGCCTTGACAAGTAACTTGATATTGACCGACTTCTGTCTAATACACTTCTGGCAAGCTCGTGTTTAATATACACAGAATTTTTAGGATTAAAACCCCACACTCTTCCTCCTGAGATTTTTTTTTTCATCCACTTCAACCACTGACCTCTTACCTGCCTCACTTTGGACAAACACCAACTCTAAAGCTTAAACCAAAAAGAAAATCATATAAAGATAATATTATAAACTCATTACCATGTATGCTAATTTTTAAAATAAATAAAAAGAAAGCAATATTGGAAATTTAAAGTATATTCATTTTATTAAAATAGAAAATATTCTGATAGCATAGCTTGATGTATCTGGAGTTATTTCTAAAAGATTCAAGAGTAAATGAAAGAGTTTTGAAGCTGCAGGTAGAAATGAGTTCACTAACCAGAAATGAGCTTTGCTATAATGCAGCTGACCTATCTCAAGTGTCAGGTATTCTGCTTCGGCAGAATGGACTTGTCCAGGTTTATACCTGTTGTCCCACTTAGACAATGGCTTTCAAAAGTGTCATGCTTGGCCAGCCCTTTTTTATCTATGCTGAAATCATCAGGATTCTGTATTGTCTGGACATTTGACAACGTAGATGTTTGAACAACTCACTCTTAACAGACTCATCCCTCCTCTCAGCTTCCATCACTGTCAACAAGGTCCTTCAACATCCGTTACAATGTGTCTGAGACATTTGCACATCCTTCTAGTTTAGAGTGTGCCGAGGAGAAACTAGTGTCTAAGGGTTTTCTTATGCTGGAAATAATTTCTAAGTTGCAAGCAGGAAGCTCTTTGAAGAAATAACACTGAAGGCAAACAAAGCATGCCTTCTTTTCAGCCTGCTTTACTGTGCACCTAGGAGATGGTGTGAGGAAAGCGGGGGTACCGCAGCATTTGAGCATTCTGAAGTGTAGGGCATGTTTGTTATCTTCGTCTCTGCAAGACAGAGACTGCATGGATAATTAAAATACATAGATGTGTGCAGAGAACATCTAGCCTACTGCCTAAAGCAGTAGAACATATTAGTTAGGTTTTTAATTGGAAATAAGATTGGAGATAGGGAGACAGCGTGCTGTGTGGTGGGGATGTTAAGAGGGGTCTTCGTAGTCAGGCCGCTGGGGTTTGAATTTAGATGCTCTCAGCCACCAATCACAGAACCTTGTTCAAGTTGTTTGACTTATCTATACAAGAAAAATTGTAGTAAGACACAGAGTGAAAAATAGCACAATCAAATGCATGCGAGCAGCTGTGATAGCATGCCAGCCTCTAATAAAAATTTGATTTTATCATTGCTCATTTAAAGACAAATGGAGGCATCTCTGTGAAGATCTGGATGCTCGGGATAAGGGTCAAACAAGTGAGAAATTATTTATAAATAATTCCCCGTGTTTTTACCTTCAAATATAATTAATTGGACTTATTTGTACAAAATAAATTAGATATTAAAAAGCATCTGTTGACCTCATCCATCTTTTCATTACCGCCCGTGTTACCCTGTAATTTAAGATGCCAGCAGGAGAGGTCAAAGAGAAACCCAGTGGATGGGAGTGTTTGCTGGGTTTGAGCCTCAGAACTCACAGTTAAAGGAGAATTGACTTCTGCCCTCCATATGCACACTGTGGCATACATGTACCTGTACTGTCACACACATCTCTCACACCACACACACACACACACACACACACACACACACACACACACACACACACACGGAAGAAACAGAGCAGGCAAGTGGTTTTGGATGAGGCAAAAATGACTAGATCGTGATACTTTGCGTTGCAGAACCTTCTCCAGCTTCCTGCCACTCTCCGACACGGTGTGGTCGGTGGGCATCAGGTGGGCCAGCCTCACTACCCTCGGGTCTCATCACCTGCCGCTCTGTCACTTACTCTCCTCAAGCCATACTCCATTCCTGATCCCTTCATCAGATCAAGCCATCCCTCTCAGAGGACCAGTGCAAGTTCCCTGCATGACCTCCCTGGAACCGCCCCATGTGCCTCTCACTTCCTGCTCCCCGACCCCCAGCACACAACCCACAAAAGGTAATTCACCTGTTAAACTTGTCCTAAGCTTTGTTCACAGACATCTATATCTTGTTCGATAATTTTATTTATTTATTTTGCTTTTTTTAAATGTTGATTTGATTCCTGTGACATATGCTTCCCTTCTCTCGTAAGCCCCATCCCCGAAAGCTACCTCCTCTGTGGAGCTTCTTCTCTGGCTCACAGGCACTTTGTTCCTTATCATTGAGCATCTCCTCAGTGTGGTATGAAGACGTACATAGCCTCACCATGAGTGCTGGACATGTGATGGCTCAGCATGGTGCTCTGTTCTCCTAGACATATCCGTTAACCAGAGAATCTGCACCCAGGCTCTTCAGTTCGGCATCTCTCTTTGCAGTTTTACAGACCTGCAGCAGAAATGTATTCCTCCTTTCAGACTGCTAACCAGTGTCCAACCCCACTGTTTGACCTGGGCACACCCACAATCTCCACCATTGTATTGCCTGGATGGCATATTATCACTTTTTGAAGCGGCCACCCTCCAGATATGGGGTGGCTTTGGGAGTATGCGCATCTTGATAGTCTGAGCAGTGTCACGGGTGTTCTTCCTCAAAATGAACAAGACCATGTGAGCCTCTTGAATCGCAAGACTTTGTAGGGGTTCCTGGACCCAGAAAGTAGTGAGACATTTCACAACTCCCCTCAGGCCACTTATAGGCAGAGGAAGATTGAAGGCCTCAGTATCTTTAGTCAGTTGCTGAAACCTTGTTGTTGGCTTAAAATGTGAAATGGGGAAGAGTGCTCCATTTGGTTGTCTGGTGCAAAATGGTCAGCCTTAAGAAAAATGCATGCAAGTAACATATGGACTCAACAGCTATATTTAGGAATATATATATATATGTGTGTGTGTGTGTGTGTGTGTGTGTGTGTGTGTAAATACTACATGCATGCAATAGCAATTGATTAAAAAGCCAAGAATTTGAAGGACACCAGGAAGGGGGATATGGGTGGGCATGGAGTGAGGAAAGGGAAGGGATAAACATTGTAATTAAAATACAATCTCAAAAAATCAGAAAAAAATGGATATGAGTCTATGAAGAACTAGAAACAGACAAGCAAAGAATGCAAAATGAAATGGCTCTATTAATTTTAGCTGGAGAATTATTTTAGGGCTTGTAGTAACTCAATTTATCCAAATAACTTGTATGTACACTTTCAAAGGTTTCGTTTATTATTATCATGGCAAGAAGCATGACAGTGTGCAGGCAAACGTGGTGCTGGAGAAAGAACTGAGAGTCCTACGTCTTGCTCCACAGATAGTAGAAGGAGACTGTGTATCACACGGGGCATAACTTGTGCATTTGAGACATCAGAGCCCTCCTCCACAATGACATGCTTCCTCCAACAAGACCATACCTATCCCAACAAGGCCATACCTCCTAATAGTGCCACTCCCTATGGGCCAAGCATTCAAACACATAATTCTATGGAGGTCATACCTGCTCTAACAGACACAATTAAGAATAAGAATGACATATCCTGCCAGGTGCTGCCAACAAACAAACAAACAAACAAACAAACAAACAAACAGAGTAACATACAAGTTCCTGTTGCCTGCAAGATGTGGAACTCTGAGCTACCTCTCCAGCACCATGTCTGCCTGCACACTGCCAAGTTGTACCATGATAATGGACTGCACCTCTGAACTGTAAGCCAACTAATTAAATGTTTCCTATAAGAGTTGTTGTGGTATGGTGTCTCTTCACAGCAATAGAAACTCCAAATAAGACAGAAGTTTGTATCAGGGACTGGGGTATTTCTGAGATAGGCCAGACCATGTGTTTGTTTAGATGAATTTGAACTTGGGGAGTTTGGGTTAGGAAAGTAAGTGGAATGCTTTAAGTACTGTTTAATGGGCCGTACTAGTAGGAGCATCGATGACAGTGGTGTTGAGAATGATTTGAACTGTGGTTGCCTGGCTCAAGAGGTTTCAGAGGACAAGAATATTCACATGTGGCCTAGAGATAATTCTTGTGATATTTTTGGTGAAGAATGTGGCTGCTTTTTGTCCTTGAGACTAAAGTGAAGAGATCTGGATTAATTCTGTTGGCTGAGGAAGTCTTAAAACAGCATAGTATAGACTCTGTTGTATGGTTATTAGTGGTCACCTTTATACAAATTTATAATGGAAAGGAGCAAGCTGAGCAGGGTAAATTACAAAATGTAAAATGTGATGAGAAAATGAGTACCAGGTATTGGAATGGAGATAAACAGATTAGGAAATGGAATAAAGAGAGTTGTGACCTCAGGGCAAGACCACACCCAGCTAAATTCCCAAATTGTGGAAAGAAATTAAAGAAAATCTTAGAGCCAACTGTGGTGGTGCACACCTGTGGCGGTCGTTCCACGCCAGGGGTTCTACATCACCACCCACCCGGTATGGACCACGATTCCATACTTTTCACGAGCTCTATAGTGTCCTAGGGGTTGAACACAAGACGCACAGGACACAGACAGAGAGTTCGAGTCATTCTCAGGGAAAATGCCCGTTTATTCAGCTTAATCCTGGGTGAAAATACCCTTTGGCCCCAATTACAAAAACCCCTTCCAGTCAGGTGTGAGATCAAGGTGTTGAGTGCCTGGTGCCAAGTTTCAGGCAGGGGGTGCCGAGCTGGGAGCCCTGACAGACAGATAGGAGGAGATTCAGGGCACCTGTGAGAACCCTCCTTAGCAGGTGAAATTACCATAGCAAAGACAGAAACAAGGTTCTGAACTAATCCCCTCAGGCTGGCAGAGCAGGGGAAGCTAAGCTGGTTAGCATAAACATTTCTTGCATCCTGTGCTTTGGCCTCGAGGAACAGGGAAGACAGGGCATTACACACACCTTCAATCCTATCACTCCAGAAGCCGAGGCTTGTGCCTCTGAGTCCGAGGCCAGCCTGGTCTACAGAGTAAGTTCCAGAACAGCCAGGTTTAGGCAGTGAAGGAAACCATCACAACCAGAAAGCTGGTTAAGATATAATTGAATGAAGGGTCCATGTTCCAGCCCCAGTCAGCAGCAACACTTGGCAGTTTCAGCCATGTGGTTCTGGAGTTAAGGATAGAAGAAGGGCGCTTTTGAAATTGTCTCTGTGACTAAGGAAAGTAGCTGAGGCCAGGCCTATGACAGAGCAGTGTTCCTGAATGGAGTCCTAGAGAGGCAATTTTCTGTGGCTGTGAAATTGAAGCCTGGATTACCTTGGAAACCCCATTATGTTAGAGGTGCCAGAGCTGTGGGACACCTGCTGGGCAAAGCTGCTAATAGGGAGTGGAGACAGCCCAAAAGAAAGAAGTGTGGTATAGACAACAAAGCTGGAAGGAGTTGAAAATCTGAAGAGAGCTTTGACATCCGACATGGAAATACAGAGTTTGGAGTTTGCCCAACTGGTTTTCAGTCTTGCTTTGGTCTGGTATTTCCCCACTATGCTCTCTCCCCTACATTTTGGAAAGGTGATGTATATCCTGTGACATTATATGTTGAAAGTATGTGATCTGTTTTTAATTTTCAAAAGAGATTTTGAACTTTGGACTTTTAAGCATGAATGAGACCATAAGAGACAATGGGACTTTTTATTCTTTTATTTTTTATTTTTTTTATTTTCGAGATAGGGTTTTTCTGTGTAGCTTTAGAGACTATCCTGGAATGCACTCTGTAGACAAAGTTGGCCTTGAATTTACAGAGATCCACCTGCCTCTGAGGCCTCCCCAGTGCTAGTATTAAAGGCATACACCACCACCAACCAACTGACAATGGGACTTTTGAAGTTGGACCTAATGCATTTTGCATTATGATATGGCTAAGCCTTTGGGGTCCAGGAAGGGAAATGTGGTGGTTTGAAAGAAAATGGCCCCAAAAAGAAGTGGCTCCATTAGGAGGTGTGGCCTTTTAATAGTAGGTGTGGTCTTGTGGGAGGAAGTATGTCACTTTGAAGGCAAGTTTTGAGGTCTCATATATGCTCAAGCCATACCCAGTGTCT
The DNA here is from genome assembly GCF_982192425.1 of Myodes glareolus. NCBI lineage: Eukaryota > Metazoa > Chordata > Mammalia > Rodentia > Cricetidae > Myodes > Myodes glareolus. The sequence continues at coordinate 100,365,362 of NC_142034.1, forward strand.
CAGTTCATTTCCTGTTGCCTGCAAGATGTAGAACTCTCAGCTACCTCTATCATGTCTGCCTGGGCACTACCATGTCTGACCATCATGATAATGGACAGAACTTCTGAACTATAAGCCACCTAATTAAATGTTTTCCTTCATAAGTGTTGCTATGGTCATAGTGTCTCTTCACAGCAGTAGAGATCCTAACTAAGACAATGAGCAAGCTCAGAAAACTCGGCAAAATGGTACTGACCCTGGCTGAATGCTAATCTGGATATAAAGCTGTCATATCAAGGATACCATGGCATCTCTTCCCCACATAGCCACGCTCTGGTGACTGGAATTGACAATTGGCTCTGGCTAAATAACAGCAGTCATGGGCAAGAAGAAAACCATTAAGAGGTCAGATTAAGTCTTTTGTGAACGCTTATGATTACCATCTGTGGAGGGATACTGATTTTGTACACTGTAAAGATTTGTCACTCGTATTGGTTTAATAAAATGCTGATTGGCCAGTAGCCAGACAGGAAGTATAGGTGGGACAACAAGACTAAGAGAACTCTGAAAAGAGGAAAGGCAGGTATAGTCACCAGCCAGACACAGAGGAAGCAAGATGAGAATGCCTTACTTGGAAAAGGTACCAAGCCATGTGGCTAGACAAGAATTAAGGGTTAATTTAAGTTGTAAGAGCTAGTTAATAATAAGTCTGAACTAATAGGCCAAACAGTTTATAATTTAAAAAAGAACAACATACATGGATTAAATATATATGAAAAGGAAATAATAGATATGTTATAGGTTAAAAATACAGTCTGTGTGCGGGCAAGTAGGATATGGCCCACTGCAGACTCTGCTGAAGAAGAGAAAGGTTATTGGGTCAAGGGTTAGAGCTGGCAAAGTAGTGAAGGGAAAAGGACCCTCCCTATATCAACAATCATCCAATGTTTGGGAGGATTTATAACTGATGTTAATGCAGACTGGGCTTAAAAACAAAGATACAATAGGAAAACAAAGGGCAAAAGCAGAAACACTTTGAGGGGCACAAAACAGCACTAAAAGAAAAAGGTTGTTGTTGTTCAATGGCACATCTTCATCCCTCTCAATTTTCACATGAAAATCATTTTTGGTCTTTGTACACATGGACCATAGTTCAGATTTGTTACAACTGACATTATCTTTCAAGAAATCTTTCTTGTAAGGTCAACTCTGTAGGAGAGTACATTCTGGCTATCAGTACTTATAGTACTTGCTTCAGGTATGGTGACAGAATGTTGAGCTGAGCTAAATGTGGTTCATAATGTTGTATATTATGTGGGGTGCATGGATACCATCATGTAACATATAACTTTAGTGAAACATTCATGAAAAATTCCTAGGTGAGTCTAGAACCGTGCATTTACCTCTATGGATGCAGGTCTAACACTTGGTCCCTACCACTAGAGAACATACTTCATAGAAGAAGGCTAATATTGCATCCCTAGCATCTGATGGAGTGCAGTGAACAGCACCACAGGTGTGACAGTCACAGATTAGAATTACCTGACTAGGGAGCTCAGCTGAAGAAGAGTCCTGATTGCCTTAACTGATGGGGGAGCCCACACAGACTGTGGGTAGCACCTTCTGGTAGCAGCCCAGATACAGAAGGATGTGGAAGAGGGGAGATTAGTCTCAGGTTGGCTCACTTGCCCACCTTCTTGCTGCTGAGCTGATTTGCCCCTTTGTTGCTGCTGCTGTTTCCTTCTGTGAGAGCAGAACCAGCATCTCTAAGCTTTCATCATGAGCTAGGAAACAGCAGATCTCCTGGATCCTTCTGAATTCCAGTACCAGGATGCTACTATTGAGACACCAAGCCTTGTGGATTGAATAACTATCAGATGTGGCCCCTCAGTGAGAGACAAGTATTGTGGGATTTCTTTGACTGTTGAGCCATCCACCTTCAAGAACCAGATGACTATCAGATTTTCTGCTTCCTGCAGGTGATTTGGCTGTTGTTCCTATTTTAAAGCTTACTTAATAAATGCATATATATGTGCATAATATATAATATAATGTATATATATATGTGTGTGTTTTCCATCCTCTGTATTTCATCCTCCCTTTATTAAAGTTGTTAATTAATTAAAATTATTAATCAAGGGATAGGTGTCTGTTATGCTGATTTGGAGGTGCCATAAGGCACGCCTACTGCCTAAAATGGCACCTTGCATCAGGAGTCACTAGAAGTGAAGTGACCCAGTTGACAGTTTGAATATTTCACAGTCATTAATGTCTCAGAAATATGTAAATAAACATGATTAGTCTTTGTGCAATCCACAATGTGTGTGAGGCCAGAGACACGTGACTCACTAGTTTCTCCACAGCTTCTTAACATTGTCTCCTGGTTTCAGAACTGTGGGTTGGACAGTTCTTTCTTGAAGGCCTGACTGTCCTAAGGAATGTGTTCAATTAGATTCAATAAACACCCCCAAACATGTCGTGACGATTTTAACACAGTACTAGGAGGGGAAAGTCCTAGTGTCACTTTTATTTTATGGGTAAAATGAACTTCCTGGAACCTTTGGAGATGACCTTCCGAATGAAGACAAAGGTTGGGCTGTTAACAGAACTTTATCCAAGTGCTTTTCAGAGTCATAACTGTTTGCAATCTCGTTAAAGCCCCTCCACCCTGCTGCTCCAACCTGACCCCCACCAGAAGGGAAAGAAACAAGTTTGCCCTATCTTAAGCCAAAGTCACACCGTTCTGGCTGTTAAGAATATGATTAGCTTCTGAAAGTGACTGATGCCCGGGTTTTCAATCATGTTAGAATTCTGGAATAATGGAATTTCTTATGAGGTCCGAGGAAAGGTCTTACAGACTTTCAACACCAATGCCCTCTTCTCTCCTGGGAGGTGAATTTACTTCTGCCAATCACCTTCTGTTTGCAGCTACAGGGGCCCAGACGTCTGGGGGTTTGGACCATGTCAAAATATCTGAAGATCACTAGTGCCTTCAATTACTCTTCGAAGAAAGATCAAAAACCAATTAATGTTTCTTTGCCCAGAGTTTATGTGCCCCCTGCCATTACAAATTCAAAGGTAGCACTTTAAAAATGAGAATTGGTAACATTATAGAACTTACATAAAACTGTATCTTGTTATTCATATCAGAACCTAGATCTGAGTTCTGAGTGCTTTACTCCCAAACTCTGTGGGCTTCCTTTTCCCTCTCACTTCCCCTGGTGAGACTTTCAGTGCTGCCCATTGTGATGGATGCTGGGTACTCTCCCAGTGGTGTTAGCTCAGAGGACTCAGTGTTATGCTTGGTATTGTAGCTATTTTTGAGTTTTTAAAATAAAACATAAAACTTAAGATTTTTTTTTTCCAGTGAGGAAAGTACTTTAAGCGAAGATCCCTTCTTCCAAATAATGACTCCTTCAAGTATTTGACTGTTCTTTGTATTTTGAGCATCTCCAGGCAATTAGGTTTTTAATTTACTTTGTTATCTGTGTCTACATCAGCATGCTAGGGCAGTTATGAAGCAGGCTGGTAGACACTAAGGAGATGCTGTGATAGGAGTCACATTTGGAGAGCTCTTATTCATAAGAGACTAAAAGGTACCACCTTAAGATCATGAGACTAAAAGGTACCACTGTAAGATTGTGAGACTATGCATGTGTGAACTGAAGCAAAAAAAAAAAAGCCACATCTCTGTTGAATGTCCACAGGCTGATTGGTAGGAATTTAGTTATTGTGGACAAGTAGAATGTGACAGACCAAGAGGCAAAGCTATCTCAGACAATCTTTGTTCTCTTACTGGCCTCGGATTACCTGCTTTTTGTATCTGACTGAGGGTTATCAAGTAAAATCTTTAGAGGGTATTAACTCTGTTTGTCATTATCTTCCACCAATCCAAAAGCTAAGAAGGTCATCTGTTAGCAGCGAGGACCTGCATCTGATACGGCTCTGCCTTGTGGAACCTGTCTGCCTGCCAGCCCCACCAATATGCTTGGTAAACACATTTATTTGTGGTTTGCTTTCATTCTATGACTGCAGAAGCTAATGTAACCACTTACATGATAAAAAAAATCATTCAGAGCCCTCTGAATTATTCTCTGTAGCATATTCTCTCATGTGTTGCTGAGAATAGATCATTTCTTATTCATTTTGGAGTACAAGTTGTATTCTACATCAACTTGTATGATTAAACTATACATGGTTATATTTTATGTATACTCTCCAGGAGAGCATGTATGTTATTACCAAATAAGGGAATAACATATTTTTTTCATTTTGTTGAGCCCACAAACTTGGGGGAAAAAAACTATAAACTTAGGGTCCATGTTTATATATTTACTACCTAGGAACACAGGACAAAATTGTGGGGACTATTTGAAGGGGGTCATTATTTTAAAGAAGAGACTTGAGTCCAGTGAGTTTTCCACTCCTTCACTCATTGCTGGTAGAGATACAGCAAGGGGTTACGCTGAGTGATAAACGCCAATAGAAGGCCCATAGTAGACGTTACCTAACAAATCAGGAGACAGGGCATTGAGCCACTACCACTACCCAGTGGGACACACCCCACTTCCCTCCATAAGCTTCCTGTTTCTCTAGTTGATGGCTGTTCCAGCAATCACAGGACAGTCAACACAACACTAAACTAACAGTAAACTAAGTACTGGGATTGACGTTGCTCCTGAAGAATAAAGTTTTCAGTTTGAATTCAATGGCCAAATGAGTCTTCTGCTTAAAAGAAACCATAAACCAACATGGTTTGGAGGGATATAGCAGAATGTAGACTCTGGAAAACAAAACTCTCACAATATGATGGTCTTAGTTAGGGTTTCTATTGCTGTGAAGAGACACCATGATCTCGACAACTTTTATAAAGGAAAACATTTAATTGGGGATGGCCTACAGTTCTGAGGTTTAGTACATTGTCATCCCAGCAAGCAGCATGGCACCATACAGGCAGATATGGTGTTGGAGAGGTAGCTGAAGGTTTTGGGTAAAAAATGTGGTTTCACATCTTCACATTCTTCATATCTGGAAAGGCAGAGAGGAGGAAGACAAACAAGCCCACAGCTATTCCAAAAAGGCTACACCTCCCAGTAGTGCCACTTTCTATGAGCCAATGTGGGCCCTTTCCTTTTAAGCCACCACATTCTGGCTCCCAGAGTCTTACAGACATATCATACTGCAAAAAGCATTTAGTCCAACTTCAAAAGTCTTCACAGTCTATAACAGTCTCAACCCTCTTTTAAAGTTCAAAGACTCTTCTGAGTTTTATGGAAATCTATTAACTATAATCCCCTATAAAATCAAAATCAAAAAAACAGATTACATACCCCCAACACTTAATGGCACAGGATATACATTATCATTACAAAATGTAGGGAAGAGAGTATAGTGAGGAAACACTGAACCAAAGCAAGACCGATACGAGCTGGGCAAACTTCGTACTCTGCATCTCCATGTCTGATGTCCATATGCCCTTCAGATCTCCAACTCCTTTCAGCCTCGTTTACTGCAACACGCTTTTTCCCTTGGGCTGGTTCCACTCCCTGTTAGCAGCCTTCCTCAGCAGGCATCCCGCAGCTCTGGTATCTCCAGCATCTTGGGGTCTTCAAGGCAATCCAGGCTGCACCTTCACAGCTTTACACAATGCCCTCTGTAGACCTATATTCAGGGATAATCCTGGCTACAGTGGAGCTTCCCTTAGCCATGGGAGATATTCCATAACATCGTCATTGTATCCTTGATTCTAAAGCCAGAACCATGTGACCAAAGCTGCCAAGTTCTGCTGCTTGTTGGAGCTGTAACATGACCCCTACATTCAAATACATTTCACCAGCTTTCTCTTTTTTGATGATTTCCTTCATTGCCTAAGCTTGGCTGTCCCAAAACTTGCTCTGTTGACCAGGCTGACCTTGAATTTGGAGACCTTCCAGCCTCTGCCTCCTGAGTGCTGGGATTAAAAGTTTGTACCATCACACCTGACACCTGCTCTAAGCTTTTCTTTAATTTCTTTTAACAAGTTGGAAGCTTAGCTGGACAGTCTCTTGTTCACCACTCCCTTCACCCCACTTAGCATCAGCGTTTCTTTAGTCTGTTTCTACTTACTTCCTGCTGTCCCTCTTCTCCTTCAGTACGTTTTGTAGTTTTCCTTGCTCGTCTTATTCCTTTTCTTCTTAGATCTGCAAAAGAGGGTTCACTAATAGCCACAAAACACAGTCAGAGCAAGGTTATTTGGAAATTTCCTCGGCAAAAGCTGCTCATCTATAATTCTTTAATTTAGCCCCAGGTAGATTTTTGGAAAAGGACAGAAAGCAGCCACATTCTTCTCCAAAATAACATAAGAACAGTCTCTAGGCCATATACTGATCTTCTTCTCCTTTGAAGCTGCTTGAGCCAGAGATCCACAGTTCATGTCACCCTCAGTAAAACCGCTCTCTTCCATGAGCCTACTAGTGCAGTCTACTAAGCCTCACTTAAAGCCCTTAACTGCTTTCCTAGCCCAAAGTTCCAATGTCCATGTTCTTCCAAACAATAGCACAGTCAGGCCTATCATAGCAACACCCTGCTCCTTGGTACCAGCTTCTGTCTTAGGGCTTCTCTCGCTGTGAAAAGACACTATGACCAATGGCAACTCGTATAAAGAAATAGATTTAATTGGTATCTGACTTACAAGTCAGAGGCTTAATTGGTGACTGACTTACAAGTCAGAGGTTTATTTCATTATTGTGGTGGGAAGCATGGTGGCATGCAGGCAGAAATGGTGCTAAAAACATAGCTGAGAGTTCTACATTCAAATATAAGGGAAGCAGGAAGAAACAGTGCCCCTGGGCTTTGCTTGGGCTTCTGAAACCTCAAAGGCACCCCCAGTGACACACTTCCTCCAACAAGGCCACACCTCCCAATAGTACCACACTCTATGAACCTTTGATGGCCATTTCCATACCGCAAAGCTTGATACAGTCACAAAGTACTTACCATACTGTGAAGAAACAAAGGAAACTGAGTTTTACCAAAGAAAATCTCAATCAATCAGGCCAGCAAATAGATCATCAATGTATTAGGAAAATGCAGTGTCAACAAATGGTTTGGTGGCTAGAGGCCACAGCTCTGATGACCTGTATTTGTCCCACAGATGAAGGGACTGAACTGATTCCAGTAAGTGATCTACCAATCACCACCTGCACACAATGACATGCGTGCATCCACACACATGTATACACAAGTAAATACATAAGCCATAGGAAAAATGTTTCTCAAGATAGAGATACCAGAAAATTATTTAAAATCAAGCTGTTCGCAGTCTGTTCTGTGTTGTAAATAAAATATGCTAATACATGGAAAGGTGAGATGTGTCATCAGAACTGTACAAACTATTAAAGTAAAGACAACTGGTATTTTAGAATCGCAAGCTGTAACTCCTGAAATTATATTACCCTGGATGAGTTTAACAGATGCATTAACAATCGCTGGGTCAGGAGTAAGTAAATTTGCATACATATCACCAGAAAGTATCCAACGAGAAAGACAAAAAGAAAATGGCCTTGATATTTTTTTAAATCAATGTATTTTAAATTCCCACGCTCCCCCACTTTCTTTCTCTCTTCCCCTAGATCCAAATCCTCAGCCCCACCCCTCGTGCTGCAATAGATCACCAGCTGCAGCCCCCCTTCCTTCTCCTGTGGACCCCACAGATCATCCCCTCTTAACCTCCCTTTCCCCACTCATTGCTGCATCCCAGGCTCCAATACCAGCAGGAATTTGCCGTGAACACACCGCCTCGAGCAGATAGATAGAACCGGCAACACAGCCATTTCGCTCTCCAGAAATACAGAGAGGAAACAGAAAACAAGGAACAAAACACCCACCCCAAAACTGAGAAAGTATCACCTACGCATATAATCACTGCAAAACCAGTGGCCTAGACACCAGCATGAGAACATAGTCAATAATGACCAGGGCAATAAGCCTCCATGAGAGTCCAGCTCTCCTACCATAGTAAACCCTGAATATTTCAACATAGCTGAGTCACAAGAAAAATACCTTAAAACCAACTATATAAAGATAATAGAGGTCCTTAAAGAGGAAATTAATAAATTCCTTATAGAAATCCAGGAAAACACAATTGGAAGAAATAAATAAATCCAAGAAAACACAAATATTTGAAGGAAACAAACAAAATTGTTCAAGGGCTGAAAATGAGAATAGAAGCAATAAAGAAAGCACACACTGAGGGGATTCTAGAGGTAAAAATTTAGGAATCTGAACAGGAGCTACAGAGTCAAGTTTAGCCAACAGAATATAAGAGATGGAAGAGAGAACCTCTGGCTATTGGAGACTCAATAGAAGAAAAGGATACATCTGTCAAAGAAAATGTTAGTCAAAAAATCAGGGCCACAAGACCCTTCAGTATAACCAACAAATATTATAAACTATCTAGACATAATTCTAAATAAGTGAAAGACTTGTTTGACAAGAACTTCAAGTCTTTGAAGAAAGAAATTGAAGAAGATATCAAAAGATGGAAAGATTCCTCCATGCCCACGGATTGGTAGGACTAACAGTAACAGAACTGCCAGGGCTATTGTAATGGATTAAGTAAACATGCTGCAGGTTCCCGAGTGGCTGCAGTGGGCCACGAGGGGCAGTGAGCCCCAGGCAGGGAGCTGAAGACCTAGCAGGTGAGAGACAGAGACATGGATAGGCACACCATGCAGAGTGAGGTTGGATATTTATTTAGTGTGTTATGGAGGGGAAAGGGGAGAAGAGAGGAAGAGCAGAGAGAGAAGGAGAGAGAGAGGGGAAAATAGGAGGGGGGAGAAGGTGAGAAGTAGGGAGAAGGGAGCAAGGCAGAAGCTGCCTCTTCAAGAGGAAATTGGAAATGGAAGGGACTCAGGCTGGAGGCTGAAGATCAGCTTGCCTCAGTGGGTGGGGAGGGAGTGGGCATGGCTTGTCTCTTAAAGGGACAGAGCAGACCATTGCAGTTATTACTATCCCTGATTTTAAACTGCACTACAGAGTTATGGTGATAAAACCACATAGTTTTAGCATTAAAAATCAGACACATTGAAAAACGAAATCAAATTGATAACCCAGACATAAACACCTGATTTTTTTTTTAAGTAAAGATTCCAGAAATATAAACTGGAAAAGAGAAAATATCTTCAACAAATGATGCTGATCACAGTTGAATGACTACATGTAAAAGAATGCAAATAGATTCATATTTATCACCCTGCACAAAACTCAGGTCCCAGTGAATCAAAGACCTCAACATAAAACCATATACACTGAACCGAAAAGAAGAGAAAATGGTGACTAGCTTTGAACTCACTGGCACAGGAGACAACTTTCTGAGCAGAGCACAGATATCACAGGCACCGAAAGCAACAATTAGTAAATTTAACCACATGAAATTGAAAAGCTTCTGTAAGGCAAAGAACACCGTCAATCAGATAAAGCAGCAGCCTACAGAATGTGAAAAGATTTTCACCAGCTCCACATTCAATAGAGGACTAATATCCAAAATATATATTAAAAAACTCAAGAAACTAGTTGTCATAAAATGCCAAATAATCCAATTAAGAATGGGGTACAGATCTAAACAGAGAATTCTGAATAGAGAACTTTCACATAGCTGAAAACACTCAAAGAAATGTTCAGCAACCTTAGCCATCAGGAAAATACAAATCAAGACTACTACTTTGAGATTCCATCTTACACCTGTTAAAATGACTAAGATCAGTCACACAAGTGACAGCTCATGCTGGTGAGAATGTGGAGCAAAGGAAACATCCTCCATTGTTGGCAGGAGTGCAAACTTGTACAGCTACTATGGAAATCAGTATGGTGGGTTCTCAGAAAATTGGCCATTGATTTACCTCAAGACCCAGGTATAACACTCTAAATGATACTTCATCCAACAATAGAGAAACTTTTCTTCTATGTTCACTGTGGGTTTCTTCATAATAGCCAGAAACTAGAAACAATCTAGATGTCCCTTAACAGAAGCATCGATTAAAAAAAAATGTGGTACATTTACACAGTGGAGTATTAGGCTATTTAAAAAAAATGGCATCATGAGGACCGGGACCTCAGTATGCATTATAACTACTAGCCTAGCATTTTTATGCAACTCCTTCCTGCTCTTGGGACTCTTTTTCTCCTGTTGGGCTGCTGTGTACAACTTTGAAATGAAAGTTTTTGCTTCATCTTATTATGTTTTATTTAGTCATGATTGGTTATTATCACTTAGAAGCCTGTTCTTTTCTAATAAGAGACAGAAATGGAGTGGATCTGGAGGGGAGGGAAGGTGGGAGGAACTGGGAGGAGTGCAGGGAGGGAAACTGTAATCAGGATATATTGTATGAGAAAGATTTATTTTCAGTTAAAATTAGTGTATTCAAAATTTCCAAATTCAGGGTAAAATATAAATGTATCTATTAAATATGCTAAGTGGAGCTTATCCTGAAAAAAATAAGACATACAATCCAATTATGAGAAAACAGGATAAATTTAAAACACACTGAGGCAACAGATTCAGGGAAACGACTTGGTTTCTCCTCAGGAACAGTGGAAAGCAGAAGCTGCAGCAAGGCCTTTGAAAGTTGAAAGGATGAGGCTAGAGCAGCGGATCAATGGTTAAGAGCATATACGGCTCTTGCAAGGGAATCACGTTCAATGTATTGGACTTGTCACACATGTCAGGTGGCTAAGATCTGCCTGTAACTGCATTCCCAGGGATCTAATCGCTCTGGTCTCCACAGACACTTGTCCTCACTTGTTTAATCAGTTAAATTCTTGGTTTGCAACACAAGGACCTGGGTTCATCCCACAGAACTCTCTCTCTCTCTCTCTCTCTCTCTCTCTCTCTCTCTCTCTCTCTCTCCCCCTCTCTCTCTCTCTCTCTCTCTCTCTCTCTCTCTCTCTCTCTCTCTCTCTCTCACACACACACACACACACACACACAAAGCCAAGCATGGTGACATGCGTTTGTAACCCCAAGATGGAGAGGCAGAGACAGGAAGATCCCTGGAGCTCACTGGCCAGCACCCTACACAAACTGACAAACTCCAGGCCAGTGAGACCCTGTATCAAAGAAGGTAGAAGGTGTTCCTGATGATGACACCTGAGGTTGTCCTCAGGGGACATGCACACACACACACACACACACACACACACACACACACACACACACGTATACACACCATCAAAAGATAAGAAGTTGAAAGGAAAACAAAACTATCAATCCAAAATTAGTTTTAAAAAGAATCCTTTATATGAAATTATGAAAAATTATAAAAGGCAAAAAATGTTACTTTGATTTTTAAAAAGAAAAATCTTTTAAAAATCAAGGTGAAGGCCTGGCAGTATGGTACAGTGGTGGGAACTGCCTAGCATGCAAAAAACCCTCCTACCTGCCCTATGCAGCACCACAGAAGAATATAAAATAAAAGTAGTTTTCAATAAGTAGAAGCTAGGAGAATCTTTTAATAGCATATATATACTACCAGGAGAACTAGAGTCTCTTGGTTTAGGGTTAAGTTCTGCTTTAATCTGATCTTTTTTTAAAAGCATTGAAAATGATAAATATTTAGGTGAATGCAAAACCGTTGAGTTTGTATTTTTTTTTCTCTCTCTGTCCCTTCTTCCCCTCTGTCTGTCTGCATGGGCACATGCATGCATGTGTGCGAGCATACGTGTGTGTGTGTGTGTGTGTGTGTGTGTGTGTGTGTGTGTGTGTGTGTGTTGAACTGCTGGAAGAAGCCTCAGCCCTATGCACATTAGGCAAGATCTCTGTCTGCAACGTACACTTGAACTAAATGGACAGCAGCGAAACAGCATATCTCATTATTTTAAGTAGTTCTGTATAAATATTAATTATTCAATAACAGAGAAAAATGTATGTTTCTGATTACTTTGAGTCTGATTTCCCTTTCTGTACCAGTATGCAAAGGTAAGTGGAGACGGACAGAGGCTGATCTCTACAATGAAGAGAAACCAGGAGAGAGCAAGGTCTCTGTCCTTGGGTTTTGTGGATTGGTTGTTAAATATCAGTTCAGGAATGGTCTTGGTTTTCAGCAATCACTCAAACTGCAGCATGGGGAAAGGCCCCTAGGCCTCGTGTGTAAGCCAACATGGATGTATTCAATGTGTAATCAAGCAAGATTTGACCTTAACTCCTGTTTCAACCTAGAATATGCCATCACCAAGGAAACATGCTTAGAAAATGAAAGTGATTTGACTAAGGTTATATCATTCATTATTGTAACGAGCTAGGATAGTAATCAGATCTATATGTATTCCGGCCATCACTTCTTCTATTCCAACTTAAAGCATAAAATATATATTTTTTAATCCTATTGTCAAAGGAATAGTTTTCTGAAACTAGGTTTTAGTGTAATCGGCCATTGCTAGTGTCTTTCTTCAAAGATCAAGTGACCTGAAGCACGTGTTTGCTTTTGGAACACAAAGAACACATACAGCTTCAGACTGATCTAAGTTCATCAAAATCACTAAGCGACCCAAAGGAACTAATATGAACTGTTTGTAAATTGAAAACAACATTAAAAGCATGAGTTTCTTGAACTGAACAGGGACCACATATTTTTGTCCCCATCTCACAGATGAGAATAGCAAATCAACAAAAGCTGAAGTTGCCTTGTGCTGTATATTAAGATCTAGCATGGCCGAGAGATGAGCCCTAAGGTCAAGACCCTGTGCTGGTAGCTGTAACCATTCTACCATCTTGTAGGTGAGCTGAAGCCACGCCTGGCCTTGGTGGCTAGTGACATATTAGCAATGAGCTGACAGAGTGGAAACCAAATCATAATTTATCTCTGGGGTGTGTGTGGAGCACAGGGTGACTTCTGCTATCTTGCCCCTGACAACTGAACCCTTTAGCAGCATTGAGGAATTGTGTTGAAGAAAAATGGTATGTCGGTGAATACTACATTATCTTCTCGTCCACTAAATTGATTTTTATTTTCAGAGATGAAATATTTTCAGGAGGTGTGTCTGCATTGGCAGGATGCCAGGGACAATTGAATTTTCCCTTCCACTCCGTTGGGTGAGTCCAAGCTCTCTGGTTTCGGCGTCTTCTGGGTAAAGCCCGTGGATATGAAGAGAGCACAGAACTCTTTGCTTCCATTAGACTCGCGTTTGGAATTCAAGAATATGACTCATTCCACTTGTTGCCAAATGCACTGAGTAGATGGGAAATAGTGTAATAGACAGAGGGGTTTGACTGACACCCTCAGAAGTAGGGACTCAAGTCTCCAGGGGATGTTTGGGCTGCAAGATTCTAGGGCCTTTTCTCCCCCCCCTCACTTCTACACTTGGTGAGTGAAACAAAACCATTGAACATGGCATTCATGCCCAACACTCATTGACTCGCTTTTATTCTCCCTTGTGTGGGAAACACTCCCCTCACTGCAGACACACAGATGCACCTACCTGTCTTCCTTCATCCCTCCCCACCTTATTTCCTGAAAGAGAAATCCTAAAGCTCACTGTTCCTGCTATCCAAGCTAGCCAGTGAGACCCTGGAATGAACCTCTCTGGTCCTCTCTGCATTGGGATCAAGTTACCCATTGCATCTTGTTCTGCGTGTTCTAGGAATCCAAACTCAGAGCCTCATGCTTACACAGCAAGCACTTCAAACACTGGGCTACCTTCCCACCCTACTATTGAAATCCTTTAACATGCCAAGACTAACTCCAAATACATTTCAGGGCCAGTCTTACTTAGTCCTCCCAACAACTGATGAGTTTGGTAGATTTATTAACCAACTAATATTACCAAATAATTAAGTGACAAACTGACACTGAATTTGATGGTTTGATTTGAAAAGCATGTTTGATTGCATCTTGGTATTTAAATCACCTACAAAAATGTAAATATCCCAGTACCTGAACCACACACTCACATAACCCAAAGGACTATGACTGAGAAGCAGCAGACATAGATGTTTAAACTCTCTGAGTGATGCTGATATGTAGTCATGGAAACACAGAGCTAGTTGTGGCTACATCCCCTCATTCCATCAGCAAGCAGAACTCATGGACACTAATGGTGGTCCTCTACCTGCCTCTTGACCCTGTAAGAATACAGGTCCCCAAAGTTGAACACTTGTTGAGTGAGCTGTGTCCAGCAGCCATGATTCTGGTGAATTCATGTTTTCATCTCAGATGCTTCATAATATTAAGCAGCATCTAGTCATTCATCCAAGTGGCTAAGATTAAGAAGTTCTACTACTGATAAAATACAACACAGTATCCCCTATTAAGCTTGAAGAATTTTTTTTACATTAACTGAATAAGCAAAGACCTGTAGAAAACTAACCATCAGTTCCATAAAAAGACTAATGTAACTCTTCAAAAGAAAGAATAATCTTCATACTAGCTAACCTGGTGATAAGGTCATCTGTTTCTGTGGGGCAGCAGACAGGCAGCCATGCAGTTTTAATCAGCTAAGTGGGATAGGTCCATTTCATTACTGAAGGACAGACAGGGAAAAGTGACAGATCTGTATATCATGATGAGTGATATTCCAGTCAACAAGATAACTCACTGTCCATCTTTCCATAGCTAGCATGGTGCTCAGAGGACTTCAGTTCATAGAAAGCATGTCTTAAATGAAGCACATTTAAATCTAAATGGAGCAAGGAAATCTAAACAACAAGGAACGAGATTTGTTTGCCCCTGTATGAGCCATCCCAGCACCACAGAAAGTCAGAACAGAAAGGAAAAAAAGAAAGACTAAGTCCCAAGGCTCTAAGGGTTGCTAGTAATGTAGTTGATAAGAAAATGAACATTATAAGGATACAAAATAATTTTCTAACCAGCTATTCCAACATCTCAAAATTATGTAGCATTTTACGAATAAAAGAGATATTAGGGCTGGAGAGTTGGCTCAGCAGTTAAAAGTGCTTAAAGCTCTTGTAAAAGAACCTTAGTTCCCTGCACTCAAACTAGCAAACCACCTGTAGCCACTGATGCCCTCTGCTGGCCTCTGCGAGCACCTGCACTCACCTGCACACACCCATAGACATATACACACAATTACAAATAATAAAATGAATCTTTAGGAAAATTTATAATTGTGTTCCAACTATCAGGAGAAAATAATTGTCATCCAAACTTTCCCTGTGCATTTTAATGTATGAACCCTAGAACTAAAACAACTATTGCTTCAAGTTTTTTATAACCATGTCTTTGATTTTTGTTGGATTTTTATTATAAGCTCATTATTTGATGGATCATTTACTTTTGGAATCAAGGAACATTATCTGAATTGGTCACTATTTGTTCTTTTGCTTCTCTATAATGAAAGTCTTTTGTGAGATTTATCAGTGATGTGCAGACACATTGTCTGTTCCTGTTCCCTTCTGAGTTAGAGTTCATTACATGTCTGTGCCGCACTTCAAACCGTTCACTCCGTATTGACTGTGTCAGGTGTTCCTGTGATCTTTTCAATGTTCTTCTAAAAACATTAGTGCTGATCATGTTTAATTCTTCTATGCTGTACTCCAAGAAATAGAATGGCTTTTACCTAGCCTCTAGATTTCTTTCAAATGATCATTATGTTCTAAGTCACCACAAATAATTGTGTTCCCAGCAGCAGTTGGGTGCAGGTTTCTGACTTTTATATCCCTATTTTAAGACTTTTTACTTTAATGAAACTGATGTATACAACTATTTTACTGTCTCTTTAATTTGTGTTCCATTGTCTACCAACAAAGACAAGCATCATTTCTTATTTTATTGGCCATTTGTTCTTCTTTTTCCAAAATGGTGTTGTGTGATGTTAGTTCAATGTGCTTTGAATCATGTCTACCATTTATTATTGGCTCAGAATTTTGAATTTCAGATTTGAATCTTGATGCAGAAATTTTAACATGGGTCATAGTTAAATTTACCCATTCATGGCTCTGGTTTTTATAAGTAGATTAAGAAATTCGGATCACCCATATGTTACAATGATTTTTGCCTATATTGTTACTTATAAACTTTTAATGGTTGTCCTTTTATATTTAAACATTTAATGGTGAGAATATATTCTCTTCTTTCTCATTAGCTGTCCTTACTGTTCTCCCTTCTCTTTCTTCTCTTTTGTTGTCTCCCACCTTCCTGATCCCCCCTTTTACCTCATCTCCTTTTTTTTCTCTCTCTCTCCCTCCTCTTCCTCCTCCTTCTCTCCCTCCTTTTCCCTCACCCCCTCTCTACCTTCCCCTCTTCCCCAGCCTCATCCTCTGCCTCTCCTACCCCTCTCCATGCCCTACATATCCCTCTCTTTTACCATCACCTCCTCTCTTCTCTTCTATCTCTCCCTCTGTCTCCTACACTTCTCTCTCATCTCCTTTTTTCAGTTAGGCTCTAGTTCTAATATATTTCTTTCTTTGTTTTTTGTTATGTTTTATTTTGTTTTGGTTTTGGTTTTTCAATTCAACCCAGATTTATTATATCAGACTTCCTGATTTATGATTCTACAATTAGGCATTCTGTCACAGATGAACTTTTCCTACTTATGCAGATACTACTGCATAAACACTTTTTAAATAAAACTTCTGATAATCTGTTTATAACCCTATATAAATATATACAAAGTGTGCTGATTATATTGATTATATAATTGTATATTAAATCTATCTGAGTGTGACGTACATTTTACCTTTTGATTATCTTTAGAAATATTTTTGGTTATTCTTTGCTCCTTTCTAGCTCCTTCTATGATCTTCTCTCTCCCTCTTGCCCTTTTTCTCCTCCAGCATCCCATACATATTTTATATTAAATTATACAGAAGGTAGTATAGAAACTTTGGTGGAAATTGAATTGGATCATTTAACAAATGTAGAGTGATTTTGGCCTTCTATGATACTATTATATCTTTCTTGAATGCAGAAAAGCTATCTTGTGATGGTTAGGGTTAATTGTCAGATTGGCATGACTAGAATCTCCTAGGAAGAGACTCAAAGAAAGACTGTCTCTGTTAGGTTGTCTTATGTGCCTGACAAAATTCTCTTAATTAAGTTAATAGACACAGGAAACCTTGGCCTACTGTAAGCAGTACCACTCTGTAGGCAGGGTTCCTGTGCTGTATAAAGTTAAAAAATTGAGTTGAGAAGCAAGTGGACATGCTCATATGCATTTCTCTCTTCTCTTGACCATGGAAGTGATGTTCTCACCTGCCATAAACCCCTGCTACTGTGATCTCTTGCAGTGGTGGATATAACCCAGGGTTGTAATAAAGTTGTGACCAGCTGCCATAAATCCCTGTCATTTGATCTCCTCACACTACTGGATGTAACCCAGAGATGTAATCTAAGATGAACCCTTCTTCCCTAATTTGCTGCTAACATTTTACATGTTTGGATATTTGTGCCTACCCATATATGTGGACACCACTTGGGTGCCTAGTCAAGGAGGCCGAAAGAGGGCATTAAACTGAGATTGGAGTTATAGATAGTTGTGAGCCACCATATGGGTTCTGAGAAAATAACCTGGGTCCTCAGGAAGAACAGTCAGTGCTCTTAACTGTTGGCCAATCTTTCCAGCCCCCTCAGTTGCTTTTTATCAGAATATTTTATCACAGCAATATAAATTAAACTAGAACACCGTGTATCTTTGTCTCTTAAACTATATTTCTTATCATATATTCACATACTTATGTTAAAAATATATTCTTTGTACATGAAGAAGCATTTTCTAAAGATATTTTTATTTGTCCAAGTATATTTCATGGGTTATGGAGATGACTCAGCCATTAAAGGCCAGGCTCACAACCACAACTTTAAATGCATCTGTTGCTTTGATCATATGCATTCCCCTTTCTCCTCCCCATACTCCGTGACCCCCCTTTCCTATTTCCTGTTTAAATCTTTAAAAAATATTTCCATGAAGTTTAACTTCACTTGAAAGAGTCTTGTGATATTTATTCACACATTCTTTGGAACTTTGCCTATATATTTTATACCATTTCTTCTTATTTTTCATATGTTTATGTAATTACCAAAGCTTCTCAACTTCTGCATCCCAGCTTTACTTTTCCTTCTTCACCAGTTTGTGAGTGATGTCATATGTTTCAGCTTTCCCAGCGGTAGCTCTGTAAATGTTGCAGGCATGCTTCACGAAATCAGACATTTGTCTCTCCCTTAACTCAAGACTGAAAGCTATACGTAATTTTCCAAAGACCTTGCCCCCAACATGAGCCTAGTCATGAGGGCAGATTATGCTAGAGCTTCTGCATGCTACACTCTTTTCTTCATCTTACAAGGGCATTTTCAGAGCCGACTTGATCAGCCAGTGTGTTAGATTCAAGAAAACTAGCTCAGTGCAAATTTAACTTGTATTCCCACAGAAGGGAAGACATTAATTGAACAGTCACACAAATGAACACTTTAAACTTGGATAGCTTCGTTTCATGCTGGAATAGTTTGGGGTTGGGGAGTCATGAACAGAGAGGTAGCTTTCACCTTTCCTGGGCCTCAGAAAATGTTAGGTAAGCTTACATGTTTGAGAAGGACAAAGAGGGAACAAAGATGGCGAACGTGAAAGTCGCATCACTGCTTACATTAAGCCCTAACATCATATGAGAAGAAAATGAGCATGGAATTTCGAGAGACTGTGAACAGATTCAGATGGGAACATGAGGTGGAAAAGCAGCTGGGCCATATGGGAAAGGAGGTGAAACCGCAAATTTTCATTTCTACACAAGACTATTCCTAACTCCCAAACAGGGCATTGGATACTCAGAAATATCAATGATCTAATCTTAGATCCAACAGCGAGCAGTTGGTCAGCTTGAGGTTTGAACATTTTTCACCCTATTTCCAAGCCTATTCCCTCTTATCTACCCAGGCTATGCAATCGCCTGAGCTGAGAGATTTGGATTTGGTACAAGAGCTATTTGATAATTATGGAGCAAAACAAACAAACAAACGCCCCCAAACCTCATGGAATGTTTTATATTTATTCCCGTGGCAATCATGGATAGAAATCACACAGCTTCTCATGCTTTCACTGTTTGATGTGTGGTATGGTGTGCAGTGTGTATGTTGAAGAGGTGCACATGTATTTAAATTTTGGTCCTTTTTTTTTTTCCTCTGAAACATGGTCTCCCTGGAGCTCAAGCTACCCTGTACCCTACTCTGTAGCCCAGGCTGGCCCTTAACTTATGACCTTCCTGCCTCAGCTTCCTCAGTGCTGGCATGACAGAACTGCACAGTACTAGCTTATAACCCTGCTCCTGTCATCTGGTCACCCAACTGTGCTTCTCAGATCATTTGTCTTCTCTAGGGTATGGAACTGGTTTTAGTAGAAATGGCATAAATGTTCCTTCTCTCCCATCAGAACCTTTAAGGAAAGATGAACAATTGAATTTTAAGCAGAAAGGAAGAAATTATTACATCAGTAAGCCAGACAATGAAACCTCCAGGATTCTGCTGTGTCGGGCAGCATGAGACATCCGGGGACGTCAGAACAGCTTTAGGACTTGGGATTTGAGCTTTCGGTTATATTCAGTAAGCTATTTTGAGATCAGATCCACATTCTGGTTGCCCCTTCCACATTTTCAGACAAGGGCTTTTAAATGGATTAGTGTGTGTGTGTTTGTTTGTGTGTGTGTATGTGTGTGTGTGCTCACATGTGTGTGCCAGGTGCATCTGTACATGTAAGAGACTGTGGAAGCCAGAGATCAGCTTCAGGTCTCTTTCTCAGTATCCTTCTTGTGTTTTGAGAAAAGGATCTCTCACTAGTACCTAAGACTCACCCATCTGGATAGACTGACTGGTCAGTGGTCCTCAAGGATCCACATTGATTCACCTCCCCCTGGAGCTTTGATTATAAGTTAAGAAGACCTGGCTCTTTTACATAAATTCTGTAGATGAAAGTTAGGTCTGCATGCGTGCATGGCCAGATCTTTATCATGTAAGCCTTCTCTTAACCCTTCGTGAACACTTTTATTGTGATATCAAATAAAATGAAAATATGTGACATTTGATCTAAAAAGAATCCTTTTTTTTTTTTGTCAAGACAAGATCTGCCAAGAGTTCAGTGGATTTGCTTTTGGTAATTTTCTGAGAGTTGTAATCATTCATCCCACATATTTTTGAATTCTAATAATTTTCTCTCAACATTATAGAATTCAAATGCACCAGTGTATAATAAACACAATTATATGAAATGGCACACTGTAAACATTTTAAATAATTTTCTAATTTGCTGTCAAGGTGGTGAGTGATACAACAAACACCCCCCCCTTTTTTAAGTTTGACAACTTAGTCTTCTGCGGCGGTTTGTGGCAATAAGGTTGATAAACTTTGCATGTTATTTTTTTCCTGTTTATTTGATTTTTTTTATCCAATTGTTTGCTAAATTGAAACTGCCAGAGGACAGGGGTGTAATTCAGTTGGCAGAGTGCTTGAATAGCATGCATAAAGCCTGGGTTCACTCTCTGGCACTTCAGAAACCAGGCATGGTAATATGCACCTGCGGTCCAAGCACTCAGGGGCTGGATGGGGAGAAGTTCAGTATTATCTTTGACTACATAGCAAGTTCAAGGCCAGTCTGGGACCCAGAAGACACTGTCTTGAACACAACAACAAAAATATCGGTACTACAAAATATGCATTTATTGAATTAAACATCTGCATTGGTGTTAAGTTCTAATTTGATTTTCGCTTCTATTATCTGCATTATTCAAAGTATTTTGCCTGATCAGCAGTGATTTTGGTTTAAGAGATAAGAATGTAATTCTGGCCCTATCACCATTTAGTATCTGGGAGATATTCATGAGCCCATCTGTGAAATGGGCATACAAGTGCTAATGTCAGGAAATTACCATTCGGGGAATCATCTAGAGGCGTTCTCTCACCAGTCAAACATTAGTGCAAATGAAATTATTAAAGAAAGACTTTTCCCAAAAGACAAATAAGCCTTACACCCGTTGGTCCGCGCTAAACATTGCAGGAGGAAGATAAAGCAGGGAAGTTAATTCTGTCTGAGTAGGTGTTGTATTAATAATAATAAATGATTAGTCTCGATTGCTAGATTTAAGATAATTATTGTAATTGTATGTTTCACCATCTGGATGACAGTCATGGATGTTTAAACAAGTTTTCAATTAGTATTGCGAGGAAGTACCAAGAAAATTGCCAAACATAAAATTCCTTTCCCTTGTCTCACAATAATTTCATTTTTTGTTTTGCTTCTTAATTTTAAGTTTTAAAACACTTGAACCTTTGGTCAGGTAAGAACCCTAGTGATGGCTGCAGAGCCAGTGGCAAGGGCCAGGGAGCAAACCCCAGCTCTACCACCAAGGCATGTGAGCGTGTCTCTCTGGGTCTGGTTTCTCTTGTGTCACCTATAAAAATACGCAGTGCTGCAGTGTGTGTGGTTTCAGTGTAATGAGTCACACAGCACTGTTGGCATAGCAGACACTGCCAAGAATGTGGTCAATCTTCTGATGGCCGACAGTGAGAACATCATTTTGAAAGGGTGTCACAGTGCTGCTCTGGGCATCATGTCTGGTCGCGTTTTTACAGCAAGCCTACATGACACAGGTTAATCACTCATTTTAAAGAGGTGTGAGCAATGGAGAGAACCAGTTCCTGCAAGCTGCCCATGCTCTCCACACAAGCACCATGGCATGTGTTTATGAACACATGTGGATACACACACACACACAGAGATAAATGTAAATTGAGAGAAAAAACAAAGAAGAAAAGACCAACATTATCTCACATTCATGCTGTGAGCTATAGAGTTTAATGTTTCAAACTCCCAAATGGTTTAGTTTCTTGTTCCTTTTGTAAATGTTGGATGTAAGCTACAGCCATTGTCTCCCACAAAGAGATTTCTCAGGCAGAAGCTGTGGCCACCAACTCTGTCTCCTTTGTTGCAAAGGATACTAAGAGCAGGGGTCATGGAGGAAAGACACATCCCTCAATGTAAACAGGAATGGATCTCTCAGCCTTGCCTTCCTCTGGGGCATAAGAGGAAGCATCCACAATCACTAGCATCCACAGAAGCAGCAACCAACTTGTGAGATGCGGGCAGTAAAGATATTTCCCAGTGCTTGGAGAAGATTCTCTGTGAGGCTAGGACCTGGGTTTAGAAATGCAAAGGCGGCTTCTGCATACCGGGGAGGAGAAGATGGCAGCTGGGGACTGTGGCCTCTCTCTCAGCATGGAATGATTTGCAGTCTCAAAGTGAAGTTGGCCTGGAAAAAGAAGGAGAGAGAGATAACAAGGCAAAAAATATTCAATTTGAAGTTGCCTTCAAGGAAAAAATGTCACCCGGAAAATGATTTTATCAGGTTTGAAATGCAAATGTAATACAATCTCTGACATATTTGGATTGGTAAAATAATATATTTCAGGACTGGGTGAAGAGAGGGCTTCCATGCAAAGGAAACTGCACCACTGGGCAGAGGAAGGAAATAAAATTTGTCACTGAAAACAAAGAGAATTCCATCACTGTGGAAAAAGATACCTGAGATTAGTCAAGGTTCTCCCCTCTACTCTTCCCTGCCTTCATTCGTGGGGAGACACGTGAACAGGATGATGGCAGACAAGCATAGTCCTCACTTCTGCCATCCCTGGGGCAGATGATGCAGGTTTCTGGCCAGCCGACATCACAGGCTTCTTCTGTCAGTCCCTCAGGGGTAGGCTTTTGTTGCCACATGTGTATAAACTGACTTCGCAATTTGTCTTTGCTCTTATAAAGTCAGTTGGGTTAGAAATACAAACCAGCAGAAGCAAGTAAAGTTCTAGTCCTTGATATTTCAAATGGGGGAAGTAAGAGAGCTAGAAAGCTATGGCTAAATTTTAAAAGCATTACGTGTGTGTGTGTGTGTGTGTGTGTGTGTGTGTGTGTGTGTGTGTCCATGCACTATTGCATGTGTGTGGCCGTCATAGAGCAACGTGGTGAGCGTTGGTTCTCTCCTCCTGCTGTATTGACTCTGAGATTGAAATGAAGTCCTTGGGCATGGCCACAAGCAACTGTACCTGCTCAGCCATCTTGCTGGTCTTTATGTTTATTTGTTTATTAATTAATTAATTTTAAAACTGTGTATGTGTATATACACATAGAAGGGTGTTTGAGCCTGAATGCAGGTACTCCTAGAAGCCAGAAGAAGGCATCAGATCTGCCGGGAGTTGGAGTTGCAAGCAATCATGAGTTGCCCTGACATATCCAGATATTGTAAACCAAGCTCAAGTCCTCTCCCAGCACAGTTCATGCTCCTAACTATTGAGCCATCTCTCCAGAACCCTGATGAATCGTTTCCCACAGAGTTACATAAGGCTATTGTCATGCAAGTGTATAATACGTGCCCGCCTCTATGCCCTTCCCTTTGCCACAAGCAGTTTCGCCTCTTCTATCATGCCATATGTACATGACTGATTTTATGAACACGTAAACACTAGAACTCACAAGGAAAAGAAAACATGTTTTGTTTGTCTTTTTGAGATTTAGTTGTGTCATTTTCCTACAGGTGACATAACTTTATTTTTGCTTATAGCTGAACAACATTCCACTGCATATATAGAACACATTTCTTTGTCCACTCCTCTGCTGATGGACAGCTAGGCTGCTTCTGAGAATGCCAAATGAAATAAAGCAGAGACTCATGGCACACAAATACTGTAAGGATAGGGAAGCCATTCATAGCAATGCTTTCTCTAGTGCTGACTGGATGGATGTCCGTGGCTCCTGTCTATAACTAGGTCCTTATGTAGTCTAAGTGTGTCTTCACTGGGCCTCCTCCACTGCTGTGATGATAGCTCACACTGGGCACCTGACAACACCTCGTGTATGTAGCGTGGGGCATTGATGGACTCTGGTGGCTGGAATAGTAAAGCACTGTGCTATGGGCTGCTGCTGATGAGAGATTATATTGTTTTGTGTGTGTGTGTGCATGTGTGTGTAAGCATGTGTATGAGTGTGCACCTGGAAGCCATAGAAGACCATCTCCAGTGTCCTTCTTAGATGTAGCTTCTTAGATGTAGCTTCTTACATTGTAGCTTCTTAGATTGTAGCTTTCTTCATTGAGACAAAGGTCAGTTTCTCTCTGATCTGTGGATTGGCATAAGCTAAAATGACTGTCCAGTGAGCCCTAAGACTGCACCTGCCTCCACCTCCCCGGTACTGGGATTATAAACACATGCCAATATGTCTGGCTTTATCACATGGGTTCTGGTAACCCAACTCGAGTCCTCATGCTTGACAACCAAGCACTTTCCTGAACCTTATGTCCAGCCTTAACTTCAGTTTTTAATCTTACTATGTCCGACATATATATGAGACCCAGGAGGCACTGCTACACAGTCTGAATTTCTCTATCTTCCCGTAGGAAACCATGTTTTCCTGTCCAACCCCCTGGCAGCCCCTCTTTTATGATAGCTTTTAAAACCACAAGGAGTAACTTGTGCTGTTGTGTGTATATAGGTTGATGATGGTTTTTAAACTAGGCTCCTCATATAAATCCTGTGTAGACACAAGTGGGAATACCTTACTATTACTAATACTGCTATGTGTAAGCAGTCGGTGGTGTAACTGGGAATGCGTAGGCAGAAAATAAACCCCACTGGACAATAGTTTCATGACTGGCCCAAGCATCAATGTTCAGTACCTCTTTATTTTGGTGATCTTATTACGTAGTGGGTTTTATGTTCTATACCATGTAAACAGAATGGCCAAGAAGCTCCTGGGTACATGTAGAAGCTCACAGTGACTTTGAGGGGTCTATAGCCATTTTGGCATAGAGTTGTGTGGTGCTATCAGCAGAACACACGGCTATACACATAAAGAACCCAACTAAAAGCCTTGATGAGTTAGTGAGCTGTGTTAGGTGGGGGATGTGAGAAGAATAAAATAAGTTGGATACTTGGTAGTTCCCCCATAAAACCTGCTATTATATGGGTGCACATGTGTGTGTACCTGCATATGTGTGTGTGTGTTCCTGTGTGCACCTCTCAGAGCTGAAATTGCAGAGACAAGCCATTGTGCCAGGCTTTTCACATGGGTACTGAGGTTCTGAACTCGAGTCCTTAAGTTGGCATAGCAGACAATTTACTAAGCCATCTTCCCACCCTGTTTCTTTACGAGAAACACTAAAATACATGAATGCCCACAGCAGGTAAGCTGCTTGGAAGAGTGGAGAGTGTTGCGATGAGAAATGCGGGGGAGCATGGGAAGTGAGAGTGTTTCCCCATAAGAGAGGCTGTCAGAAACTTCAGGAACAATTATCCAACTCTGACACCAGAGACAAAGCTTACCGAAGAGGATATAGATGCTGGGCTTTCCTCTAGGATGGCTGGAGAGACGCTCAAAGAGGACAATAAAGGGACGGTATCGAAGTGATGTCCCACAGTCCGAAGCCGGATTTTCCAACCCAGTCCCCTTTACCTTCTTTGTTGCTGCATCCTCCTCAGGGAGTCTACAATGGGCGTCAGTAATGAGGAGTTTTAACTCCAAGTCACAAGGAATCACCTCAGACCCAGCCTACCTTAGACCGTCTAACTTTAAATTTGCAATTCCTTCACTGTGACAGGGCTGAGCCCAGGGCCTCACGCACACTCTGCATGCGATCTACCCCTGGACTTCCTCCTTAGTCCTCTGGAGCGTTTTCAGTTCAGACGAGACCTCACTAACCTGAGCAGACTGGGCTTGAGTACATTCTATAGCCCAGGCGGTCTGTTAATTTATGATCCTCCTGCCTCAGTCTCTTGAGTAACTTGGGTTATAGGCCTGTACACCAAGCTTGTCATAAAATTTTGAATTTAATATAAGCAAATATGCTATATTGTGAAAAGATGTGCTATATCATTATCACAAATATAAAACAAATGTCACCTATTGTAACTAGAAATAAAGAGTAAAAACAAAATAAAAATAAAGCATTGTGCATTACACACTGTATGCTGCGGGCATACTGGTATGTCTCACACCTCAACAAAAAAAGACTTGATTGTCTAGTAGCAAGTCACATATTACTCAGGGCCCATCAAATCAAAGACATTCCCGAAAGAGAAAAGGGTCCAAAAGGTTGTTGCTGGCGGTCATCTGCCCATCTGCCCTGGTGTCATAACGGTTGCATGACCTCAGGTTGGTCTTGGCATTGAGCACTTGGTCCGCCCATCGGCAGTCCTGTTCCTGGAACTCCTAAGCTTCTCCTCCGGGCTGCTTTTCCCGTGCTGGGATGCACTGTGTGCCACTGCTAAAGGTCCTGCTTCCTGTTTCCGGAGACTGATGTGAGAGGGGCTGTCTGTGGCTCAGCTGGCAGCAAACAAACTCAGCTGCTTGCCTGGGCTGACAGCTCCTCATTTCTCAGCATCACCTCGGAGCTTGTAAAACTTACATTGTTTCATTTTCCTCATGACGCGGTAATGATTTTCTACTGATGGAGCAAGGAACCTGCGCCAACCTGTGCCTGCTCCAGCAGCGAAGAGGAATTCTCTGGGCCAGGCCCATGGGGCGCGGGGAGGAGAAGTGCCTTCCCCCTTCTTCACAAAGCAAGAATGTTTTAGAACCTGGTGCCTCTCTCATGGGGATAAAGGGTGATGAGTCAGGAAAGCTGCATCACTGGGGTCCCCACCCTCAGTCAACCGCCCCACCTTCTATACATTCTAGATCCTATGCACAATAAGACCCAGTGCAGCTATGAGGCAGGAGCCTACAGTATCTGGAACCTCAGAGAAGGCTCTGGTCCCCCACCTTTGTTCTAGATGTGTCTGTGACTAACCTTGCTCTCTCTACCATGGACCTGTGGTCGCTATATTGCTCAGTTTCTTTCATTGCGTGGCTCTGGGCCGAGGACGACTGCAGGTCCCGGGAACAGCTCTCTTCTTCCTGCAGGCCAATGGTTGTGCTTCACCAGAAGGAATCAGCTTCACTAAAGCAAGTTGTCCTTGCTCTTTGACCCCAGGCTGACTTCCTCTGACCCAGCACCCTTGTACTGCACCTCTAGCTCCATGAAGTTGTTGTCCTGCTCCTTGGAGATATGACTCAGTTCCCCAACTCTGTCCAAACTTTGGCTGGCCTCTGGGAACATATGGTCTGTTGTAAGAATTAAGCTGGTACAAAGAAACTAAAGAAGAGGATTTAGATGGCCCCAACATCTGGAGCAGTCTTTGTATGATGCTAGAGAGGTGACCTACAAGACCCAGAAACACAATGATCAGATTATATGCTGAAATCAGGGATTTTTATAGTTAAGGACACGGAGGGGGAAGCATTTCCTCTGGGGACAGAATGTGAAAGTTAGCCATTTTCCTTAGGCACGTAGTTTTTGAAACTGGGATTTGTTTATCCCCTGCAACTGCTGGGTGTTTGCCTGGGTGCAGAGGCGGCTCCTTGTCTTCTGCAATCCCTACATAGCTGTCGTATTTGTCTTCCTGGAACTTTGTGCTCAGCTCAGGGCCTTGGCTTATTTTGGGTTATGGGAAACTTTATGATCTGCCTCAGAGTTTCCCTTAGAGGCTCTTCCCTTTAGGATGTCATTGCCATGCACACTGGCCCTCCATTAAGGGTCCCCTTCCCCTCCTCCCAGTCCGGCCAATAGTGTTCTGCACTCAGTAGAGCCCCAACCCAGGACAAAGCTTTCTCAAGTGGGTGTGGGCTCATCCTGAGTGGGGCCCCTTCAAGTCTCAGCCCTGACGATGAGATGACCACGGGGATAAGGAAGATTGCCCTATTCTTTTTGTGATTTGCTTCTTAGTGTTCCCACGGATTCTGTTTTATAACTACATTATTTTCATTGTTGGAGAAATCCATTCCTGCACATAATAGGTTTTTATCAAATCCAGTCCCTGAATCTTCCTCTACAATTCCTCCCCTCTCCCACCACTACGTCCCCTTCCCCACATCATATATTTAAGCCTATGACATCCACTTAGTTCTGCCTGAATGAGTAAGTGTGCAGGGCTGTCTGCTGGTGCACAAGTGGCCTCCAAGATCACGTTCTTGCAGGAACCCCATTCTTTCTTTGCTAGCAGCTTTGACTCTCCAGCAGCTTCATGAGCCTTCACCGTCCATACTGGAGTCAGACTAATTTGATCTTGCACAAGCCTTGTGCATGTAGTCGCGGCTTTCAGTTCATGTTGTGTTTGTCAAATACTCTTTCACTGCAGGTCTCTACGTCTGTCTCTTACAGTCTTTCTGCCCTGTCTTCGACAATGATTCCTGAACTTGGAGGTGAGTGTGTGTGTGAGTGTGTGTGTGTGTATGTGTGTGTAACAGAGATTTTCATTTAGAGATAAGTGCTTCATAGTCTCTTATTCTAGACACAGGTGAGAAGTTATGAGTTTCTGAAATGAATCACTCTCTACTGTAAAAAGGGGCTCTAATGAGGAGAGCACTAATCTGTGTGTGGGTATAAGGATAAGAACCTAGAGGTGGCTTCTTAGTACATCAGTTAGTAGACAACTACTTTAGGTTCTCCCTAATGATGTAGCCAGCCATGTGTTTTTGGACCAGTTAACAGTATCAAGAATGAGTTCCATCTTGTGAAGCAGGCTTTAAATCAAACCAGAAAGTGGTTGGTTACTCCTATAAGATTTATCCCTCTATTTCAGCAGTAGGGATATCTTACTAAGGCAGTCATTGCTGTATTAGAAACGTAATGACAAGGTGTGGGAAATCCTTCTGTATATGTGTTGCTTTTATTGGTATGTGTATATTTGTATTATATGTGTATATGTGTATATGAAATGTGTGTATATGTATTATATATGTATATGACATATTGCATGTGTATGTATTATATATGAATATGACATATGTGTATGTGTATCATATATGTGTATGATCTATGTGTGTATATATTAGGACGTTTTTATGGTGATAGATTTCCACTTGACTTTTTCAAATGCCTTTAGAGTCTTCGTATAAGTGTATTTAACTGATAGAAGAAGGCAGCGAAATATTGGGTAGACTTTCAAGGGGGAGCACTAGAGTGCAGGTGGTGTGATGAGGGGAGGGACAATAATAGAGCCAGAAGGGTACTGATGGGAGCGGGAGGAATATGGGGAGGAAGGACTAGCCCTAAAGACACTTCCCCTGATTCTTCTATGCAATGGATGAAAGAGGCCATGGGTCGCTTCACTCCTGTAAAAATCCCTCTTATGGGTTTGACTTACTCAGAATCGCTTCAGCCCAAGATCTTAGATCTCCTTCCCTTCTTTGCCCTCCTTCTCCCTTCCTCTAAATAAATTCAAATTCCACATGCTGTCTCCTTCACTGTCATTTTCTATCCTACCCTCAAAAGAAATAGGTATCTTCTGTGTGTACTGACCATCTTCTGTATGCTTCCATTACTCTTGAAAGTATATATATTAGAGTTGTGATTTAGGTGAACATTTCCCTGTGCTGTCATTCCGAAAGTGGCCTTTTTCACCTAGGGTACTATCACATTTTGATTGTTTGTTTATTTTCCAGATCTATCCATATTAATACAAATGGATTGGTTCTTCAGTTTTACCTCCTGTGGCTATGCCTCCATTTATTTATTGGGACCTCTGATAGTCTTTTCTAAACAATGGAGAACATAAATATCAAGCAAAGGAGAGTAGTAAAGTCAGTGGCTTGAGCACCTCTGAGGGTGCCTCTGAGGGGTGCCACTAAGGATATTCTGGAGTTGCGGAAATGAGGACAGAGCTGCTGAGGGAGAATTGTCTGTATTCTGTCAATCAAGTTTTAAATAAATGCCCAGGCAGAAAGTATAGGCGGGAAAACCAGACAGGAAATAGAAACGATGCAATGATGACAGGAGAATTCTAGGAAGGAGGAAGTTGATTCCTCCCACTCCTGCCCAGACCATTGAAGCAGCAGGATGTGATCTGCCCTACTAAAAAAGGTACTGAGGCATATGACAAAAATAGATCAGAATAATGGGTTAATATAAGCTACAAGAGCTAATAAATAGCCTGACCTAATGGACCAATCAGCTTTATAACTTATAGAGATCTCTATGTGATTTTATTTGGGGCTTGCTGGTTGTGGGGTACCAGGTGGGACAGAAAACTCCCAACAAGCAGCCCCCCTTCATGTTACACAGAGCTGATGTGTTTACAGTCTCACTGGAGAAAGGGAGAAGTCAGTAACAATTGAGTTTGTATTTTTGGGATTATACTTGCTGTGTGCATGCCTGTGGGAAAGAGTCACGGAAGAAGACAAGAGGAGGTGTCGAGCGATGGGGTGACCTCAGTGAACTGCAGAGAACGAGCAAAAGCCCAGATAGAAGGACAATGAAGGCACTGAGAAGCAGATGAGCCGCAGGGCCAGCACAGCAGTTCCCACAGGGGTGGCAGAGTCGGGATGTGCATCCATACTTGTCTTCCCTTAGAGGCTTTGCTTTTCATCTCAAACAAACTGAACCACATTCTACTAAGGAAGATGTCAGGGTCACTTTGTGATGAGAGGAGGTGTTTAGAATAAAACATTATCTAGAATTTGTGCCCATGAGCCAAGTGACTGAACTACATTCCACACATATTTTTAACCTTTTTTATTTTGATACAGGATCTCAGTGAGTTGTTCAGGCTGGCCTTGAACTCACTTTGTAGCCCCACTAGGCCTTGAATGTAAGATCCTTCTGTCTAATCCTCCAAGTAATTAGGACTACACAGACCCAAGCCACCAAGCTCAATGATCAAACCTGATTCAAAGAAGCCTTCATTCCTCAGTCCAGGATCAAGACAAGCAAAATCACTTTGCAATACAGAGTTAAATGTTATTGTCTATTGATGTACCCCCCACTCCGTGTGTTCAGTGGTCAAGGTGATGGCTAAGCGGGATGATGAGAGTTTGGCATGTTAAGATTCATTTTCTGTAAGGGATTATTTTTATTTTTAAATGGGGGGAAGGAGGTACCCACATAGACAGATGAGTGTGTTGAATCATCTGGAACTGGAGTTACAGACTGTGAACCTCTGAACTTCTGGCTGTGGGTGCTGGGAACAGACCTGGGCAAGACTGTAAGTGCTCTCAGCTGCTGAGAAATTTCTGCAGCCTCCGGGGTGAGCGAACCTTCTGCTTGCTGTTTTCTGATTGTAATTCATCCTAGATAGCCCATACTGGATAGTATGTTCTGGAAGGTCAGAAGGAGCTGCTGTGCACATAATTTGCAGTTCTTCCGTTTCTACCACACAAATTAGAGCCATACAAGTCAGGTTCAAGTAAATCAGGGCAGTCCCAGTTGATTAAAGCTCAGTGCAGCTCAAAGGATCAAGTCACAGGGTTCCAGGCTGCAGTTCTGGCAGGGGTCAGTTTACTACATTTCAAGGCTCATTTTTTGGGGGCTGGAAAGATAGCTTGTGGTTGAAGGTACAGGTAGCTCTTTCAGAGAAACTTACTAGAAATAATAATAATAATAATAATAGATATAAATCTTTCAAAAGGCTAGTAGTTTTGGATTCCCATATAAAATACCCTAATTAGGACCTGAGCTATTTTCAGGCCTTTTATCAATGCCCTTCCTTCCATGTCTGTCACCCCCACTCACTGGAGCAGTGAACGAGGCATAGAGATGTAAAACACGGTTGAGCATGGAAGGCAACCCTGACCTGGAGTCTCAGAGTCTTTGATAAGCCATTCCCATCTGTGAAAGCAGACCCTGGCTGCAGCCTGCACTCCTCCTCAGAGCTGCAGGGAGGGGGAAAGGGGCTGGGTATGGCTCTCACCCTGTGGGAGCGGGTGTGCCTGGGCTGACCTCTGCCAGAGCAGGTGTGCCTAGGATGACTCCTGCCAGAGTGGATGTGCCTGGGCTCTCACCCTACGGGAGTTGGTGTGCTTGGGATGACCCCTGCCGGAGTGGGTGTGTCTGGGCTGAACTGTATATGAGGCTTGTCAAGGGAAGAAATAACTCTCACCTCAGAGGAAGAAAGGGGAGGGTTTATTCTGGAGCTAATATGAATGACAGTGGCCACAAATACAGATTCAGGTTTTCTCAAATACTATGACTCTTTCCTGATAACAGTCCTGGGTAGCTTCATAGAAACAGAACTCAGGAAAATGTAAGGTAAGACACTTCAAATACCCCGAAGGAAACATTTGTAGGTGAAAGTCTTAACTATAGACCCAAGATGCCAGCAACATTCTCAGCCTTTTGACTGATAGAATCTAAGAATCTATCTACACATTCCAAAGGAATTTCTTGATGGTCACAGAGATGCTAGGTCACAATGGGGAACTTCAGCCAATCACATTCTGCTTTGGGTGTGTCCCCCTGGGGCCACACAAAGCAAATAAAAGATCTAGGTGTGCTTGCCATTTTCCTCTTTGTCCCCTGCGTTCTTGAATCGCTGGAACGTTGGTTTTGTAAGTTTTCCTTTTTTCTGCTTATTAAAGTTAAATCTTTTATATTAAGCTAGTCTGGTTAATTTTTAACTACCGATCGACCACGCCCTTCAAGGTCACGTTCAGAGAATGGCAATAATGAGTGGCTTTGAAGACTGCTCAAGATGGCCTGAGATATTTTGGTTTAGAGCTCGCAACATCACAACCCTTCCAGGCCACTGAAATTCTAACCAGTCAATCAGTCTTTGTAGTCAGGAAGTCCTTCCAGAAGTTCTCTTTATCAGACTCTGGCCCACCCCTCCTACTTCACACAGGTGGCTGGGCCTGGTTGACACCTCCCACTTCTTGGTCTGAACATCCAACTATTCACTGGACACTTTCCATCTGCTCCACCATCTTTGAAGGTGGGCATTGAGCCCAGCTCAACGTCCTTCCCTGCTTTCTCCCCCTCGCCTCCCTTCCCTTGGCACACACAGGACGAGCATCTGCTAGCCACAGGACCGCGTGCTTTGTTGTGCTGGAGGCAGCAACAAGGCCCTGGCATAGTACCGGCAGGCATGGATTAGTCAAATTCCTGTCTTAGAGAGTTATGAAAAACTAACAAATAAAAAACCATTTTTCTCTGTGTCGAGTTGCTTTTCTATCCAGGAGTCTTGGGAAGCTAGCTGGGGATAGCGCTGAGTGGGGACGGGGGGGGGGGGGGTCTTTGTTCTCAATTGTTTTCATTCCTTTTTTTTTTTTTTACATAATGCTCAATTTGGCACAAAGGTCAGAATAATTTTTGGTCTTGACACCTGTTTTAAGGACGTCTTCTTAGAGGTTCTCAATATATCTACTGTTGCCTAAGGAAGGAGTGTGCCTGTGGGAGCATAAGTTCCATTTTATCATCCCTGTGACCAACAAATGGATCAGTAACCACAGCTGCCCCTAACAGAACGCATGCTACTCTCTAGTGAGGCGTCTGAGTAGGGTCTAAAGAGACACTCGGATCTGCATTGCACCACCTTAGGAGGGGGAGTTTGGAGTAAAGGGAGCTGAGTTAGGAAAAGACGCCTCAAATCCAGACACTTAACAAATGGGAGGCAGACCTGTGCACGAGTGGTGTGATTTTGGAGGCTTTAAGTCACTGTAAATGTCGCCTTTCGGGGCTAGAGAGATGGTTCAGTCAGTAAAGTGCTTGCCGCATAAGAACAAAGACCCGAGTTGAACCCCAACACCTGAGTGAAGAGCTATGCCTGGTGGCACACAGCAGTGATTCCAGCACTGGGTGGAGGACACAGGAGGGTCCTTGGGGCCTGCTGGCCTAGTCCTTGGAGTTCCAGGCCCCAGAGTGAGCACAAGATGATTGGCATCAAGAGGCATCCCACTGAAGGTCATGCTTAGACCTCCATATGCATACGCACCATACATACATATTACCTCACATACACATTGGTACACACAAATGTTGCCTTTTATTTACGACATATATTTTATACTGTCTTTATTTTCTTGGCCACTTTCAACAAAAAGAAAAGCAAGTTTATAAGATACTTTGTTTTCACAAAAAATAATAATCTGATGATTACATTAAAAATCCTTTGAGTTCCATAATTTCAAATCCATGCCATATGACAGATGAGGCATCTCCCCAAGATTGCAAAGAAAAGTAATGTCAGGGGCTGGGTTAGTTCGGAAAGCCATTGGGAAGCACAGGCTTTGAGGTAACGGGAAGTCCCAGCTAAGACGAGTCCTGAGCGATCAAGAGTCTGCATGTGAGCCCTGGAGAACCTACACCTTCACTTTCGCTGCTCTAAACGGGAATTGACAGTGTACTGGCCTCACAATGATCTCTTAATACTCCCAGCTGAGTACCCTGGTCATGTGGGTGTGGTCATGTCTCCAACTCCCATCCATCCAAAGGCTCCTGTTTCCAAGTAGCTGAGGCTGAGCGCCTCCTTCTACCACCATTTTAAGGAAGTGGTAACTAAGTAAACAAGAATGTAGCACCCTGCCTCGGTCAAGACATCAGTCAGGAATTCAATTAAACAGTCAAGAAATCAAGCTTTCACTGAGCAAGCTCTTCAGAAGACCCTGACTTGCCTGATGATTCATCATGTCTCAGTCTTACTCATTTTTCTGATCTCAACAGACATGACCAGAAGTAAAATGTCCAATGCCAGTGTGGTGGCATGCATTTGTAACCCAAGTGCTTGGGAGGCAGAGACAGACAGATCCCCAAGACCCCAAGACACTCCGATCAGCTCACTCCAGGCTTATAGGAGACTTTGTCTCAAAAGCCAAAGTGAAGTTATTGATGGAGAGATAGCTCGGTGATTAGGAGAACAGCTTGATCTACCAGATGAGTGCACATCACTCCCAGCACCCATATCACACAGCTTACTACCACTGTAATTTCAGGTCAGGGGATCTGAAGCCCTCTCTTGGCCTCCATGGGCACTCATATACATGCACGACACACACACACACACACACACACACACACACACACACACACACACACACAACTAAATCTGAAGGAGGGGAAGGAAGAGCTGGAGGAGAAGCAGGAGAAAGATGGCTTTGAAGAAGAGCATCCAAGGTTGACCTCTTGGCCCACTTGCATATACACAAGCACACACGCACACACACCAGCCACATGCAGACTTTAGGATCACTTAGAAGTCCATCGGAGACTTTCATTGTCACACAATCTGAGGAAAAGTGTGGGATACATGCAGAGAAAGAGAAACAAAATGCTAGGAGGTGTGGGTTCTTTCCATAGTGGCAGAGAGATGATCCAGCGCAGAATTTCACAGCACGAAAAATAGCAGAAGTTTATCACTGGTCGCACCTGAGCCTGCTGAAGCTTCCACAGGCAGCTGCTTGTCTGTGGGCAAAGCTGGTTCGATATTCTCCATGGATTTCTGATTATTAAAAAACAATTTCCCACCTGCTTCAATAGCCATGCTTTCTCTGTAGCTTCATTTTGTCATTTTTGTTGCTTTCTTTCCTTTGTGGGCTTATGAAGGCAACCACACTGCTTAAAGAGAACACCAGTAAAAACCAAGATGCAGAGTGTTGTGATGAGCTGTTATGGTCTCCACCACAGCCATACTTTGCCAAGCTGAGGACATGTTTCCACCTTTGTTTACCTGTAATTCACATGAGGGAACATGGGGTTCAAAGCATGAAAGATGACGTCATCTTCTGATGACAGATTCTGGGAGGAACGTTTGACGGACAGTGCAGAATTCCTCTGTGACACACAGACTGAGCCGGGCCTGCAGACTACACAAGCAGTGCGGCCAGGACGAAGGGCCACAAAAACTCTTTCACGGATGTGGAGAGGAATGAGTGTAGGTCACAGTGGACCTGCATCTCACTGCCTTGTCTCGTTTCTTGTTGTTCCTCTAATAAAGACCCACCCTTCTTGTTGTTCCTCTAATAAAGACCCACCCCTCCTGTTGTCCACACTTTCAAGTTCTACAGTTCAGGTATCCTCAGGTTATCACAATCTGGAGATACCAAATGAAAATTTCTAGAAATAGCCAAATAATGAATTTTAAGTTGCCTGCTGTTCTAAATAGTATGGTGAAATTTCACACCTCCAGACTCCAGTCAAGCTGAGATGGGAATAGCCGTGTTCTCCAGCAGATCCACACTGCATGTGCTCCTCAGCCACCATTCGTGTAAGTAGACGTCTAGGCTGTCTGATCAGCTGCTTCAGAATCACAGTGCTTGTGTTCAACTGCTGAGAGGTGGGGGAAGAAAACAACGGGGGAGAAAATTCTTGCTACTCTTGTTACAGTCCATTGGCATGGTTGTAGTCTTTTGTTGTTCATTCGCACGTCCATTTCTTATTCTAGCTAACTTATAAATCAGACCTTATTGTATCCACATACAGAGAAACCTATTTCAGATATATGTACCTAAGAAAAGCGGTATATATAGGACTTGGTATTGTCATCTTCAACTGGAGGCATGCATCCAGGGTTTTGGAACATATTTTCATGAAGAAGATAAACCTCTGTGTCTTTTCTTATTTGAGAATTCTCTACAGTGATCCTGTGACCTCTTAACAAGTAAGATGGCCACATCATCAAGAAATATGGATGGCCAAAGTGGGAACAGAAGTCAGGCAATATGACCCTAAATCTGTTTCTCCTGGGTCAGATTTGAGTGACTCTAGGCCGAAAAGGAATTCCATCTTTCATTCTTCGTCTATAAATTAGAAATGAAAGCAATAATTTATGGAAAATATTTAGTGTGGTACCTCAATAAATAATTGAGGCTTAGCAGACAGTACACATGTAAGGCAAACTGTGTGTGTGTGTGTGTGTGTGTGTGTGTGTGTGTTTGTCTGTGTGTCTGTGGGAGGGGGTGTTTAGCAACCATGACTAATACATTCAGAATACACTGATCAATTCCTATCTCTGGCACTATAGCTGAGTTATTCATTGGTTGAACTAATCACTCTTTTATTCTTTGCCTTCTTTTTCTTCTCTCTTCTTCTTCCTGTTTCCAACAATTTAAACACATCTTTCACGGAGACAGAGCTCATTGGTGCACGGCTTGCTCACATGCACTAAGGCCTGGGTTCAATCTCTAATACCCCTAATAAATGAACTAAACAAACAAACAAATACACAATGCACCCTCTTGCTGTGAATGAGATATTTAGCAGCAGCACCACAGCCTCCGCTGTGTCTCCGGGACCTTAGTATTTACTGTGGTTTCTATAGTGACTGCCTGTGGCACCACCACATGCCTCACCTTGTTCTGTGTATCTGTGGCCCCTGTAGCCCACCGCTGTAGACTTCCAGCATTTTTCTAGGAAGCAGGAGCAGAAGTCAGCAACCCGGTAGGAGCTGGTGGAGGGTGCAAGTAGACACATGCATTTTCAAGCTTTGTCCATTAGAAATGCAGAGAAATCGGGAGCTACCCCTGGGGATAGACAAATACTTCATTAGCATACTTAATATTGCTTTATATCATTAAAACAAGTACAACCAAGAAGCTATGTTCCTTTCTCCCAGATCTCACACTGCAAGTCATACGGGTTGTTCCTAGGTCTCACTGTGACAGGGGTGAATTATAAGCTGAGGGCCGCATTTGTTCCTCATTCCTGTGTTTTTATGCCTTGCTGCACTCCAGGTGCCCATAATGGAGATGTGATCTCAGTCACACAGAAGGAAATATTTTAAGACCTGCCAAAACCCTTGGCTCAAAACTTGCTTTTCCAAGCAACCTGTCTGAGCCTAGAGACTGAGGTGAATTATTGAGACCTTAGAGGGTTCACCAAGAAGGGTGTGTGGGGAGGGTAAGGCTAGAGGCTTTATCTGGAATCCCACTGCTTTCCCCCTGTAGACACAAGCTGGGCTGCAAACTCAATGCCTCCTCTGGGAGCCATCTCCTGGGCACACACAGGAAGGGCAGAATGGCAGCAGGCAAAGGAAGGCTGAGGATTCAGGGCATCACATTTGTCTTTGACATCAAGAAGCAAGACAATGACAGATTAGTATCCATCTGCTCTGGCTTCTAGTTTCAGGACTAGGGTTTGATATTTCAACACGAGTTCCACTTTCAGATATCACAGACAGACACGTTTTCCTGTCCATAGAAAACGCTCTCCCTGACGATCCTCGGTTCTGTGCACTTTCTCTGAATGTGGGTTGTTAATCCTCAGTCCTATTCTGTGAAGTTGCACTGTTCTTAGATAGAGTTAGGAAAACTGAGATATAGAACATCAAAATGTGCATGAATTCACAGATGTAGAACTAGTAGAGAAGGCAGGATTCAAACCCCAGCAAGCAGGTTCCCAAGCCTGCATCATGTACATTGTGGTCCTGAGCCTTGTCCTGAGAATAATGGTGATAGGAAAGGAGATATTGATCATTGTCGTGATGACAGTGAATGAGTTGCTGATGCCAATGATGGAGGAAGATAAACATATGATGATGAACATTGTTGCCAACAAGAACTTAAATCATGTCCGAGACAACCTCTGGGCATATACGCAAGAGCATTCTAAACTGGGTTAAAAGAGGGAGGAAGACTCACCCTGGCTGTGGGTGGCAGAATCCCCTGGATTGGAGTTCCAGAGTGAATACAAAGGAGAAAGCAAGCTGAGCACTGGCGTTCATCTTTATCTGCCTCCTGACATAGGTGTAACTAGAACACTTGGCTATGGCTCCTGCCACCATGACTTTTCCACCATGACAGACTGTGCTCTCTCTTGAGCTGTGAACCAAAATAGACCCTTCCTTGATTCCAGTGCTTTCCCCCATATTTTGTCGCACCAACAAAAAAGTAACTAATTCAGAAGGCAAACAAGATAAAAGGAAGATGATATGCTGCTGTTGCTGCGGATGATGATGATGATGATGATGATGATGGATGATAGATGACAAATTGATCATTGCTATCTATCCTGTTTTACCTACCTTGTCTTATTTTGTCTACTTAAAAATACTCTATAAACTCATGAATTCATCCCCATTTCACAGCTGTGTAAAATGAGGATTGGAGCAGAGAAATGACTTGCACATGGCCACACAGTACGGGGCAAAAGCAAAAGGTCAGGACCAGAATTCAAACTTACATGACAGCTGATCACCCAGCTCCATTGTTTGTAAAATACATCACACTGACCCCAGCAGTGTTGCCTTTATATGTAAGGTACAGAGATCTAAATCTTCCCAGATCTGCAAGTCCCCAAATAACATCAGAGCAGCAATGGACATTCCTCATGAATGCAATAAAACATAGCAGAAGGAGATCAAATTACTCCAGCAGAGAAAAGATGAGTCTGAAGCACAAAATTAAAAGTCCACACGAAGCTCTTTTCTCCTCAGGAACCATCCCTTCTTAAGTCACTGCTGTGTCTCCCCATACCCATTCTAGACACTAGGAGTGATGGGTTCCTGCATGGATTATTTCTGACACAAATTAACACCTGGGAAGGTGACGGCAGCTTGCGGACAATAGTAAGCTTCCATGAAGGGGTGCTGAGCTTCACTCCCAGAGCCGTGGGTTTATACTGTGATCTGGACTTCAGTAAAGGACATATTGTGCTCCGCATGTGCCTGCCAGGTTACCTACAAATAGAGAAATCACAAATTTTGAACCTGAAACAAAATGATAATGATAACATTAGAGGAAAAACTAGTCAAATTCCTTCCAGACAGTCCCTTGAAGGGCGGGTTGGGTACACTGCCTGTTAGTTATTCTTCCGCAATGTCTCAGCCAGCCTGACCTTTTAGCACATCCTGTGACATCCTAAGTCTTTCCTCTAGCCCCTACTACTTACTTAGCCCCTTGTAGCCATGTGATCTTTGAATACTTCTACAGGTGTTTCCTCATTCAGCATCCACTGGCATCTGCCCCCTTCTGATGACCCAGCCCTTCTGACCAATCCAGGCATCATTATTACTTCATCCTGCCTGAGACTTTCACAGCACTCAGTATTGTCTGCATTTGTCTTCTTCAGGTAGGAATGTGCTTACTTGGGATCTTTCCCTGCTTCTCAATAAGACAACACTCGGCCTCCCTTGTTCATGACCAGAAAGACATGTCATTCTGATTCATCTCTTGAACAGAGATGGGAGACAGATGATGATCATTTTTTGTGTCATAAATGAAGGTAAGTATTTATGGACAAATACAAATGACGAGGCATATGTTCTCTTCTGGCATAGCTAAAGGGGAGAGAGGCTGCTACCTTTTCCCTCCTCTAACTCAGCACACTGAGGAAGTCCTACAGGAAACGGGAAACCTGGGGTAGGAGTTTGGGGGAGGAAAATCAGGCAGGAGGATAAAAGAAACAAAAATACCATTTAAGAAAATGCCACAATGAAGCTATTACTTTTGTGCTAACTTAAAATGCTATTTAAAGATAAGAAACTTAGAGAAAATTAGGGAGTTATTTACGGAATTATTTTCAATAGTTCTTTGAGAATTCTGCACATTGTTATTTGATCACATTCACTAGCTCCTCGCCACTCCTTCCAGACCCTCTTCCCTACCCAGCCAACTTTGTATCCACTTTTTTTTCACCTCTCAATTTTCCAATTTTTGCTGCACACACGTTTATGGATGGGAGGGGGACTTCCCCAGAAACATGGTGGTGGACCTACCAGGGCAACAGTCTAATTAAAGGAAACTGACTACCTCTCCCAGGGGCTCCTGACTGCTAATCGCTCTTGCACTGGGTTGGGACCTGTGCCCACCTCTCCTCTCTATGCTGCATTTGATCTGGCATGGGCTCGCATGGCTTATGAATACTTTCATAAGTGCTGAGAGTTAATGTATGCAGTTTCCCTGCTGTGTCCAGAGGACACTTTCCTTGTTAGTGCCACAGCCTCCTGCCCACCGCTCATCACACCTCCGATTGCAGCTCTGCCTGTATTTCCTGCTGGAGATGCCCTCACCTTCCTTTCCCTCCCATTGGGTCCAGAATTTCTCCTTTATTCAGAATCATAAAGTTACACTCTTCTGATTTCTTTTTGACACCATGGGCACTGAAGTTCCATGCTTTGGATCCTGGTTTGGATCCAGGGAGGCCGATTTCGTTCTAACATTTGCCTCACTTAGTCTTCTAACATGCAGTTCTCCATACAACTTCTGCCTGGTTCCTCAAATACCGCTTTTCTCTCATTCTCTTTGGAGTGACACCAAAAGGATTTGCTAACTGCCTCCAGACAAGTCTCCATGGAGAGAAGTGGACGTAAGCAAGCAGTACCTAGAGTGCTTTGAGTGTCAGAGCACAGTCCTTGAATTGCAAAGGTAATGCTTATTGTTTAAGTAGATGGCAAGGGGCTATCTGGTACCTGAAGGGACCAGCGGCTCTAGGGTACACAGGAAAGCATGTAAAACAGAGGGCCAGTCTTCTGGGCAGCTGTCTTCTCATGAGTCACTTGCAATCTTCAATGAGGTTTTGTGTGTTAATCTCTCCTTGGAGAATTCATGATAAATAGTGGGATTCAATTCTGATACTTTCTCTGAAAAGACTAATATTCTGTCCTGCACAACGATCAGAGGAAAGAGCTTCTCCTGGTGGCGCTAATGCACCTATGCTGGTTCCTCTCAGCAGTAAACTTGAAACACCTAGAATCACAGGAGAAGAGTCTTAATGAGGGGTTATCTTAACCAAGATGGCCTGTGCTGTGTCTCTGGGGATTCATCTTGATTGTTAATTGATAGAGAATGACCCAGCCCACTGTCTGCACCTCTGTTTAAATCCTAGGCAAGAAATCCTGAACAGTTGAAGAAAGGAGAAAACACGTTGAGCGCAAGCAAGCAAACAAGAATCTGTGTATGTATTCTCTTCTAATTCTTTTCTTTTCATTGAAAATAGACTCTTCTCTCATACAATACACCCAAACCACAATTTTCCCTCCCCTCCACTCCTCCTAGCTCTCCCCCATCCCTTCTCTCCTCCAGATCCACGTCCCTTCCATTTCCTCTTCGGAAAGAGACAACAGCCAAACAGGACAAAACAGGACAAAACAGGACACAACAAGACAAGATGAAAACCCTCATTTGGATGCTGGACAAAGAGTCAGAAACATATCCAATTTCACTGTTAGGAGTCCCACAAAAACACCAAGCAAACAGCCAGAACATATACACAGAGGACCTGGCACAGATCCATGCAGCCTAGTCCTTGTGATTCAGCAGGCCATGTTCTCCTGCGGCCCTCCACCCCCTCTGAATCCTACAGTCTTTTTGGCTATAAAATCAATGTGACTAGATGTTTGAGCTCCTGTCTTGACTTCCCTCCAGTAATGGGCTGGAAGCTGGACTTTTGAGTCAAATAAACCCTTTAGTCCCCTAAGCTGCTTCTGTAATTTACCATAGCAACACAAACAAAACTACAACAGCTGCTAATTATGAGACTCTTATTCTAATTCATGGTAACGCAAGTACTTATTTTTCTTTGGTTTACGTGTGTGTGTGTGTGTGTGTGTGTGTGTGTGTGTATGAGTTTATACATGTTTGCCTGTGTAGGTATACACATATGCTAAGCTCTACATGCATGGATGTGCCTGTGGGTTTGGAGGCCCAAAGTCGATGTTGGAAATCTTCACTCTTCCACTTTTCTGTCTGTAGCAGGCTCTCTCAATCAAACCTAGAGTTCACTGATGAGTGTATCTTGCTAGCTGACTTAGATTTCCTGTCTCTAGTTTCTAAGGCTAGAATTACAGGGGAGCTACCGTATCTACCTGGCATTTATCAGGATACTTGAGATCTGAACTCTAGTATTCTTGCTCAAGTTGAGAGTTGCTTTAACCACTGAACCATCCCCTCAGTTCCAAAATACTTATTTTTCATTGGAAAAATATTGGAAGTCTCTTCTTGCCAGAGCACCATCACCTTTCGTAGACAATCCCCGTGCCCCGATTCTGAGCGAACTTTATAGACTACCTAGTGTATACATGTTCATGTGTGCACCAGTAGGCGTGTGAAGTACAAAATCAGGAGAGCAAATTACTGAGTAACTTTAAAGAACAATAAAGCACAGTAAATACTATTATTTGCGAGGAGGTTTTTTCCAAATGCTAGATAGAGGGTTTTTTTTTCTCTCAGTTGTTTGTGTATGATATGCTTATGTGTGATGCATGTTCTCATTCAATTTTCGCAATAACCTCATAATAAGAAAACCACAACTTTTAAAAATGAGAAAACAAACAACAAAAGCCATTCGCACCAAGAGGCTCAGTAGTTTACTCAGTAGTTTATGCTGATGACAAGTTGGGTAACAGGGGATAGATGGGATAGTCTTGGTAATTGCTTCCTGTCAGAATTCTTAATTCATAGTTTATATCTAATTAAGTCATATATTATGCAAAATTTTGTTTCTTTAAATGCTATAAGCAAATATTTTCTTTAATATGATGATAAATATTTTAAAATTCTGTGTATTTTTCTCCTGAATCATAGCTCCTTGAATCATACCACATGCGTGCTTGTGTGTGCCTATGTGCATGTACGTATATCTGTGTGAGGAGTCAAGAGGTCACCCTTGGGTGTTTGTCACTCCTCCAGCACCACCCACCTTGATTTTGGGAGAAAA
The DNA here is from genome assembly GCF_982192425.1 of Myodes glareolus. Taxonomy (NCBI): domain Eukaryota; kingdom Metazoa; phylum Chordata; class Mammalia; order Rodentia; family Cricetidae; genus Myodes; species Myodes glareolus. The sequence goes on from NC_142034.1 coordinate 100,408,689, forward strand.
GTTCTCTCAGTGGTACCTGAGACTGCCCAGCGAGGCTAGGCTGTCTGACTAGTGAGCCCAACGCAGCATCCTGCCTCCACATCTCTAGAACTGGAATATAAATATGCACAGTCATGCTTGGGTTTTTATGTCAATACTTGGGCTCAAATTTAGCTCCACATGCTTATGTTGCAAGTACTGTACTGACTGAGCCATCTCCCCAGCCGACGAAAACAACACCTGCATGCTCAATGCATGTAATAGCGAGCCAGTGTCTGTGACATCTGCATGTCTAGAACTAACACAAGCAGGTTTTGTCTGGGTGTGACATTACTGCATTTATAAATGCAATAGATGTCCATGGCCCTACATGTCTATAATAGATGATATCAGAGTTTATGTATTCTCTGATATTAACTTTATTTGCATATTAATTATTATTTTCTGACAATACCCAAAGCAATGGGCAGAGGGCTGAATGAGGCTGTTCACCCTCAAAGGACCTCAAGAATATGCTAACACATCATGAAAATGCTCATTGTTCTAAGCTGCCAAGCTACTCCATTTTTCCTTTTGTGGTAATCCATCCTCTGAGCCTAGTGTGACGGTTAATTTCATTGTCAACTTGACTTAACCTAGAATCACCTGGAGAAAGAGACAGTTGAGATGAATGATAGGGTACATTAGGCTGGGCTGTGGGCAAGTTTGTGGGGGGTTGTCTTGATTGCCTTAACTGATGTAGGAAGACTCACGCCGAATATGTGTGCCCCCTGTTGGTAGCAGCTTGGAGAAAGGACATGGGAGACAGAGAGGTTCTCCCTTCTCTTCACCAGGCCTCCCCTCACAGTTACTCTGTTGCTGCCTCTGCTGATTCCATCACTAATGTTGGAGTCAATTTTTTCAGCCTCGCCATGAGCACTGAAGCCCTTCAAGCTTCCAATGTGGACTGAGGACCAGGAGCTTTCCAGAAATACTCCAGAAATCCTGTCCCAGATCAGGGTTGCTGAGACATCTAGCTTCATGGTCTGAGCTACTGCTATTGGATTGTCAACCTCCAGAGTACAAGACAAGCATTATTGAGCTACCCAGACCACATCCTGTAAGGCAGTCTAATAGACCTTTTCAATACAAATACTCGTTCTATCAGTTCTCTGCCTATAGAGAGCCATGACTGGCAGACTTTGTGTCGTGGTCACACAGTTCAGTACATTAATGCTTTTAATTTGGCCCTTATGTGTTCATTCTGTTCTCTCAGTTTATAAAGGCACATGTGTGTCAGACAACACATTCTACCTTCTTGTATCTCTATGCAGCATTTTAGAGATGGATATAGGCCATCACTCAGTGGTCACCTTAGAGCTTTCGCCAAATGTCTAGTGTAACTTAGAGGGTCTGGAAGACCTTGGTTCAAATCCCTCCAACTATACTTACCTTAATGAGTGCTGTGCCATCTTAGGTAAATGACTTCACCTGTGGGGTTTTCATCATTTTTTTTTACCTGGAAAACAGGAGATTATTCAGTTTCCACTGTGAAGAATGTTAGAGATGTAGGTAAGGCATGTATCAATGGGACACCTCTTTGCCAATATTTAATATTCTCCTTCTGAGTTCTCGCCCATTCATTGGACCAAGTCAAGAAACCCAGAGAAGTGTCTCTCTGCCTGCAACCCTCAAATGGTCTCTTCCCCAGTCCGGGTTACAGTAAGCAAGTGGCTTCTCCCAGAGTTTTCTGTCCCAGCCATCTGCACAGCCAACTGTTCTCTGACTTGAAGCTTTCTGCTTACAATCCTGCTAAGCAGGTGGGGATGGCGCCTGCCTCCTCTCTGCTTTACATGCGGAATCTGATAATGTTTGACAGCCTGCTCACAGTGGAGGGGGACAAAACTATGAATTGGATTAAAAGCTCTTTGTTTAGATTTTATTAGCCAGAGACACTGGTGCATAATTAATTAGAGAAAGAGCTGTAATCTCACATGGAGGCAGAAGCTCAGTCCCCAAAATGCAGGCTTACTTTTATGGGGTGTGATGTGGGAGTGGGAACATTATGAATTTACTCATGAAAACATGGAAACTTACTTTAGTGACAGGAGCAGAAAACCATGGTCACAAACAGTTCAGGATTCTAGAACAAAACATCTATGCACAGCTTCAACAGCAAACATTAATTTATTTCTGTTCTGGAGACTGAGTGGTTCAAGATCAAGGTGGCAGCCAATCCAGCTCCTAATGAAGGTTCTCATCCTTGTCAACCAACAACTGCCTTGTATCCATGTACTTATGTGATAGAAAGAAAGGAAAGCTAGTCTCTCTCTCTCTCTCTCTCTCTCTCTCTCTCTCTCTCTCTCTGTGTGTGTGTGTGTGTGTGTGTTTGTGTGTGTGCACATACATGCACACACATGTGCACATGCACATGTGGTATAGACAGTGAACCTAAGGCTTCTCACATGCAAGGCAAATGCTCTACCTCTGAGCTTCATCCCAGCCCTCTTCTACATTTTTAATTTAGCATAGGGTCTCACTCCGTTGCTCAGGCTAAACTTGAACTCACTTTGTAGATCAGGCTGACCTTGAGTTTATGATATTTTTGCTTCAGTCTGCCAAGTAGCTAGCGACATGCCTAAGGACTCAGGTCTCTTTGTTTCTTTCTAAGGACATTATCCTTGGAAACTCAGCTTTCATGGCTTCATCTACACCAAGTCTCACATCTACACCTACATCTTACTTTCCAACCAGGAGTTTCCACCTGCAAATATCACTGTGATGTTTATGGCTTTGAGTCAGCCTCTTGTCTACTTGATTGAGAAAAACACTGGACGAAGAAATGGAAGGGAGGAAGGGCTTATTTTACCTTACAGTGTGAGGGTGCAGTCTGTCCGTCATAGCAGGGCTGGTGTGTCACAGGAGTGTCACAGTGGGAGGGTGCAGTCCATCACAGCAGGGCTGGTGTGTTACAGGAGTGTGAGACAGTTATTTACATTGCACCCACAGTAAGAAGCCGAAAGAGATGAACGTGGGTACTCAGTTCACTTTCTCCCTTTTATTCAGTTAGGACCCTTGCCTATGGAATAGCAACCCCTTCACAGTTACGCCAGGGTCTTTACCTTCTAGATGATTCCAGCTGCAATCATGATTCCAGTACTATCACAGGCTTCAGTGTATGAAGTTTGAGGGGTCTTACACATCCTCTCAAAATAAACATAAATCATTGTCTTTCTCTCAGAGCTCCACCTGTCCTGTCCATTTAACATTTGCACACCCAGTCACACCATAGACCTTCCATGCATGAATCTGTTTGCTCAGTGATAATATGAGGATTGTACTGTACAGAAAATGTGCATTGTATGGACTCATTGCACATATGTAGATATGAAGAGTAACAATAATAATAAAGTTTCATTTTAATAACAATTGTCATCCTTAGGACTGGCAGAATGATTCAGTGGGCAGAACACTTTGCAAGCCTGAGACCCTAAGCTCAACTCAAAGAACCCACATAGAAGTGAGAGGAGGGAACCCACTCCACAGGGTTCTCGACTGTCATACACACATCATGGCACATGTGCCTACCTTGACACCCTACACACAATAACCATAAATACATTTCTTATTTGTTATTCTTTAAATTAGAAACTTACAGAGATTTCCAAGAGGTCAGTCCTCAGTGAAGAGCTCTTACCCTGTGATGTTTTTAAAGAACAGATGTCTGAGAACTTTCAATCCCACACTCTTGCTACTCTGAACTCACTCAAGAGGAAAGGAGCTGTGTGCATAGAGAAACAACAGCAGTTCAGGGCAGCAGTAAGGATTCAAGTGTCCACTGAAGCTTAACACGTGCTAATATAGAACTGTGGACTGAAACAGCACAAATACCCGTCGTGTCTTTATTATCTTACTAAAGATTCAAGTTCACCCAGGAGAAATGAATGGCTAGTGGGAAAAGTTCTCACCACAAGCCTGAAGACTTGAGTTTGAACGCCCAGAAGCTACCTTAAAAAATCACAAACCTAGCAGTATATAATCCCAGTTCCCTTGTATTGACATAGAAGGCAGAGACAGAATTCCCAGAAGCTTTTGGGCCAACTAGCCTGATATGTGCAATAGACTACTGTTGTCTTAAAGTGGAAGGGGAGGACCAACACAGACATTGTCCTCTGACTTCCCAAAGTGTGCAGTGGTCCATGCCCACAGCATATATACACCCATGTTAAACAAAACATATACACACACCTGTGTGCACCTGTGAACACACACAAGTACAAACATAGACATTTAAAAAATTCATTAGTTCATATTTTTTCTTACTTCACTAATTTAATATTAGTTTTAAATTTTTTCTTGAGGGCAAAAGAACATGAAGGTTGGATAAGTAGGGGAGTGCGGGAAGTCTAGGAGGAGTTGGGGAGGGGAAGAAGATGATCAAAATATATTGCCTAAAATTCTTTGAAATAAATTTTAAAATTAGGATATTTGTATCAGTCAGCTTTTAATAAATAAATGAAATGCTTACTTTGAAAAAATAAAGCAGAGCCTGCCTGCACCTGGCTAGCACAGGAATCCACAGTGCCTGCTTCTCACACCCCCCTCTCCCTGATCATTTCCCTGATGACCAAAATGTTTGCTCATGACAGCTGTCGCTCCTTGGCCCACAGTGGAAATACAGCAGCCATGTGTTGAATACATGAATAAATCCCAGCTCCTCCTTGGGCTTATGCCATCTATTGTGTCCAGCAACAATCTCTCTTGGGCAACATTCAGATTAGCATGACTATCTCCCTGTTCTTCACACAGTGTTCGCTTGCTGCGACTTTTCCATGCTTTCATTTTCTACCAGTTTACCCTCATACCGAAGGAGCATGTTTCAAACAGACTCTCTCCCACTCTGCCAGTCTGCCTACTTATCTACTACTGTCTGCCTTTTAAATTCTAATGACCGTTGTCTTTCAATTATAGTAATTCTTCTCCTTTTGTTCAATATAACTTATAGGTTTAAATGCCATCTCTTTGGTCTTTTTTGTGTATATGACCCAATCATTCAATGGCCCCCTTCTTTCTCTTGTCCTTCCAGTTTGGTTACCTTTTTTTACAGGGCCCTCATCTTTGACACAGTAGTACACCTGCCTTATGCTCTTTCCAGCCGCCGTGTTACAGCTCCTCCTCAGCTGTGCTCAGGGCTGTCGATTGGCTGGAAGGTTAGAAACACCTGCTACTCTTGCAGAGAACAGTTCTTAGTTTCAGCATCCATCTCAGGTGCCTCATAAACAGCAATATCTATAACAGACTATTTTGTCCCATCAGCCCCCAAATCATGACATGAAGACTTATTAAATGTGAATGCTCAGTGTTAGACTAGGCTTGTTTCTAGCTAGCTCTTTATTTTAACTTAAATTAACCCATTTCTATTCATCTATGTGCTGTCCTGAGGCTCATTTTACCTCATTTGCGTACTGTCCATCCTGTTTTTCTGCTTTCTCCATATCTAGCCGACTGGTCCCTGGCTGATCGACTGCCTCTCTTTTTCTTCTTTCTGCCTGCCAGTCCAGCCTAACCCTGATCTGCCAAGCTGCTGGCTGTTCAACTTTTTATTAAACCAATCAGGTGCCTTAGGCAGGCAAGGTAAAACAGCAACACGTCTTTACATAGTTAAACAGATGCAGTATAAACAAATGCAACACACCTTTACATAGTTAAACAAATATTCCACAATAAATAACTGCAGCCTCCTGGGACCTGATGCCCTCTTCTGGTCTCTGTGGGCATCTGTTCTTGTGTGCAAATACCTACACACAGACACAAGAGAGATACATTTTGAAAAAAACCTTAAAAAATAAGTCACAACTTTGACTGTGTTTCTGATTCTAGCACTTCCATGTATCTACATACTCATTTGCCTTCTGTTACAGTGACGTTATGTGTTTTAACTTTGTTTCTGTTTTAAGTCATATACAATTAAGATATACAAATTTTGCAAACATATTCAAATATATTCAAGTTTCTTTATTCCTCTTCGTTTCTGCGAGATGTTCATGCTTGCAGCTAGATTAACGTTAAGAAGCTTAAAGAAGTATTTTAAAGTATCTCATTTAGTATTAAGTCTGATGTCTTTACATACTTTTTTTCTGGAAATGTATTTATTTTGCTTTCACTTTTAAGTTAAATTATTACTGTGTCTATAGTCTACAGACTTTTAGTTGGAGACTGTTTGTTTGTGTAGATTCTGGGTTTCATCATTTCCATAGAATTTATTTATTATTGTATTTCTCTGAAGACAACGTACTATTTTCCCCTCTGTTCATCTTTATAATTTTTGTTATTAGTTCCTCTTTTCTGAGATTTGTTTTTATTTGTGTGTGTGTGTGTGTGTGTGTGTGTGTGCGTGCGCGCACGCGCACGTGTGTATGGGTGTGTGCCATATATGTATGTATACCCAAGGATGCCAGAAGAAGAGGATGTGGGATGCCCTTGAACTGAAGTTACACGTGGTTGGTTATAAGCCATTGTGAGTGTTAGGAACAGAACTTGAGTCCTCTTCAAGAGCAACAAGCCCTCTTAACTGCTAACCCACCACCTTTCCAGCCCTTTGTCCTTAGTTTTCACCAGAATGTAACTCATTATAGATCTTCAAATATTTCTGTTACTTGAGTTTGTAGGATCATTTAATCTATCTTTTATCCCTTATGGGAATTCTAAGAATATTTTTTTGAAATAAGCCTTCTATTTCTCTGTAGTACTTTGAATGTAATTGCCCCACATAAACTCATAGGGAGTGGCACTATTAGAAGGTGTGGCTTTGTTGGAGTAGATATGACATTGTTGGAGTAAGTGTGTCGCTGTGGAGGTAGGCTTTGAGGTCTCATATGTTCAAGCCACACCCATTGACACAGACCACTTCTTGTTGGCTGCAAGCCAAGATGTAGGACTCAGTTCCTTCTTCAGCACTATGTCTGCCAGCATACTGTCATGTTGCACCATGATGATAATGAAATAAGCCTCTTAACTGTAATCCACCACAGTTAAATATTTTTCTTTTATCAGAGTTTTGGTGGCCGTGCTGTTTCTTCACAACAATAGAAGCCCTAAATAAAACACCTTTCCAGTCTCTCATCTGGTGTGGGAGGTCCTTCTGTCTATGTGTTGCTTTTATTGGTTAATTAATAAAGAACTCCTTTGAGCATATGGCTGGGGAGAACAGAACTAGGCTGGAAATCTAGGCTGTATGCTGGGAGAAAGAAGGGCAGAGTCAGAGAGACGCCATGGAGCCACCGACAGAGATAGACATGCTGATACTTTGCTGGTAGGCCACAACCTCGTGGTGATATACAAATTAATAGAAATGGGTTAAATTAATATGTAAGAGTTAGACAATAAAAAGCTAGACCTAATGGATCAAGCAGTGATTTAATTAATACAGTTTCTGTGTGATTATTTCAGGACTAAGTGACTGGGGACTAACAAGTGGCTTCCTCCAACACTCATCCAATTCTAAACTCCAAGATAATATTTGTAGATCAAAATAATATAATCCACATACACTTTTCTGCCCTTATTTTTATAAATCATTCTTCTCTCAGAGATTTTGTCAGATATTTGTTACTTAAACATCTCGACTCCATACCTAAATATTGTGTGATTTAATTGATATAATTTTAATTTTATTTTTATTTAAAGCTTCCTTTGTTTTTTGTTTTTTTATATATTCCTCTTGCCATGTAAAATTCCTGGTTTGGTCTTTGGTGTTTTAAAACATCTTAACAAATCAACTTTACTCTTCTACCCGTATTTCACAAATTACCCACAAATTCTGTGTTCTCTTCTGAGCTCACATCCTGGCCATTGCTGGATGATTATCATACAACATGAATTTATATCAATTATAGTGGCTTTGCATGCTGTTATCTTCCTCTTTGTAGTATTTCTTCAGCTTCTAATAAAAAGTCCAAGAAAGCACAAGTCATCTAGGCGCAAAATAATCAAGTTGATCTAAACCATGTGTCATAGTTTCTGTTCTTGTTGCTGTTATAAAATGTCGGGACAAAGGTCACTGAAGGTAGAGTGTTTATTCTCGATCGTGGTGCAAGGTTAGAGCCAATCATGGGAGGGAGCAGCTGTTCACACTCCATCTGCAGTTGAGAAGCCCAACGAGAAGATTGCATAGTAGTTCTCAGTTCATTTCTCCATTTTATGTAGTTCATGTTGAGTCAGGATGGCTTTTCCCACCTCAACTCACTCAGCCAGGATAATCTGCAGAGGCATGCCCAAAGGCTCAGCCACTGGGCAAGTCTAGATTCTGTTGTTTTGACAACTGACACCAGCAATCACAGCATACTGGGGACACTTCTGTTTGCATTTCAGCTCCCCTCCTACAGTGTGGCCCTTCATCTTTCCTACGATAGGCCAGCTTTGTTCACAAGGACTCCGATTGTGCTGAATCCTGAACTGAGTCCTCTTCATCTGTACCTGGAACCTCACCCCTGCCCTCCAAAGCAACACTTGTCTGCCTCGTGCCTCTGCCTCTCATTTCCTTCCCTACCAATCCACCGATAAGCAACTCAAGGGAGAAACAGCTAAAATTGTTAAACTCCATGCTCATACTTCTTCTCCAGGGAACCAGCCACACAGGTTCTGGATGACTGAACTTCTGTCCTCCACGTTTGCTTTTCTCCATGGCCCTTACAATCTTGTGACACTGTTGAAAGATTCCAGTGACCTCTCTGAACCCCAATCATAGATATCACCACTCAGGACATTTCCCTTCTCACTGGGACCTCAATGCCTGTCAAGCTTTGGCTGTTTGTGAGAATACCAAATACGGTTTAGAATAATAGAATAGTTTGAGGGTGCTATTGGTGAAAGTCTTGATCTAATATAAACATGTCTGTTGCAATTGGAAGTTTAGGTCTACATTTTGAATTGTAGAAATCATTAGAATCTTGGATCTCTAGAGCAGGTCCAGCTGTTGTGTCTTCACGTTGATCCCAGAAACCCAAAGGCCATGAACTCTTTTAGGTTCATGGCTCTGTTTGGGATCCTCTTGACTGAGCACCCTTTTGGTTGCAATATGGAGATTCAGAGAAAGCCTGTGACTTAGAAAACTACTGTCTGGTCCCTGACAGCACTGCACCACGCTCTTCTTCAGAGAGAGAAGTTTGCTCCATATGTTCCCCCAGACGGGAGCTTTATCCAGGGCCTCCTTCCAAAAGCAAGTACAATTTCCATTTTGGTAGTGCAAGGTTTTCTTTTTTCTTTTTTATTTGTTTCTTCATGTCTCAGCAAAAGTCATTTAAGGTGAGTTTGACTAGTAATTTTGAAGTCTGCCTTCAGAGTGTAGGAGCTTACATCAGCCGGAGATGTTTAAAGTCATGGATGGATGGATCCCCCCCCCCCTCCAAGTTGGAATCTGTGCTGGGTATTTCCAGGCTCTTGAATTCTCATCCAAAGAAGTGAAAGCAAGAGCTCACAGGGTTGTGCAAAAGAAGCAAGATAACTTTATTTAGAGCAAAGTGATGGTGCGGGTATTAGAGGGAAACAGTATCAAGGTTGAAGCAGGCCACTGTGTGAAAGTGTGGGGCCCCAGGAGGTGGACTTGACCTTTTAGAGGGCTCTAAAGAAAGGTGAGGTTGGTTACTATGGTGAGTAGTTTAGATGAGTCTACATTTTGATTGACAGATTAGGTCCTATTTTCATTTTTTTTACTGCTCAGGGTCCTTTCCTATAATGTGTCTGGTTTTTATTGTCAGTGCATTTTTAATTTTTATTTTATTCAATGTCTTAATTTAATTTAGTAATGGCATTTCTTCCTCTAAACATTTCCATGTGTCCCTCCCTGCTCTACTTCAAATTCATGGTCTCTTTTATCATTAATTATTGTTGGATGCATATATGTATATATACATACACACACACACATATTCTTAAATATGACCTGTGAGACCTATAGTAGAAGGCTGCTCATTGGTTTCCAGCTGCTCATCCCCAAAATAATCACACAGAAACTATATTATCTAAATCACTGCTTGACCCATTAGCTCTAGCTTCTTACTGGCTAACTATTACATCTTAATTTAACCCATTTCCATTAATCTCTGCATTACCCACAAGGTTGTGACCTACCAGCAAAGTTTTAGTGTGTCTGTCTCTGGCAGCAGCTTCATGGATTCTCCCTTGACTCTGTCTTCCTTCTCCCAGCATTCAGTTTGGTTTTCCCCACCTAGCTCTGTTCTATCCTATCATTCCAAGCCAGTTTCTTTGTTAACCAATGTTATTCACAGCATATAGAGGGGAATCCAACATCACTTCCTTTTTCTGTTTAAATAAAAAAGAAAGGTTTTAACTTTAACATAATAAAATTAATATAACAAAACAGGTAACAAGAAAGAATTATAGTTACAATATTTATATCTACTTTATCTTTTATCATAACTAAGGAACACTATAACTATAAATTCTTCAACTCCATCAAGGTCTCCAGGAGGATATAATATTACCTAAGTGAAGTGCATTGTAAGCAATTTCTAAACTATAAAATTACAGAGACATCTCGCTGCCTAAACAGTCACCCAAAGTTCTTCTGTAAGGTTGGAGCATCCATCTTCAGCCACAGGCCCATAGTGTCCAGGAGAGTTTTCCATGAAACAGGAAATTTCAAAGGCAATTCTGCCTATATTGGCAGTTTTCAGTCTCTTTCTTCTGTGTCCTGAAGAATGGCAATTCCTTTCATAAAGTAGGAACCCAAAGTACCATCTCATCTTTAGGCAAGTTCAGCAGTCATCTCTCCATAGGCCCCACATGTCCAGATCACAGAGCATAACATCAAGCAGTCCAGGCAAGAGCAGTTTCTTGCCCAAATGGCTAACCAATGCCATAAGGAGCCTTTTCAGTGTCCATCTTCCTCTTGAAGTAGCCAATGGATGAATGGATCCTGCATACAATGATCATTGAGACATTTGACTATAATACTTAATCTTGGGTAGGACAAACAATTTCCAAAGGTATGAGGAGACGTCAAAATGTCAAATGTTTTAGTTGTGGTAGACTAGGACATCTGAGAAGGGATTGTAGACAAGGAATTCCTAGAAATAATGTCTCCTCTGGGAATGGCAAAAATAAAAGGTATCAACCTTCTGGATTATGTAGAAGGTGTGGCAAAGGCTGACATTGGGTCATTGAATACAGATCAACAGAAGACAGACAAGGCAACCTGATGCCATCAGGAAACTCCTTGGAGGACCTCTCACAGGCCCCCAAGTCAAAAGTGGTTCAGTCATTCCCAGTCACTGTGGAGGACATGTCTCACCAGGAAAATTTAAAAATCCAGAGCCTTCTGGAAAAAAAAAACCATATTGTTTTGGATGATGGGATAAACATGAAGAATGAACCAAAAATTCTAATAGGAAATAGGAAATGTATATTCTGGCAGACTTCTATAAATGATCAAAGACCAAAGCTAAGAGTGCAAATCAAGGACATTGTAATTGTGGGTTTGATAGACATGAGTGGCAATGTGAGTATCATTATTCCAGAATCTTGGCATCCAAATTGGCCTCTTCAAGAGGCAGATGTTCATTTCCTAGGAATTGGAACCCTATCTCAAGTGAAACAAAGCACGAGATGGGTTAAATGCATAGGGCCAGAGGGACAGAGAGGAAGGCTGAGGCCATATGTGGCTAATATTGCAGTGACTTTATGGGTTCTTGACCTGATGCAGCAATGGAATACCCAGATTAACATTCCTGCAGAATAGTATAAGGTACTATACACAAAGGTCACCAGTCATTCAGGCTGTACAAGAACACAAAGCAACTAGCAAACCTTTAGAGGTACTAACAACGCTACCTTTAAAGTGGTTAATTGAGAAGCCAATATGGGTTAAACAGTAGCCTTTGACAGATAACAAACTGTGGGCTTTAGAACAGCTGGTACAGGAGCAACTAGATGCTCACCATACTGAAGAATCAACCAGACCTTGGAATTCTCCTTAATTTGTTGTTAAAAAGAAATCTGGTAAATGGAGAATGGTGACAGATCTATGAGCTGTCAACAAGGTGATTCAGCCTATTGGCCCTCTACAATCTGGAATTCCTCTGCCTTCTCTATTATCAATAGAATGGCTTCTTATAGTTATTGATTTAAAAGATTGCTTCTTCACTATACCTTTACAAGAAAGGACAGAGAAAAATTTGCCTTCACAGTGCCTACTTATAATAATTCTCAGCCTACTAGGAGATAGCAATGGATAGTCCTTCAGAAAACAAGCCACACTCTATGCCAATACTTTGCAAATCAGCCACTGAAAATAATACATAAAAAATTTTCTAACTCTATAATTTATCATTACATGGATGACATTTTGCTATCTGATTCAAACATAAATACTTTAGAAAGAATTCTTGAAGAACTAAAGAAAGTTTTGTCAAAATGGGGCTTACAAATTGCTCCTGAAAAAGTACAGAGGAGAGATTCTGTCAATTACCTAGATTATAAAATAGGTTTACAGAAAATTAGAACACAAAAGGCACAAATTAGGACAGACTGATTACAGACTCTTAATAACTTTCAAAGATTGTTAGGAGACATTTCTAGTCTATGATCAGCTGTTGGGATAACACCTGATCTAATAGTTCTTTAAACAAAACCTTAGATGGTGACAAAGACTTAAATAGTCTCAGAGAATTAACAGCTGAATCAGAAAAGGAGTTCATTGTCACTGAAGAAAAATTGCAGGAGGCACATGTGGATAGGGTGGATCCAAATCTTAATTGCATTTTAGTCATATTGCCTTCCAGAATTTCCCCTATAGAAATTTTAATGCAAAGGGAAGATGTTATATTAGAATGGATCTTTTTAGCATATAAACCAAGTAAAATATTAAATACTTATGTGGAAAATTTCTCTGAATTAATTATAATAGGAAAATTGAGATTTTATCAACTAGTAGGTATAGACCCAGCAGAGATTAGAGTACCTTTTACTATTGATGAAATTAAAAAATTATGGGAAGACAATGAACTTTGGCAAATACCTCGTGCTATTTTTTTTAGTAGAGATTAATAACAATTATCTTAAAAGTGACAGAATTAACCTTATAAAGCAACTACTTGGATCACTCCCCACATTGTAAGGGACACACCAATAACTGGAGCCTGTACATTCTATACTGATGCAAATATATCTGGAAAGGTTGGTTAGAAATCAGAAGATTTAAGTAAAGCTGAACAAAGCCCTTATAATTCTGTTCAAAAAGCACAATTCTATGTTATTCTCATGGTACTAAGGGATTTTAAAGAACCTCTTAATATAGTTTCTGATTCACAATATGCCAAAAGAGCTGTCTTGCATATTGAAACCACTGAATTTATACTAGATAATACAAATTGACTTCGTTATTCATACAGATTCAAGATATAATAAAGAATAGGCTTTGTCCCATATACATAACACACATCCAATCCCGTACAGGTCTGCAGGTCCTCTAGTACAAGGTAATGCCGAAATTGATCAATTATTGGTTAGAAGTATGTTGAAGGCCTCAGAATTTCATAAGAAACACCATGTCAATAGCAAAGGTTTAAAGTAAAAGTTTTCTATTACATGGCAACAAGCTAAGGAGATTACAGAGAGATGTCCTACTTGCTCTTTCTATAGTCAAACACCTCTATCTGCAGGGAGTGAAGCAAAGGGTACTCAAAGAAATGAAATCTGGCAGATGGATATGTTCCACTTTGTAGATTTTGGAAAATTAAAATATGTACACCACACCATTGACACTTATTTAGGTTTTCAATGGGCAACAGCTTTGAGCTCCAAAAAGGCTGATTCATTAATCATGCATTGATTAGAAGTTATGGCCATTATGGGTATAGCTGCACAAATAAAGACAGATAATGGTCCAGTACATATCTCTAAGAAAATAAGCCATTTTTTTGCTTATTATAATATAAAGCATATTGCAGATATACCAAACAATACAGAACAGTTATAGAAAGATCAAATCAAACAACAAAGGATATGTTAAACAAACAGAAAGGAATGGAACATACCCCTAGAAATAGATTACTTAATGCTTTTTGATCTTAAATTTTCTTAATGCTAATTTTTAAAAGGAACAACAGCAACAGAGAGACATTGGATAATAGAAGTCTTCTGAACTTAACCAGCCAGTGTATTTCAAGGATGTGTTGACCTCACAATGAAAACCAGGAGATGTACTATGTTTAGGAAGGGGTTTTGCTCTTGTTTCAACAGGAGAATAAAAGTTATGGGTACCATCAAAATTATAAAAATTCAGTTGGAAAAAGAGAATTCTCTTGAGAAAAAGAAATGATAGCCCATCCACAGGGGTGGCAACCAATCAGGTGGTAAGAAAACCTCATAAGGACTGGGGCAGGGTTCTGTTCTTGTCTTTGCAGGAAAATACTCATCTTCAATAAGTCAAAAGACCCAAGACATCTAGATGGCTAAAGAGGAAAAGGTAATTATCCAGATAGTATCACTAAGCAAAGAGAATTATGACTTATGAGGACAGGTCATCTAAGGGTAAGAATCTCTAAACATAAACTAGAATAATAGTCATGACTCACTTAAAAATCAAAACTGCCTTTGGAGTTGGACAATGGCTCTTCCCTCTAAATTTAAGCATGTTTTTAAAATAAAAATTCAGAGTTTCTGTCCCATGTCAGGAGCCATGGTATGGGACAGAAAGAAGAAAGAATTTAGAAAAAAGAATTTACTTTTCTTCATACCTATTTTTTGTCTCTATTGTGCCTTTCATTGAATATATATCTGTATAAATAATGTTTAAGTTTTCCACAATAAACAATGAATTTTCCTGGAGTAATCTTTGACGTTTCCTTGAAGAAAATGGGGTCCCTCAACAACGACTCTACCTGGTTGGTATGACATCATGACGCTGATAGCACTGCTATAAGACCTGTTTTGGGTACCAGCTGCTCAAGATGGTTCCAACTTGGTTAGCTGAAATGGTGTACATTTTTACAATGTTCTGGCCAGTACTCCAAATAGGAACTTCAGAAAAATTCGATCAAACACTCAGATACTATTTGCAATTTTACCAGACAGTAATCTTGAAACTTAATCATTATTTTACTTTCCCAGGATCCCATAGAAAAAACATTGCCCGCATGACAGTTGGATGTAATTCTAGAAGATGACATCCCCTCTCCCAACAAAATTTGTTCTTAGAGTTAGGGACATCATTTAGGGGTTAATTATAATTGGTATAGGGTTGGAGGTTGGGGGATAATTTTAAAGGTTCAGGAATCTCTTTGAAAAAAAAGAGGAAAAATTGGATGGGATAATAGATTAGTATGAGCTTACTCACACTAATAATAATAGTAAGTAATAGAGTGAATACTTGTGAACTATGATTTATAGGTAATCTATATTGGTTTAGATTCTTGTATATTGATACAAATTTAAATTATATTGCATATGTCCCTGTTTTCATCTACAATATTAGTATACCTAGGCTAAGTTATTTTGTCATATTTTATGCATGCATGCTTCTACTTCTGCTTAAGACATTTTGTATATTGATACAATTTTAGGATATATTGATCATACTGCAATATACATTTCTAACTCTGATCAAGATGCTTATACATTGTTTATATTTTGATGTCATTGTTTTCATTTAATGCACAGTTGTTTAAAGATTATTTAATATTCTAATATGAAATTTTAGTCTTTAAGTTATATAGGTATTAAGAATTATAGGTCAATAGTCATCCATGTTTGTCATAGTTAGATTAATCAGGTTCTTTAGATACACAGAGCTGTAGAATATTGCATTTAAATAACTTGGGGTTCTGTTGAAGTGAGGCACAATTGCTCCTGGCAGCACCGATCTATTCCCGAGAGAATATTGAGAATCGAAGACACTCCTCTTGGAGCTTGTTTTCTTCTTGGCAAAACTGGCCTTTGGGCAAGGAACTGCCCGAAATTGACCACTGACAAAATATCCAGACAGGACAAGTAGGACACAAGAAAAAAGATTGTCAAATCTTGCCAAGACAGGGTAAGATGGTTTTGAAAATTTTTTCTGCATCTGAAAATGGTCTGTCAGTTACTCTAGGCCTTAGCCAAAGTTGGTTGCTCCAACACTGCAAATGAGACTTTGGGTGTTTGTCTAGGTAGTCAGTTGTCTCCGTCATTTATTGCACATTTTGGAAGTTGCTTGAGTGTTGTTTCTTCTTACTCAAGTAATATTAGTTTCCTTCTCTGGTCTTCGATGGGGTTGAAGACTAGAGAGTTGTAGTTACTTTCCTCTCATGATTTGGCCAAGGTTTTTATAATGCAAGGCTTAAACTCCTTAGGATAGGATAATTATTGAAACTCTTATCACATATTTCTTTCTTGATACTGTTTATGTTGGTTGTAATTCTAATTTTTATAGCTGATAGCTGTTCTTATTGCATACAATTTTGTATTAGGCTTAGAACCCTTTTATTTAAACAAAAAGGGAAGATGCTATAGGAAATCCTACAGCTAGAAGCCTTTAAGTTACCTGGCCACTTGAGTATGTCCTCTTATACTATAAATGCCCCTGTAAAGCACATTCCCTCCCTATTCCTGCTGCTGGATTCAGTTGTTGTTCCCCATTTGAGCAGAGGATTGTGATCTGTCAGTCTACACCTAAATAAATAACCCTTTATTATACTCAATTCTGAGCTAGTGTGGATTTTTTTTTAGCATCCATCTTCAGAGACAATATGCTACTTCTGTATATGTTATCAGGGATAACCGTTTGTCTGATTTTAATTATACGGATACTGCAAGCCCCAGGAGAAAGTATTAAAATGATGGCTTGTCCAGTCCAGACACAGAATCTGTGGTCAGGTGATTACACGCCTAACACCTCCCACATCTGAGCATTTTGCAGCACTTGGCTGGTCTGACCCCTTCACAAGCTGAGTCTCCAGAAAGATAATGATGGGACAGACAGTGAGTGTGCATAGATTCCCACATCCTGCCACTGTTGGGATTGGTGGCCCTGCCTCATGCTTTGAAGAAAATCCAGGGAAGTTCCTGGACACTGCTCTTTGAACCCAACCTTCCTATACCTGCCCTGTCTGGTAATAAGGATTGATAGCTTTAACCACACAAATTCTTTAGGGTGCTATTCAAAGGCCTTCACTGACATATCTCATTTTCTTCTTCCATGCACTCACACCCAGGGTGGTATAGTTCATCAGAAGGTTTCCCTGGGAAAACTGAACCTCCAATTTCTCTTTCACTGCATATATGGACAGAACTGGGGTCCGTTCATAGTTCATAAGCAAGTGATCAGGCCAGTACTGGATAGGACTGCCTGCATTCCTGATCATCTGCACCGCACATGGAAACACTTGAAGTAGCACTGCAGACCTTTTTTGGTCAGGTACCATTTGCATCCTGACCTCAACCTCCACACCTCTTCTTTGCTTTTCTCATCTTTACCCCTGCACTCACCAAGTTCACACTGTGTGTGCACATACTCATCTTACTCAACAATCCCCCAAGACTAGAGGTATTCTTTTCTTTTTTCCACATTAAGAAGGGAGGGATCAAGGGAGGGATGGTAGGAAAGAGGAATGAAGAAAGAAGAGTAGAATCAAGACTAACTTTTCCAAGTCTTAAAGCTAATAAGGTGCAATCTCTGGATTTCAACTCGGGCTTTCCGACTGTGATTTTAATCACCTCACTATTTCGCATGAGCAAAACCAAATTACTTGCAATTCCCCCAATGTGCAATTTTCTCATGCCTTTGGGCAGGAATGGATCTGAGTTTTGTAGGTCTGAAAGTTTATACAGTTTTAGAAACCCTATTTAAAAAGAAAAGGCAAACAAAAGCAAAATAGTAATAAAATTTTAGATATTATATGGATACTTATTACAAATATAAAAGCTCCATATTACAAATTTAAAAGCTAAATATTACAGAATCCAGAAAATAACAATACTTCTATAATAATTTTATATATTATGCAGCAAATTAGGTTTTTCTTATTATTGAGATTGTACAATTGCTTCCTTCATATGCCAAAAGTATTGAGATGCCATTTTCTAAGGGTAAAGTGGAAGATAATTCCACTTTTCCAGAAGTTGGCAAACCATAGCCTGAGGCTAAGTGGTGGTTTTGTGAGTAAAGTTTTATTAGAAAAGTCATGCTCACACAGGGATGAGTACTTGAAACAGATGATGTTTGCCCACAAAGTTTAAAACAGCTGCTGTGTGGACCTTTTGTACATGACTTAGCCTGGGGAGACAGAGAAACATCTATTCAACTCAGACAAGCCAAAGAAACAATCATATTGTAATGGTTTTCCTGGTAGTCATCTTGATCCTATCTGGAATCTCAGAGGGTATGTGCGGATATTTCCAGGAAGGATTAACTGAGTGGTAGAAGACCCTCCTCTACAGTGGGCAGATCCTCCTAACAGAGGCCCGAGGGAAGAACAGCTGCCTGCTTCCACACCATCATTTCTTGTTGAATATGTCTACCCAGTTGTTGCTACTGCTATTGCTGTTCTTCACTGACTTCAGAACTGAGCATTTTTTATTCCTCCAATTCAGATTAAAAATCAGTGCCTCTTTTGAAATGCCCCAGACCTTCAGCATTGGATTCAAACTGCTGAGGCCTTCAGCCTTATGGACTGAGCAGCTACTGGAGTTCTCAACTTCTTTTGCACACAGATAGCCATTGTTAGGATAGTCAGTTCATAAGCCAATCCATTAAAAGCCTTTCAATCAGTTCTGCTCCTCTAGAGAATTCTAATACACCACCTAAATCCAGCTTGTTGAACCAATGAGGTTATTTGGTTTCTTACAAGAAAAGGAATGACTCAAAGGCAGCTACATCTGTGGAAAGTCTTATACACAGCATGAACCACAGTCAACTTCCTACCTTGTCTTTATTTTAGTACCTCCCCTAAATAACATGTAGCTTAGGTAGAATCAGGAGTAGAAACTACAATATCATATAAGAGTCTCCCTCTTATCTCTCCTACCAAAAGCTGTAATATCAACAGCTTCATTATCATAGATCTAACTACAAGTTGTGTTGCTACTGGCACTTCAGACTAAGGTCACAAGGTGATGGTCATATTATGCTCAGTTTAAATAGCTGTGCTACAACCTTGCATGCAAAGGAGTTGTCTAGTATAGGATGGAGGTTTCCAGAGAATATTTAAATACATGGCTCCGAATCTTAGCTTCCTTCACTTCCCCACATAAGTTGCTGTCTCTGATCCAGAAGTACCTGCTCATACATACTATTAGAGAAGATCTGTGAAGATGAACCATTAGTGGCCATGTGCCAGTCTATATGGACATGGGACAGAATATTACATTTCACAGCCCTTCAGAAGTACAGAGAATACAAAGCTAAATAGGTAAAGATGGTTAGAGAAGTTTTAAAAGGAAGGTCACCAAAAATGGGAGAGTGGAAAAACTCACAGACTTCATTCTTGAGATTTATTTATTTTATTATAGCTTGAATATGTCATCAATTATAGTAAATATTTTCCTCTTCTCCATTGGACAGTTGTCTGTCTGAGAACTGAACTAAAGTTTGGATGGTAAGTTTGTTGCTTCTGACCTATGGAAGATACTGTATGAATGAATGCTATGTGAGTATTTACATCTTCACTGATAGAAATTTAACTTTGCTATTTTGTAACAATGGAGTCAGTGGGCATTTATAGTCCAGATCCTTTCTTATTTTGTCCTTAATGTTCTTTGCTATTGGATAAAATGAGGCACAGATACATCCAATAACTTTTCCAACAGTGAGTAGAGTCAAACTCCATCCCTATAGCAATGAAAGTTCCATATTGTTTCTAGCTTTCTAAATCCTCCAGTTATAGTCAAAGTGGTAACTCTAACTGAGTGTGAGTACCCATACTTATAATCCCAGCAATGGGAAAGTTAAGTGTGGTGGTTTGAATTGAAATAACTCCTATAGGCTCATAGATTTGAATGCTTGGTCATCAGGGAGAGACATTATTAGGAGGTATAGCCTTGTTGGAGTAGATGTGGCCTTGTTGTAGGAAGTATATCACTAGGGATAGGCTTTGAAGTTTCAAATGTTCAAGCTAGGTCCAGTGTCACTCTCTTTCTCTTCCTGAAGCCTATAGATCCAAATATAGAACTCTCAGCTACTCTACAGAACCATGTCTACCTGCATGCTGCCATGCTTCCCACCATGATGACAATGTACTAAGCCTCTGAACTGTAAACCATCCCCAGTGGAATATTTCCCTATAAAAGCATTGTTGTAGTCATAGTGTCTCTTCACAAAAATGTAACATTGATTAAGTCAAAAGTTGGTACCTAGGAGCAGTGTATTTCTGTGATAGGCTTGAGTGTACTTTTGGTTGGAGGAATATGGACTTTGGACCATGAAAACCGTTTAATGATTTCAGTGGGGCTTAATGAGCCATACTAGTAGGAGCATGAAAGACAGTGGTACTGACTGAGTGTGATTTGAACTGTAGGGACCTGGCTCAAGAGGTCTCAGAGAAGAATATTACTATGTGGCCTGGATCATTCTGGTGACATTTTGGTGAAGAATATGGCTATTCTCTGCCCTTGTCCAAAAACTCTACCTGAGGCTAATTTGAGGAGTTATGGATGAACAACCACAGCAGAGAAGATTTCTAGACAACTAAGTGTTGACTATATTGCTTAGTTATGCAGATAAAATGAAAAGAAGAAGATGAGCAAGAAAAATACAAAATATGTAGCTTAAGGAGGAAGGGAGCACAGGAGATAAAAAGTTTAAAGAAAAGTCTGATAGTAAGTGAAAGAAAAGGAGCGGTGACCTCACCCAGCCACACTTCCAACCAGTGAAAAGGAATTAAAGAAAAAATTAGGGCAGGCTGAAGTGGTGCAGAGTCTTTAAACACAGTACTCCAGAGGCAAAGGCAGACAAGTCTCTGAGTTCCAGTTCTGCCTGGTCTACAGAGTGAGTTTCAAGACAACCATGCCTAGTCAGCAAAGGAAACCATGAAAGGCAGAAAGCTGGCAAAAATGTGTTTGAATGAGGGGGCCATGTTTCAGTCCTAGCAAGAGACAGAACTTAGCAGCTTTTATTATGTGATTCTGGATGTAGAGTCAAGGATACAAGAAAGATGTTATGGAATCTTCTTCTGTGGCTAAGGAAAGCTACTGAGGCCAAACATGTGTTAGGGGGTCCCTGAATGGAGGTGTAGAGAGGCCATTGTGTGAAGCTGTGAAGGTAAAGCCTGGATTGCATTGGAGACCCCAAGATGTTAGAGATTCAGAGTCATGGGATACCTGCTAAAGAGAGCTGCTAGCAGCGAGTGAAGTCAGCACAAGAGAGAAAACTGTGTGTAAAGTCAACAAAGCTGACAGGAGGTGGAGATTTGGAGAGCATTTTGCCATCAAAAATAGAGACCACAATGAGGACATTAAGAGAGACTTACATAGATCTAAT
The DNA here is from genome assembly GCF_982192425.1 of Myodes glareolus. NCBI lineage: Eukaryota > Metazoa > Chordata > Mammalia > Rodentia > Cricetidae > Myodes > Myodes glareolus. The sequence continues at coordinate 100,430,119 of NC_142034.1, forward strand.
CTACACGGAAATTAGAAAAAGACAAGATCTTCTGAGTAAATTGGGAGCTTGGGGACCTTGGGGGAGGATTGAAGAGGGGGAGGGGAGAGACAGAGAGAGGAACAGAGAAAAATATAGAGCTCAATAAAAATCAATAACAAAAAGAAATAGAGATGCAGAGTTTGGAGTTTGCTCACCTGATTTTAGGTCTTCCTTTGGTCCAGAATTTCCTTACTATGCTTACTTTACTTTCTTTAGAATGGTAATGTATGTTCTGTGCCATTGTATGTTGGAAGTATGTGATATGCATTTGTATTTTGATTTTTCAGGGGGATGCACTTAGGAGATTGCATGGCTCTCAGAAGAGACCTTAGATTTTGTAATTTTAAACAGTGTTGAGACTATCAGAGACTAATGTGACTTTTGAAATTAGACTAAATTAATTTTAGTCTTTAGGATATGGCTACAAGCCTATGGGGGCCAGAGAGTAGAATGGGTGGTTTAAATAGTGACCCATAGACTCATAGATATGAATGCTTGTTCACAAGGGTGTGTCATGATTAGGAGGTATGGTCTTGTTTAAGGAAGTATGTCATTACGGGTGGGATTTGAGGCTTCACATGTTCAAACCAGGCTAAGTGTCCCACTTTTCTTGCTGCCTGCAGATCCAAATACAGAATTCTCATCTATTCTCTAGTACCCTGTCTGCCTGTCAATGCATGTCAACGTCATGATGACAGTAGACTTAACCTCTGAACTGTAACTGTAAATGCTTTCTTTTATAAGATTTGCTGTTTTTGTGGTGTCTCTTCGCAACAATAAAACACTGGTTAACATACTGAGGCAGGAGGACTGAGGTCAATCTGAGCTATACAGTGAGTTCTAGGTCAGGCTGAGACACATAATAAAATGTCTCACACACTCAAAGGTAAAACAAAAACCAAGATAGTTACATTATTGCAGAGTCATTTTTTTTCTCTCTCACTCAATTCACTTGGAGATTATCCATACTACAGAATGTCAAACTCACCTTGATTGCTTATACTGACTTTGAGGCCTTGTTTCTGGTAATTTTTGATTAGTCAGCATTAAGTAACACCTGAGAATGTGTATTCTGTCTACCATGGGAAACGTTACAAATGCAGAGAGAATGGATTGTTCACCTATTCACCAACCAACTAAGGAATGCGGTCATGTACAGTTAGTTACAAGCCCTGCTTGCTGTCTGATCCTACTCTTCTCTTCCTCCACAGAATGTGACTTCTCCTGGGACTTCAAGTGGACTGACTCCATCTCTACTTGCATATGGTCTCTACAAATACTTACATGTCTATACAATAAGCAATACAGTCCGCATGTTTCATTGTTCATTTTGAATTGCGTTTGCATTTGCATGCATCAGTGTGACGTGTGTGTGTGTCCATGGGTCTGCGATACAGAGACCAGAGGAAAACCTTCCTGTTGGTGCTTGCCTTCTAACTCATTTGAGATGGGTCCTCTTATTGTTCATCAGTGGATATGCCCCGCTAGTTGGCCTGTGAACATACAGGGATTGTCTCTACCTGCATCTCATGTTTGCAATTCTTGGATGGCAAGTCTATGTACAGATTTACATGGCTTTGGAAGTGCTGAGCTCAGGTCTTCACACTTGTCCAGTAAGTGTGTTCACCGCTGCACCACCTTCCTAGCCTTTTTCTTGCATAGTTATGCAACTTTACATCCTTTACCTTTAACCTTTTACATCTGTAGATTTAATAGCTAACCACAATGATGAAAGCAGGCTGGATCCTTTGTTTTTACTGTTATACAATAACCTATTGTCTGGATTAATCATATTTTTGTCCTGCAAATTTTCTTGATGGACACTAACAATATTTCTGAGTTTTCACCTTTATAATGTTGCAGTGAACACATATGAACATAACCCTTTGTGGGAGGCCTAATGGAACTAAAGAGTTATTAATTTACTTTTTCAGAACTGTAAAGTAATTCCAATGAACAGTCAATTGAAAGAAATATTGAGTCTTTCCTGATTCCAATGTTGTGTTTATTGCTTCTTAAACTTCAGTGTGCAAATTGATTTCCTTGGCATATGTTAAGATGAAAAATTCAATAAATCCTGTCAAAAGTCTTCTGGGTAATGCTGCTATCAGCACCCCACATTTTAGCTATTGGGTGAATGAAAATAAAACCTCATTCCTACAATCAAGTCTACTGGATGCTGGCTATGGGAAAAGAGCAGAAGACACAAGGAAGAATTGAATAAATGAACAAAAATCTGTCTTCTGTGATGGTCACAGTCTATACATGACACCTTTAAGGTTCTATTCGGGTGATAGATCCCATGGTTATCCAAGATAAGGCACAGTTTCTGTATCTTATTGAAGTATGATTAGTAAAAACTCAGAGACAGAAATTGGTGTTCAACCTGAAGACCAGAAAAGTAAAACAGCCAGCCACTGGCACTTACCTCTACCTCAGTCCGAAATAGTGATCCTGCCTCCAGGAATCTCAGAATGAGACTGTGTATGAGAGCTGTCTCCTCCCATTTTATAATCCTCTCTAAGGCTGGGATTAAAGGCCTCCATCACTGGGATTAATGGCATGCACTGCCCAGTTTCTATGGCAACGAGTCTGGCTACTGGGGTTAAAGATGTGTGTTACCACTGCCTGGTCTGTAAGGCGGACCAGTGGGGCTGTTTTACTCTCTGATCTTCAGACAAGCTTTATTTATTAAAATATAATGATATTCCACTACATCTTATGCTCCATGCAAGAACACTTACAGTAGTCTAGCCTATGGATGACGTTCCAAGACCAGAGTGCTATTCTACTTCAGCATCCTCTTCAAGGTACAATTAGAAGACTTGGTATAACCTCACCCAGACACTGTATTTCCATTTATTTCAGTTTGTTTCTTAGGGTTTTAAAAAATATGTGCATATCTGTATGTGTGTTTTGTATTGTATATCTGCCATACATGTGCAAGAGCCCATGAAAGCCAGAAAAGAACATCGAACCTAGAGTTACTGGTAGTTGTGAAGTACCCAATATGGCTGCTGGAAGCAAATGCAGGCCCTCTGTAAAAGATCAAGTCTCTGAACCACTGAGTCATTTCCCTGCCCCTGCCTGCCAGTGTGTGGAAGAATACTGTCATAAAATGCCCTAACAAAAATCAGAGTAGGAAAGAAAGGATTTATTTGGCTTATAATTCCAGGTTACAGTCCATTACTCCTGGAAAGACAAGGCAGAGCAGAGTGAAAACAAAAGCATAGCCCCTTACTTGCTTGTTCTCAGTTACCTTTCTCCCTTTTTATACTTCCTAGGACTCCTCACCTAGGGACTATTGCCACCCACAATGGGCTTGGTCTTTCTAATCCACATCAGTTAACAATCAAGATGATCCCCACAGACATGCCCACAGGCCAACCTGACCTAGATAATTCTTATTAAGTCTCTCTTCCCAGATAAGTCTAAGTTACATCAAGCTGCCACTTAAAACCAATTGGTATTTACTCCCATAAACATTAAACAGGAAGAGAACAAGAGAGGAATGTGGAATATTTTGTTATTTCACAACCTTGTCTCCTTCACGTGACAGTATTGGAAAAATAATATGCCAAATGATACCACCTACACGGGGACACACATGCTAAGTCTTAAAAGATATGACACACGCAGTTATGAGATGCCACTGAACACACTGCATTTAAATTTGGATTATAATGGACTTAGGTTAACAAGTTTTGACTGCAAGCACATCTGTAAGGCCCACGGTCCTGATGTGAGCTTTTCTAAACATATTTTTGGATAACTCTACTTTGTAAGTCTGCAAAGAAAGTAGAAAAGAAGGAACAGGAGGAATGGCTCACTGATTAAGAGCACTGGCTGCTCTCACTGAGGTTCAAGGTCAGGTACCAGCACCTATACTAGGCAGCTTACAACCTCATGTAATGTTAATACCAGGAGATGCAACACTCTTTTCTGGCCTCCTCAGGCACCTACACATATATGCACATATACAGACACACACAGCACAAATAATTGGATACAAATCTTTAGAAAAAAGAAATAAGAAAGAAAATTGATGGAAAGTTTGCACAGTCTTCACTTCAAGTCCACATCCTCAGAAAATGTCAATACACATTTTATTTTTAAAAAACACATTCTTTGCTACCCATGGAGCAACAAGAGTTAAGCTGAGACTTCTGTGTTGCTGTTGGGAACGCAAGCTGATACAGCCCCTTTGGATGTCAGTGTGGTGATTTCTCAGAAAATTAGGAAACAACCTTCCTCAAGACCAAGTAATACCGCTTTGGGGTATATATCCAAAGGATGTTCAATCATGCTGCAAGGACATGTGCTCAACTATGTTCATAGCAGCATTGTCTGTCATAGCCAGAACTTGGAAACAACCTAAATGTCCCTTGACCGAAGAATGGATATGGAAAATGTGGTACATTTACACAATGGAGTACTACACAGTAGAAAAAAATAATGACATCTTGAATTTTGCAAGAAAATGGATGGAGCTAGAAAACATTGTAACATGAGGGGGCCTGCTTGTTGGGGTATCTGTCCCGCCCAGTACCCCACAACCAGCAAGTCCCAGAGAAAATCACACAAAGATCGCCATAAGTTATAAAACTGATTGGCCCATTAGCTCAATCTTCTTATTATCTCTTGTCACTTATATTAACCCATTGTTCTTATCTATGCTAGCAAAATGGCTCAGTACCTTTTCTAGCTGGGCAGCTCACATGTTGCTTCTTTAGTGATCTGGGCTGGACTGGAGGAATGGGCTTCCTTCTTCCCAGCATTCTCCTGTTCTACTTCCTGTCTGCTTTTCCCGCCTATATTTCATGTCTGGCCAATCAGCATTTATTCAAAACATGATTGACAGAATATAGATAATTCTCCCGCACCACTTCCCCCTCTTTTTTTTTTAAACAAAGATAAATATTTATAGTCCATTTTTGGAGAATGTGGGCATAGTTTTCCAGGCTACTTCCTGCTGGTTGGTGGCGCTGATAATCTTATAAGGACCTAAAGCAAACTTAGAGTTATAATCAAGTCCTGACTGGAGTATCCTGTGAGTCTTGATCATCTCAGGCAGCAGTCTTGAATCCGTTCTGGATATAGAACTCAGACATCTAGGCCATCTGTTCCTACTGGAGATTTCGCAGATGGTCTTCCTTGATCAAACTGGATTTTTTTAAACTCAAAATGAATCTATAGCCTCTCATTTTCTGTGAAAATAAAAGCAAAATCTCTTCTCCAAAGAAATATACCTTTTGACTTCAATTTTGAAGCCAAGGTATTTTCAAAATACCTATCTTGGATTAATTTTGCAGCATTTATAAGCAAATATCTTTTAGCAGCTGTTGCTCCTTCCTCAGCATTCAAACAATTCAAAGAGAGCATAATAGCACACAGTATCAAGATTTTCTGTGTATTTTCCATCTTTATGTGGCATTATTTTAACCTCTATTTCTTTTATTTTTACTTTTACTTTTTGATACAGGTTCTCTGTATATCTTTGTCATGGAATAATTCTGTAGACCAGGCTGCCCTTGAACTCACAGAGATCAGTCTGTCTCTGCTTTCCCAGTTCTGGGATTAAAGGTGTCTGCCACCACACATTGAATTCACAGAGGTCTGTCTGCCTCTGCCTCCCAGGCATTGGGATTAAAGGTGTGTGCTACCACACCTTGAAGTCACAGAGGTCAATCTACCTCTGCTTCCCAAGTGTTGGGATTAAAGGTGTGCACTACCACACCCAACTACTCTCTTTCTTTCTTTCTTTTTTCACTTTAAGAACTTAACTTTTAGCCTGAATATAATAAGAAGGTTGAGCTAATGGGCCAATCAGTTTTATAACTTATGGAGATCTCTGTGTGGTTTTCTCTGGGACTTGCTGGCCATGGGGTACCAGGCAGGACAAATACCCCAACAAGCAGGTCCCCTCATGTAATAAAACATGATTTTGAGTGAGGTAACCCAGACACAGAAAGACAATTATCACATGTACTCACTCATAGGTATTTTTTAAACACAAAGCAAAGAAAACCAGCCTACAAACCACAATCCCAGAGAACTTAGACAACAATGAAGATGCTAAGAGAGATTAACATAGATCTAATCTACATGGGAAGTGAAAGTAGAAAAAGATAAGATCTCCTGAGTAAACTGGGAGCATGGGGACCTTGGGGGAGGGCTGAAGGGGGAGGGGAGAATCAGGGGGAGCAGAGAAAAATGTAGAGCACAATAAAAATCAGTTTAAAAGAAAAGGAGTTAAGTTCAGTTCCCAGGCTGCCAGGTACAAGCCTTGAAACTTTAGAAATCCACTTGCTTTGTTGAGATCCCAGTCCTGGGCACCTAGAACAGAAAACGTTCTTTGAAGAACCACACAAAGAAAGATGACGATTTGCACAGCCACTAGGAAAGGAAGTGACATATGTGGATGGAGCTTTGGTTCTCAGACGTTTCGCGTGTGGTCTGGGTAACACAGTTAGCTGTATAAATTGAATTTGTGAATGAAGCTCATCTTTACAGTTGAGGTTGACCATTATTAACTAAGAAAAATGTAGAACATTATAACCAGATAACATAGGCTTACCCATGTGTACTCTGTCTGGTGAGAATTAATCATTTTATTTTTTTAAGTGAACTGGATACAAACACATTTCTACAAGAGCAAGAACCCCCGAGTTGCTGCATGTAATAATTATTGACTTGTTTATAAGCAAGTCTGAAAAGTAATGTCTTTTTTTTAAATTCGTTTCCCCGAGACTTTCTTTTTCTTTTTTAATTAAACAATGCCACAGACAAACTTTTGAAGTTAAAGACATTTTAATGGATATGATCTGTCTGGCTTTCTTTTTCTCTGACTGTATTCATTATAGGCAAATCAATGAAAATTGATAAACTCATGATGGAAATAAAAAGGAATGTATTTGTATTCATTACACAGGATTGGAGATGATCATAAAATAAAGTGTTGTTATAGTAAGATATAAACTCAACCTATGGAATTGTTCAATATGGAAAGAACAAGACACATTTCGTTGCCATGGTAGGGGGCATCTCTGAAATGGAAGCCAATGATTTTCAAAGTCTTGAGCACAGGGTTATGCTGACTATTCAGTTCAATACGTTAATTGACAATAAATCTTACTTGCCTCTAAAAGGCACTTGACGAGTCATTTTCAAGATGGTCATGATTTTTTATGATGCGGAACTTTTAATTTACAGGGATGATAAAAATAGACTTACTTTCAGCCACTTGTATTTGATTTAATTATCTAATCAACTATAAATCATCTACTATTGAAAAAGTAGTTTAACATAGATGATATCTGACTGTCATGAGAAGAAAGACCCTATGGTAAATCTCTTGTGCTTTTCTCTAAAATCCCCAAGAAGTATGCAGAGTTGAGATCAGATGGCTTGGGTTCCCCTTGGGACATGCTCAAATAGCCTTTAGTTATATCTTAATTAGATAAACACTGGAGAAAAGCAAAGTTATCTTCATAGCAAATAAAGTTTGGGCTTTGTTAACTTTTTAGTATTTCCTCCAGTTTTCCTCTGTTGTCATATTTGGTCTCTACTGGCAAGTTTGATGTGAGTTTAAAAATGATAGCTAAGATTAACTATGGAAATAGAGTCTGTTTCAGCAGAGCCTGCTAGATTAAATGTCTGACTGATAGATAGTAATTACTTATGATTAGAGAAGGAAGGTGTGGCTTCCTAGAATAATTGGAAGCTCTGAAGCCCTGGTGTCAGAAAACCTACTAGAATGTCTATTTCCAGAGTTGGTCAGACAACTCAGACACTCCCCTTTTCTGTTTGTCTTTCCAGAAAATAAGTCTGCAATGCTTCCATGACCATATGCTAATCATTGGTCATTTGCTTCTAAAATACAAATCTCCTCTTGTCACCTAGCTGCTCAAAACTTGTCTATAGCTTCCCACTGTGTTCAGTGTAGTCTGAAGTTTCAGGCAAAACCTCTTCTTAGCACATCCTCTCCTGAGCATATCCGTACTAAACAATGTTATATTTTTGTTACAATTTTTTGAAGGTTTTCTGATGCCCAGAAGACAGACTTACTGTCTGTCTGTCTGAGTGGATAAGTGGATGGATGGATGGATGGATGGATGGATGGATGGATGGTGGATGGATGAACTGGTGGTTGGATGGATATACCAATTGATGAACAAACTTCTCTTTCCTGGAAATAGTTATTTATTATTGCCAGAATATCTTCCTTCGGCCTAAACCATCTCCATCTACATTTCTGACTTGTCACTGAGACTCAATCATAGTCACTCACTAGGGACTAAGGTGTCAATGCCCTTGGAGAAGTATGACTATTAATGGTTCCAACCTGCCATCTTGGTTCAACCTTTGGAGGTCACTGAGGTCCTGGTGTACTATACTTGACTCTTTTTATTCTTATTTCTCTCCTTTTGACTATAAAGCATGGGGTTGCTATAATTTTTTTCTGTTCTTACCCTTGTATCTTCTTTGCAGGCAGCCCTTAATTCTTGCTTCTTAATCTTGAATGACTACAGTTCTTTGCTCGCATGTGAGCCCAGTGGGAGTGATATATTCTATGTGGAATCAGCAGATAGATCTAACACAAGATTTTCCTCATATTTGGTGATCATTTCTGGGATTCATTTATCTAAATTTCACATTCATTTTGTAATAATAAAATGCATTATGAAAAAGTTAATTTTTGAAGCTTTATAATGAAGGCAATGGGCTCATTATTTGATTCTACTTACATGGCTACATGGAATGTATTCTTTCAGCTGATTGAGCTTTCTATATTAAAATAAGTAATGATGAGAAACTAATGATATCCAAAGTACATATGTTTGTGTTTATGTCTAAAGAAGATGTAATAGCCCACTTATTTCAAACAAAAATTATCACAACACAATTATTTCCACTTGAATATATCCTATCCCAGACTCTGAGTATAAACCCATTCTTATAAAGAATGTCATTAAAGTCACACAGGTCACTTTGTGTGCTGTGTGTTTTTATTTTATAGTTGCTCAAAAACATTTCTACAAATTTTTATGATTATAACTTTAATATCTGTATAATATCCTATCATCTTCATGTAGCATCATTTAGCTCCTCATTCCCCTATGGATGGAAATTTTCATTATTTCTATGTTTTGCTGCCATTGAAGATGATACTGTGAAGCCTAATAAAAATGTTGAATATAGAAAGACTGATTAAATTTTTCATCCATTTTCCTTTCTCCAAAGATTACTCGATTATCTCAAAATTTGTTCTCTTTAAATTCTCTTTTTGTTTTCTTTTTATGTTTTTGGGCTCATTGTTCATGTCTGTGACTATATTGTAACATTTTCTTCTGTACCTTCAGCCCTTATACACATACACTGTTTCCACAACAACTAGACATGATATAAACCAACTGGAATTCACCCACTCCATCCAACCATCCAACAGTAACAGTAGTGCAAACACAGAATAATGATTGACAGCCAGACTTCTCACAGAGGTACAAGATCAGAACCACACCTGTATCATAGTTTTATAAAATATAAAACTTTAAGAAAACTTTTCCTGTTGCTTCTCATACTTTAATTCTCATTTTGTTCGAATGATTTTAGAAGTTTGGTGTACAGAGTATAGAGATGGGTCTGTAAAATGTAAGGTCGAGCTCTTTTTGGTATAATGGGTCTTCTTGCTTTCTTCTCATTTTCCTTTTGAAACAACCGGAGAGCACCATGTTGGCAATAGCCCAATTCAGGTGCCCACACCTAACAACCCAGAGTATTCTTCCTCACAACTTTCCTTCCAGGCTGTTACATTAAATGTGTAAATGCATGGGTATTCCAGCTTCCATTAGCATAGGGATTTGTCGGGATGGTTTTGAAGTTTTCCCTATCATAACTAATACTGTGACCAGTCACTCTGAGAGAGTCACTTGGACAGGTCCAATCTCTCTCTCTCTCTCTCTCTCTCTCTCTCTCTCTCTCTCTCTCTCTCTCTCTCTCTCTCTGCTTGTAGATCAGGCTGTAGCTCTCAGCTACTTCTCTAGTACCATATGTGTCACCATGACGGTAAAGGAAACCCTGAAACTGTAAGCCAGCCCCAATTAATACTCCCTTTTATGTGTTGCCATGGTCATGGTGTCTCTTCACAGCAATAGTATAGAAACTATCTAACCTGGTATATGCCGTTATCATGGGAAGAGATGAAAAGGAAATGGACTTTCTTCAAAAGCCCGGGACTGGACTAGCATGCACTCATCTCGCTCAGCTTGAACCTTATTTCTGTCTTCTTCTATATGTCTCATGAATAAATGTCAGCCAGTTGATTGCTTAAGATGATACTCTGTCTTTCATCTTTTCAACTGATGAAAACTGTTTGTTTGTGCTTGTTGTTAGAAGCAGTAAATTCCCTTTCCTCTTATTCATAAAGTTATTCCAAACTAAACTATGAAACTGTGGGATTAGTTTAGAACTAACAACATTTTCACTACCTCCCCCTCCCTCTCTCCCTCCCTCCCTCCCTCCCTCCCTCCCTCCCTCCCTCCTCCTCCTCCTCCTCCTCCCCCCCTCTCTCCCTCTCTCTCTCTCCCTCTCTCTCTCCTGTTCTAATGTGTAGTTAATAGCTTTTGGCATCACCAAAGGCACAAGCATAGAGAAGACTGTTGGACCATGGCATGGCCGGGTGTGCTGCGACTGTGCTCATGGGATCCCGATCCAGCCCCAGAGCCGCTTCCTGTGTCCTCCAATGGTTTCCTGGAGCAGAGAGTGTTTAGAAATACAGCTCTATTTTAATGCCTCAGATTTGCCGCTTTATCTGGCTGCAACTTCCCCTCTTGGAATTGATAACGTGTTGGTTCTGAATCATAATGGTTACTTCCTCACGAACATCTGATGCTGTGAAATTAACAAAGATGAAAACTCCCCAACAGTTGAAGCCAAGAAACGAATGAGGCAAACGTACTTCAGTCACAATACCGAAGAGAATCCCATCATGAATTAGTAACAGATGGGAGAATACTATTCACTTCCAGTTTTACATAAATGTCTATAATGTGTGTTCTGATCATAAGTTTTTATTTCTTCCAGAGCTTCATTTCGAGGCTAGCAAGATTCCCCATTAAAAAATAATAAAGAAAAAAAAAAGGCTTAGGATGGGTAGTTACAATTTTCCTCTTTCTTCCCTCTGCTTGTTAAGTAAAATGAGTAAATAATTCAGGTGAAAGATAAGCATATCATCTCATTGCTTGCCTTTTGTTTTACCAATAAATTATTACAAACTCCCCTACGCCACATAGTCAAGAGCATGCATGTGTTTTCATATTAGCATCAGGGGAAGAGAAGTGATCATTCCTGGAGTCTAATCTCCTTTTTTCCCACACAACTTGGGAAAGTCAGAATCCTCACTGCAACAAACTTGATTGAGTGTCTATATCAATGTCTATATCAGGCTGGCAAGATGGCACAGCTTGCTATGGTGCTTGCCTTGCAAGCCTTAGGACCTGAGTTCAATACCAAAAACCAAGGTAAAGGTGTCAGGCACACCCTTGTAACAGCAGGCTAGAATAGACAGACAGGTCTATCGGGATAGCAAAATTGGCAAGTTCCAGGCTAGAGAGAGAGAGAGAGAGAGAGAGAGAGAGAGAGAGAGAGAGAGAGCAAAAAACAAGGTGGATAGGTACTGAGAGATGACAGCTAAGGTTGACCTCCAACCTTCATAGTTACCCATATCTGTGTGTGTGTACTGCACACACCCAGACACTCAGTTTCCATCAACCCTGTATCTTTAGATTAGTTTAAGGCACAAAATATAAACTTTGGATTTCCCTCCAGGGTCCCTTTATTTTGGAAAGTACCAGCCATCTACCACTTTGTGTGTTTCAACATTTGTGGGTTGCTAGGGTTTGAGCCGTGAGCCTGCCTGAGCCTCGTTCCTGATATACTTAGCTCTATCTAGCCATTCCTTCACTTCCATCCTTAGGCGGAACATTATACCATAGGATACGGCATCTACATCCTTGGGGGACACCCAAAAGCATTTGGCATAACCTTGAAATGTAGATGATTAGCTCCACAAGGCATGAGACTGGACCAAAAGAAGCAGATCTCAAGAGGAACTGGGAAAGTATATCCTTTCTCCTGTGTGAATGCTTCCTTGCTGTCTGTAGCTACATTGTTGTCGTTGTTTTCTTTCCAACACCTCCTGCAGAGCTACCGTGCCCACGCTTGCTGAGTGGATCTGTAGAGACTCTGCATGGTTTGTTAGGAAACATGGCCAGCTCTTAAACACCGTGCTTAGCATTGCCTCCCGCTTCCTTGCCTCTCTCTCATTTCCTCTTACCCTCGTTGTTCTGGATGTGTGACTCTCAAGCAAGCTCTCCATACTCCACATTCTCTAAGTACTTAATCCTTGCCTCAAGCTCCACTCTGTAATCTAGCAGAAGCCAGGCAGGCAGGCAACACAGCTTTTCCCTCAGGCCTCTTTCCATGTGGACAGCCATGGGGCAGTGATCCCCACTCTGGAGCACAGTTCTCTTCTGTGACTTAACTCTTTCTGGAAATGTTCTCACAGAGTGTGCCTCTGAGTTGGTTCCAGACCCACACAAGTTGAAAACCAGTATTAACCTACAAAGGAGCTGAGGAGCCACTCTGGAATCCCAAAGGATGCCTGAGACAGCAGAGGACACTAGAGGTCCACACCTGTGATTAACTTTAGCTTATACATTATGCATAGTAAGAAATTAACAATCAAGACTAAGAATAATGTAATATACTTGTCACTGTGCTGCTTTCTTTTGTCAACTTGACACAGACTACATTTACCCAGGAAGACGAAACCTAATTTGAAGAATCATCACAGTGGCCTGTAGTCAGTTCTGTGGGGTGTTTTCTTGATTAACATGGGAGAGCCCAGCCCACTATGGGCAGTGCCCCGCTCTGTCCAAACAGCCCTGTGTTATATAAGAAAGCACATTGTTGGCAGCGGTGGATGCATAGCCTGAATTGACCACCCGCTGTGATTGGATTGGTGACTACCCCCGGTTGTCATGGACAGCCTTCATCCAATGTCTTATGGAGACAGATTCGGAGACCTAGGACCAAACACTGGGCTGTGCTGGGGAGTCCTGCTGTCGGGGGAGGGGGGGTTGTAGGAAACAATAGAATTAAGAGCATCACAGGAAAGCCCACAGAAACCACTAGGCTGGCTCATAGAAGTTCACAGAGTCTGAACTGACATTTAGGGATCCTGCATGGTACCAGTCTAGACCCTCTGCATGATAAGTGACAGTTGTGTAGCTTGGTCTATATGTGGGACTCCCAGCGAGGACTGCCATTGGTACTTTGACTGGCTCTTAGGAACCTATTCCTCACACTGGATTACCTTACCAAGCCTAAATACAGGGGAGGTGTTTGGTCTTGTGGCAGCCTGAGATAACGTGCTTTGCTGAAGTCCAAGGGAGACCTGCCCCTGCCCCTTCCTGAGCAATGACTGAGGTGAGGGTAGGGGAAGGGGGTGGGGAAGGGAGGCTATGGTCAGGATGTAAAATAATTAAAATAAGTTTAAAAAAATAAATAAACTAGCATTCTTAATGAAAGTAAGAGGGAAGGAGAGAGAGAGAGAGAGAGAGAGAGAGAGAGAGAGAGAGAGAGAGAGAGAGAGCTGAGCAAACCATGGAGAGCAAGCCTTTAAGCATCACTCCTCATGGGCTCTGCTTCAGTTCCTGACTCCAGGTTCCTGCCTTGGCTTTCCTCCATGACAGACTGCAAGCCCAACAAGCCAGTTCCTCTCCATGCTTTTGACTATCCTGTCTATCACAGCAGCAGGAGGAGTAGCTAGGACAAGAAAGACAAGCTACGGCATTCGCAGACCCTTGAGTGCCTGCCTCTCTGCATCACATTGCACCATCCTCCTCTTTCCAGCAGTGTGAGCTGAGCGTATGCCTAGGTGATGAGCCCAAATCAGGTGATTGACATAGGCAGGGGATGCAGGTTTGAGCTGCCACTGACCTCCTGACCCCTGTCCAAAGCAAGGAAGATCATCTTTGTGTCAGAGAGAAAAGAGCCTGAGATTTCACTGTAGGATTCAGGGCAAGGGTGGATTTTAAAATGTATGAGCTGTTTATTTCTGGAATTTTCCAAGGAAAGTTTTCAGATCACAGTTGATGCTATAAAACTAACTGAAACTCCAGAAAGAGAAAGGGTGGATGAAGGGGGACTACTGCATTTCTTGTAAGCAGTTTGAATTGCTTGATTGTGTGCAGCGCTGGGGATGTACACGCACATGTAGAACCAAAGAGGAAATTGCGGGAATCAGTTCTCTCCCTGGGTCGTGATGAGACTCAGGTCACCAGGCTCAGTAGCAAGCACTTCCACCCCTGAGACTTATCTCTTGTCCTGTCAGCAGCTTTTATTTGAAAACAAAGAAAGAATCAGGCTCTTCTGCTCCCCATTCTATAGACGCCTGTCATCTGACCGTCACGTGACTGTTCCTTTGTACCAAAGATCCCCTTCACTGTTGCCCTGCAGTGGGCAGGACAGTTCTCTGGGAAACCTGGAGACCTCCTGCTCATCCCTCGGGAGCTTGTCTTCTCTTTTCTGGTGTCTGCCTGGTTTTCTTAATCACCACACTCCCTCCTCTTTATCCCTCCCACAGTTGCTACGCCATATATATGCTTACCCTCACCCCTGGGCTGTCACCATCAGTTTGATTTTCCACATCACCCATTAAGCCAGCTTCTTCTGTCCACCCAGTCTGACCATGATCTCGCTGCAATCCTCCTGTCTCAATCTCTGCAGTGCCGGCATATATGTATTTCTTATAGCCAAGGTGGCCTGTCTATGCTGATATAAATAAGAGGCCAGTTTGTTTGCAAGGCAGGATGGATCCCCGGTGCAGAGTCTGAGGCCAGTTCCAAGTCCAGGACTCCTGTTCCTTGGTTGCTCTTTCTGCCCAACTAAGCTCCTCACTCCCTATAGCCAATTTTCCTTCCTAAAGGCAACACTTTATTTGTGAAAATGCTCTTTCAAGAAAAGGGGGATACGGGCATTATTTTAGGGAGACTTTCTAAGGCGCCATAACAAGTCTATTTAAATCTTTTATTTGGTATTAACTAGATATTTTATCATAAGTGAGCAGGGAGTTTCTGGTTCACTAGTCTTTATTGCTTTCTTGAAAGCATTTCAACCTTTTTCATAGTTCAAGGCTGTATAATCCCCAATCCTTTTTTCCTTCAAATTTTAACTCCTTCACCGTGTTCCTCGTACGTCCTCCTGTAAATGTCTCTCTGAATGCAGCGTTGAGCTGTCATCCTAAACGCGAGCATGCTTTGAACTTTTGGCAAATTTGGCCTTTGAAATAGGACTGAAAGAATTTGAATATTCACCCTTAGCAAAGCACTTGTTCTGAGCAGTCCCTCCGCCCCCCAAATCCCAAGTCGGGGGTACTGGGGGAGCCCTGCTCTGTAGAACATGGCCAACAGTAACAGGTTTGCATTTGAGAGAGCACTCGTCTCTGCTCTGGGCATACTTCGGCAAATGCCCTTGATGTCTTCTGGATCTTACCGCTCACGCAGTAAGCCAGCACAGCAGCTTCCCACTGGTCTCCCCGTCTCTTTCCTTGGTCTTCTTCCTTCTACTTGCACGGTGATATTTTATTTATGTTTTATAAATAAAGCTTGCCTTAAGGTAAAACTAAGCCACTAGAGGCCAGACAATGGTGTCACATATCTTTAACCCCAGGATTTGGGAGACAGAGGCAGATGGATCTCTGTGAGTTCAAGGCCACACGGAGCTACACAAGAGCAAAGCAGAAACAGATCCAGGTGGTGGTGGCTCACACCTTTAATCCCAGCACTAGGGAGGAATATAAGGCAGGATGAAACAGGAACTCACTCTCTTTCGGTCTGAAGATTTCATAGAGGTAGGAGCTCTCTAATGGCTTGGCTGCTTTGCTTTTCTGATCTTCAGGTTGAACCCTAATATCTATCTCTCGGCTTATATTATTCATAGCCCCTGTGTTTGCTATTGGAGAGCTTTTTTGAACCTACCTGTGTATGTCTGGATATCGTGTCCATCTTTCTCCTTTTGCAGCAGACAAGCTGATCTTTCGGCACTCAGAGAGGAGACTCACTTCACAGCAAAGCCTCACCACTCAGCTCATATCGCTGCCTTGATATCGTCTATAGAGATGTGAATTTTGTTCTTGGTTTTCTTTGCTCTAGAAAGATCCAATAAATGGGACACACTTTTTTTTTCTTTTCTATCACAAGACAGTAATTGAGATTTTCCATTCACAATTCTGGTTGCTAACCTGGATGGGGACAGAATGACAGAAAGACAGATGTTATTGCTATGCATTAATAAGTACTGTCCTAGATTATTTTGGGGGTGAGGGATGTGGCTCAGTGAAAGAGTACTTACCTCATACATATAAGGGTCTGGGTTTAATCCACAGAACTAGAAAAGCAAAATTGGAGATGGTCTTTCCATCCCTAACCTATTGTATATGCCTCACGCCAGTTTTAAAACAGGACTACAAGAGCTACTGAAAGCTGGGCATGGTGGCACCCACTTGTAATTCTAGCACTTGGGAACCTGAAGTAGGAGGATGGCCATGAGTTCAAAGTCAGTCTAAGTTACAGAATGAGAACTTGTCTCAAAATCGAAACAATGACAACAAGACACTAAACTTCTTGAGCAGAGTGACTCTTGTTAAAACATGTCTAAGGAGACAGGTGCCAAGAAGTGCAGACCTGGAATAAAGTTTCTAATCACAGGACTTCACAAGTGTGAGCTTCCAGTGGAGCAAAGTCGCATCGGAAAGAGAACCCATGTCAGGAGACAGACACACTTCTAGTTTAACAGAAGAGGCAGGAAAGCAGAAGGAAAGAAAGGCTCCTGAGTTAAAGACAAGAGATGTGGGCAGCCTAGATCCGTCTATGGAGGTTACAAGATGACAATCAAAACCTAAATCTGAATTTTTGTGTGAGTGTATCTGTCTGCTATCCCAACACTTTGGAGGCAGAAGCAAGAGGAATTTCCATGAACTTGAGTGTAGCCTTGTCTACACAATTAGTTCTGTGCCTGCTCACATTATATAGAGAGACTGTGCCTCAAAAAAGATAAATTAATATATTAAAATTTGTCCAGCAGTGATGGCTCATAATTGGCATGCTTAATAAATGTCCAGAAAAATTAGCTCTCTCTCTCTCTCTCTCTCTCTCTCTCTCTCTCTCTCTCTCTCTCTCCCTCCCTCCCTCCCTCTTCCCCTCTTTCCCTCCCTCCCTCCCTTTCTCCCTCCCTCCCTCTGTGTGTATGTATGTGCATTTGTGTAGAGGCCCTGAGATATGAAGCCAGGACTTCACATATGCAAACACTGAGCTACATCACAAACCTTTTTTACTTTTTCATTTTGAGAATGGGCCTCAGCAACTTACCCTTGCTGACTTTTTTTTTTAAAATGATGTATTTATTATGTATAAAGTGTTCTGCTGTCATGTATGTCTGCACATCAGAAGAGGGCACCAGATCTCATTATAGATGATTGTAAGCCACCATGTGGTTACTTGGAATTGAACTCAGGACCTCTGGAAGAGCAACTAAAGCTCTTAACCTCTGAGCCATCTCTCCAGCCCTCCTTGCTGACTTTGAACTCACTCTGTACCCAGACAGGCTTTGAACTTGTGATACATTTGCCTCAACTTAGTTGTGCACCACCAGGTCCAGCTCATTGGTTTCGGGGTTGCCACATGACCTTGTAAAAACATTTATAAAAATGTTTTTATAAATAACAACATAATATAAACAACATAAATAAAAATGAAAAATATGAAAACATATTTTTCAGGAAAGGATGCTTGCCCTTAGAGAATCAAATTCTGAGTGCCATATGAGTGTGCTTGACATGCAAGATGCTCCAATATATCTTTAAGAACATTTTCCCTCATGAGGCTAGAACCTAGGAGCTTTCATTTGGCTTTACTTGATCACATGAGTACATGTCCACAATGAGCCAGTCTCTACCCATGATACAAAGCCAAGAGAAGTGTAGCGCATCTCACCATTTGGAGGCATGAAATTGTAGAATGCCTAGCCCAGCCCCAACACCTAATGAGGTTTCCTCGTTTCAGAAGGAGAAGAAGCCCAGCTGTTAGAAACCTATCATCCAGGCAGTTCTCAAAGCCCTTTGCTTCTCTGCCACTCACGTCTCCCTATGATGGACAGTAAAGTCCCAAGAGACAACCAACTCACTTACGGAGTGCTATCTTTGGCTAACCTTATGAAATGTCTTCCATCATGAGCATTTGTGTCCTTCATGACCAACACAAAAGCTTAAGATTTATATCCAGAAGCAGCCCAGTCAACAGGATCCAGAGGAACCATTGGTGTTTCAAGGAAACTTTTCCACCTTCTAAATAACTTTGATAACAAAGCTTAGTCACCACCGTCCTGACTCATCCCTCTGCCTCTCAGCCACACCCAGGGTTGGAGTGCATTTCCTGTTCCTGTACCATTCCTCATAGCCTGGATCTAAAAGTCTTAATAGATTATTCTTTCCTCATTAACCGCCACAAGAACCACGAGAGCGACGCGCTGCCTTTAGGAATGTTTCTCCTAGTGCGCTCAGCGACAGCCCACCTGCACCACACTGATTTTTAGTATTTATGGATGCGACTCAGAGGGCAGAACCAGATGGTGTGGATTAAGCTCATGTGTGGGGTGAAGAAGGAAGGAAGGTAGCGGGACAAAGGAGGGAAGAAGGGAGGCCATGAAGGACAGGAATGGGAGAAAAAAAGGAGGTACCAAGGGGTGGTAATGACTAATGACTGAATAAATTGAGTTGCAGTTTCTGAATTGCTATGTTACTTTATTGATGTTTAAGGTTGTCCAAGTTCAAAGCATTTGCCCTAAAACTATTTGTGGTGTGTTTGTTTCTCTCCCATTTTAAAAGCACAAGCATAAATGGTATTCACATTGAGTCTTTCCAAAATTTGGGAACAGATAGATAGGAAGCTGGAGATGACTCAGAAGTTACTGCTGTTGCAGAGGATCCAAGTTCAGTTTGCAGCACCCATGACAGACAGTTCATAAATACATTAGTGCTAAGAGATCTGATGCTCTCTTACAGACTCCTTGGCCTCCTGCATACTGGCCCCTCAGTATGCTGTGAATATGTTTTACTGCCAATGATTAACATAAAAAGCTGTTTCAGCCTATAGCAGGGCAGAATACAGTAAGGCTGGAAGAGATAAAGAGAGAGAGTAGGTGTGGTCAAAGAGATGCCATGTAGCTGCGGAAGGAGACAGGCACAGACCCTTATCAGTAAGCCACAGCCTTGTGCTGATATACAGATTAATAGAAATCAGTTAATTTAAGATGAAACAGTTAGTTATTAAGAATCCTGAGCTAATAGGTCAATCAGTAGTAGTGTTGTAATTAATATACTTTCTGTGTTATTATTCGGGTCTGGGCAGCAGGAAGATGAATGACCAGCCTCTTACTACACCTGCACCCATAGATGTACCTGCCACATGTACATATACCTAATTCAAAAAATAAATCTTTAGAAATAGGCACATGGTTCTAAGCCCTATCTTCTAAATTTCACTCATCTACCAAACTTTTATCAATTGTCCTCTGAATCTTCATGGTGTAAGAGCAGTATGCCTTAAAAATGAATTGATAAAGTGTAGATTTAAAGACTTTGTTGGGATTTGGGTTATACTATCACTAACAGTAAGAAAAAAACGATGTGTTCAATTACCTAGGGAGAATGCTGAAGGCTGTGAGTCAAAGAGAGGGATGGGATTACCACCATTAAGGTGCCATGCCTTAAATTTCTCTCTCTCTCTCTCTCTCTCTCTCTCTCTCTCTCTCTCTCTCTGTGTGTGTGTGTGTGTGTGTGTGTGTGTGTTATATGTCTGTGTATGTGTTTAGCAGCTGTACCACATTGTTAAAGCAATCATTGGGTGTGACTGTCAAGGAACCTAAAGCCCTGCAGATTC
The DNA here is from genome assembly GCF_982192425.1 of Myodes glareolus. NCBI lineage: Eukaryota > Metazoa > Chordata > Mammalia > Rodentia > Cricetidae > Myodes > Myodes glareolus. The sequence continues at coordinate 100,450,137 of NC_142034.1, forward strand.
TGAGACTCTACAAGAGCGATGGCCTTTGTGCTCACTAAGCCGGGTGTATATTAGAACTCCAGTATTGCCAAACTTCAGGGAGCTGAAACTGCATCCCCATTCAACCCCTCAGCTCTGACTTTATGGAATCAACCACAGTGACAAATGGCCCTGCATTTGGAAGGCTGTCCCAGCTCTGGTCACAGCTGAACCTCTCTGTCACTATTGACGTATGTGCACTCTGAGAGTTTGAGTGCAATTGGCCATCTGTCCAGGAGGCTGGAGCCACCTCAGCAGTGAGATAAAATTCAGAAACCCAGCTCTTCTCGGGCACACACCTGGAGCCGCAGCTCACAGACACAGCCTCGGTTGCAATGCAACAAGCAGCCAAGGCTCCAAGTCTGCAGTAGGTAGAGGAGGGAGGCATGCAGACAGATGGAGGCTTAAGGCCCCCTTCTAAGACGGGGCCAAGAGTAAGGACTTGCTTGAGTGTGAGTTGGGACAAAAGCAAAGGGCATGCTTTATGAATCAGCCAGACTGGGGGTGGAATATTTGCTTCTTCCCTGTATGATGAATGACCTCCAGGAAGTCACTTTCCTTTAGGAATTGCTTTCTTCAACTGGAAAAGTCTTAAGAGATTATTCTTTCCTCATTAACCGCCACAAGAACCACGAGAGCGACGCGCTGCCTTTAGGAATGTTTCTCCTAGAGCGCTCAGCGACAGCCCACCTGCACCACACTGATTTTTAGTATTTATGGATGCGACGCAGAGGGTAGAACCAGATGGTGTGGACTAAGCTCATGTGTGGGGAGAAGAAGGAAGGAAGGGAGCAGGACAAAGGGGGTAAGAATGGAGGCCATGAAAGGCAGGAACTGAAGAAGAAAAGGAGGTATCGAGGGGTGGTAAGAAGGAAGGAAGGAAGGGATGAAGGGAGCACAAGCCTCGGGGATGTTGGTGGAGAACAGAAAAAAGAATCAGAGATTTCAATCTTTCATCAAAAACTTTGCCCACAATCACGGAAAACTTAAGTAGGATAAAGAGCATGGATTAACTCATACCCACCATCACCTCCACATCCATGTCTCTGAAAAGCACCATGGCTGGCTTCCTGTGTGCCCATCAGGACACCATCCATGTAAGGTCAAGAGGAGCGCTCTGCTGAAGCAGTTTCTATTTTTCTTGCTGTCACTTTCCGATGCCTGCTCCGTATCCTAATGCACGCACCTGTGCCTGCCTCTGTCCAGTTAGGCAGCCCTCCACCGTATGGATGCAGCGCCATTCATCTTACTGTAACCAAATTGAATTGGTCCGCACAAAGCCAAAGCAAGCTCCGCCAAAAGAGAAAAGAGTGGAGAAAGATTTATTACCTGCATCAGATATAATTTCCAAAGCAATGTCCTCCTAGAACAAATAAAACATGGGGATTTTTGTTCAGGGATCCCATGCAGCCACAGAGAAAGCACTTTGGGGGCAGGCACACTCATGAGCATGCTCAATTTTAGATTTAAGAAAGAAAACTGGTACATAAATCTGGGGTGTGCATAGTTAAAAACCACGGAATTGGTGTTCAAAAGGTCAAAGGTCACAGGAGTTCCTTGTTTGGTGATCAGCTTGTAACACGGAGATGGTAGATGGGAACATCTTCTGCACATGCTCAGTCAAGTTCATTAAGAGGGCCATGGAAAACCTCTGCGCATGCTCAACCTGAATCATAGCGACAACAGATACCAACAGCTCCAGGCATGGGCAGCTTGCATTGTTTAGGCTGAAAAATAAATAAATAAAAGGAGAAACCATTTTGTTTTAGTGTGTATGGGTGTGGTGTGTGTGTGTGTGTGTGTGTGTGTGTGTGTGTGTGTGTGTGTGTGTTCATGCTCCTGGAGAGCAGAAGAGTACGTGCTCTATCTTCTCTGTCGTATTTCCGCTGGCAGCCAGCAAGCCCGAGTGATCCTCCTGTCCTAACCCTCCCTCTACAGCACCGGGTGTCAGGTGCATGTGTGGCCATAACTAGCTTTTCACATGGGTGTTAGAACCCAAATGCGTATACTCGTGCTTGTAAAGCCTTGCCCACTGAATCATCTCCCGCGCCCTGAAAGGACTCTGTGAAAGGCTGTTAATACGGGAGTTGATCCCGAGGGGCTTTGCTTCTGTTGCAGCTGAGCACAGCTAACCCTTACCGTACTACTACTAAGTCACGAGGTAGATCCATTTTCAATTTGCTAAAGATTCAGCGTCTCAAACAGCAAGGTGCACAGTACACACGTCTGTCTGTCCGTCTGTTCTGCCTTGTATAACCTTAGCCCACAACACACATACAGATTCTATCTTACTTATGTTTTAGTTTTTATTTGATTTTTGGGAGGGCGGGGTGACAGGAGACTGATGTTAAAGAAAAATGAAGAAATTTATGAAGTAACTACTCTGAACTGTGGCTTCTGAAATGGCTCCTTTCCCAGGGCGCCTGCCTCAGTGTCTGCCCGAAGCCTCAGACTATAAGGCCTCTTATAGGGGGCCTTAGGAATGTTCATTTTTGCAAATAATCAGAGCAGGGAGGGGGTGACTGCCTCTGTCCTCAGCTCTCTTCCTAGAGAAGGCTGGGAATGAGGGGATCAAAAGGTGGGCACCACAGAGACCCCTTCAGCAAAGAGCCTTTGCCCTGAAGAAATAGCACAAAGGTCTGCCACCCATCACAAGCACAAGGCCTCACAGCAAGCCTACTTGAGCTGACAGAGGAAGCCGTTCCCTGCAGATGCTCACAGGAAACCAAGATAAATGGTGAGCTCTTTGAAGGTAATGTGTCCATCCCTTGCTACCTGCCTTTCTGGGTCTGTACGGGAGCCCGTGTTTGCCACAAGCTGAGAAGAAAGGCAAGATAGTTAGCAATCCCTTTGAGACTGCTCCAAGTCGGCTTTATCAAAATGATAAAATGTTTTGGGTCTTAGCAGCCCCCTGGGCTGACTGCAGGCTGGGCTTCCAGAGGTATTAAGGGGTAAAAAAGGTGAGCAAGAGGCCCTTCCAGGGTGTCCCGGTGGCATCTCTGGTGTCACCACTGATAGAAATTTTATCAAGATAAATCTAGTGCTGCCCGGGAAGGATATTAATAAATTATCTAGTAATGAAAAATGTGAGGGGAGCCATACTCCTCCATCAGGCCCATGATGATTACTTTGATAGATGTACTGGCAGGATCTGTGAGACAAGGCAAAAACGAGAAACACGACATGTAAACCTTTAAGGGTTACCTCAGAGGAAAACAAAAGTTGGTGAATGATACCAACTCTGAATAGGGGAAAAAACAGAGCTCTGGGGCTTGTGTGTCAACTGTCAGATGGATGGGCTCTGTGAACAGCTGATCACTGAATCTTGTGTCAGGTGCAGAAGGGAAAAAGAGAGACTTGAAGGTGGGAGGTGGGAGAAGACACAAAAGGCTCCAATGTTTTCATATGAACTCAGCCTATCTGTTGGGGTGTGGTTCCAGTACCCCAGTGCTGTGGGAGTACCTTCCGCTCCTTCAGCCAATAGCCTCTGAAATACCAGCCCACTGGGGCGTGGCATATTTCTCTTTAAAAAAAAAAAAGAAAAAAAGAGCAGCATGCCTAAGCTCACTCTCTTGGTTCCCGCGCTTGGTTCTGGCTCCTGCTCCAGCGACTAGGCTCCTTTCCTGATGGTTTGTGTTTTGTAAGTTTTACCCCCCAAAATAAATACCCATTTAAAACCTAACTGGTGTGGGATTGTTTTGCTCATTACCCCAGAAGTCATTGAAACATCTACATACCTGACAGGAAGCAACGTGATGCATGGATGGCCTGGGAGGATGTTTCCATTCATGGTTTGAGGGTCTGGTCTACCATGGCAGGGAAGAAAAGAGCATGGAGAGGCTTGGAGGTAGACACCAGAAATGAAACTGTTTGCCCACACCTCATTGCACCAGGAAGCGGAGAAAAGACAGGAAGTGGGGTCTGCTATGAAACTCAAGATCTGCCCCATAGCAACTCACTTCCTCTACCTAGGCCACACCTCCTAAGGGTTCCACAACCTCTCAAAACAGGACGCTCAGGTCAGGAGAGATGGCTCAGTTGTTAAGAGTAGATAGTACTCTTCAGAGGACTCTTCAAGTTTTGCTACCAACACCCATGTCAGATAACTCACAACTGTGTAACTCCAGCTCCAGGGAGTCACGTGCCTGTGGCCTCCATAGGTGCCTGCATACATGTGCACATACCCTACCTTCACATATACATAATTAAATTTAATGAAAATAAGTCTTTAAAACATCAGCACCATCAGCTAGGGATAAAGAAACTGACTCATGAGCCTTTGGGGGACAGTTAACATTTAGCTATAACACATCCTATTACCTCAGTCTCTTCCCGGTAAAGGAAGAGTTGTATAACAGTGTTGAGATCATAGATTTCTGAGAAATTGAAAACAATAAGGACTGGGAAGCTCTCAAAAGTAGAAAGTACTCAATTTCTGTGGGATAATGCTCTTGTATACTTTAAAGATTTATCACTCGCATTGGTTTAATAAAATCCTTATTGACTAGCCAGGCACAAAGTATAGGTGGGACAAGCAGACTAGAAGAATTCTGGGAAGAGGAAAGGCAGAGATGCAGTTACCAATCAGACACAGAGGAAGCAAAATGAGAATGCCTCACTGATGAAAGATACCAAACCATGTGACTAACCACAGATTGATGTGAGATGTCCTTCTGTATTTGTGTTGCCTTTTATTAGTTGATGAATAAAACTGTTTCAGTCAATGGCTTAGAAGAGCAAAGCCAGGCTGGAAATCTGGAGAGAGAGAGAGAGAGAGAGAGAGAGAGAGAGAGAGAGAAGGCAGAGTCAGGGAGATGCCATGAAGCTGCCACAGGAGAAAGAAACCACCACCAGAACCTTACCCCTGTAGGCCACAGTCTCGTGGCAATACACAGATTAATAAAAATGGGTCAATTTAAGATGTAAGAGTTAGTTAATTAGAAGCCTGAGCTAATAGGCCAAACAGTGTTACAATTAATATAGTTTCTCTGTGATTATTGAGGTCTGAGTGGCCGAGAAACAAAAGAGCAGTCTCTGACTGCAAAAGATAAAAGTTATGGGTTAATGTAAGTTGTAAGTGATAGTTATTAATAAGCCTGAGCTAATAGGTCCAAGAGTTTATAATCAATATAAGTCTCTCTGTGTTTCTTTGAGACTGAACAGCTGTGGGACCAGGTGGGACAGAAACTTCCATCTACATTCAATGAATGGTCTTATAAGAAGTGGGAGAAATAGACATGTGCTGGATACAGCGTCACCTGTTAAGAAGCTAAAATCAAATTACAGCGTGACAAGGTGGAGAAGAAAAGTAAGCATGTGGGATTTTCCCATGTGTCCAAGCCAGAAAACGTTTTCCTGAGGAGGTGGATTTGAGATGGGGCATTCAAAGGTGAAGAGTTTGGGTGGAATGATGAGAGAGACAGTAAAGGAACTTTCTGTAGAGCATCAAAGAAAAAAGAGGAAGAGATTGGAAGTGACGAGGTACAATTCAAGTGTGGTATGGAAACTGAGTACCGCCTGAAAGAAGATGCGGAAAAGGTGTACCTGGGCTAGAGGACCACGAGTCTCCCCATTCACATGCATGAAGTACTGTAGGGTGACTGCTCTCGTGTGTGGAGTACTGTGAGGATGGACTGCAAACAGAGGAAGGGACCTTTCAGCATCTTTTTCTCCTTTGTGAGCCAATTCTCACTGATTTACTTGGACCCTTTACTCTCCATCTCTTCCATTGATTCGTGAGCCACACAGCAGCATTGGAGGTTGGGGGCAGAAAAGGAGGGCAGACGGAGACCCCAGAGACACATGCTCCTGCTTATTTTTCTTACCTGAGCTTCCATGAGTGTAGAGGGCAGCTTGCAGATGGCTAGGGGCAGAAGGACTAAGAGACATCCTCAAAAGCTTGAAAATCTGCGGGCAGGCAGAGAGCAGACAGAGCTGCCCAAGGGTCTGAGAGCTGGGGATATGATAGGCAAGTCGAGAGGGATCCGAACAGTCCTGCTGGGACTCAGATCTCCAGCCCTGCAGAGGGCTGTCTTGATCTCACCTTCAAAACGTTGAAAGCCAGTGCTGAAGAGCAGCAAACAACAGCTGCCGCCAACCCAACCCCAGGGAAATTAGGATGAGATTAGAGGCAGGGCTCTCTAACCCCAGTGATTCGAAGGATGAGACAGACAGCCCCTTTCTGCATGGATACAAGAATTCAGGCTCTATTTTCTCATATGCAGTTTCATTAGGTATTCTTTTAAAAAGGACAATGTGACTCATAAGTTAGGGAAAAACACTGATCAATGAACCCACAGACAAGAAATAGGGGAATTAGTAGAAAACTCCTTTAAAATAATCACGACCAGGATGTTCAGGTGTCTGGTAGGAAAGGGGAGCAGTGTACACAGAAGAGAAGAGGAATTTCTCAGACGCTGTGAAGAGGAAACACAGGAATGGGGAGCATCACACTTGAAGGAAGAGAGCATTCAATGAGCATAATTGTAGGTTGACTCCAATGAAAAATATCAAAAAGTCTGGCACAATGGGAATACAGCCATAAACCCAGGACCCAGAAGGCTGAGGCAGGAGGATTTCAAATTTGAGGCCAACCTGGGCAACATACAGAGACTTCACACCTCAAAAGTCATTGACTTTTATTTAAGTAAATAAAATTATCCCTGTGAATTCATGGGTATTTTTACAGTGGCATAGGAAACCTTAGGACAGAGTCAAACAGTATAATATGCATGCAGCCACAGTCCCTGTATGAAATGAAAGGAAAAACAGCATGGAGGGATGCTGGAAGAGAGAGTGAGAGCTGTGCGCCCTAAAATCAGGCATGAATCCACAGAACTGGGAAACTTAACAAAATAGGGAGACAACTCAGAAGAAAATCACCTGCCAAGACACCGTGGACCACCTTCAAAAGCCAGCAAGTGTGCAAACAAAAAACTACCTAGTGAAAGACTCACAAGTATGTGGAGAACAATATTCACGGCAGTCACCAACAGTAACCAGAAATGACAGACACTAATCAGAAACAAGAAAGCCAAAAGACACGGGGACGCTACCTTTGAAACTGTGACATTTGAATAACTAATTAGCACATGTGACAACCTCAGGTGTTTCACACTAAAATGTTAGAAAAAAATGAAGGCAAATTAAGAATATTTTAAAGTGATAAAAGCTAATAAATTTTGGCTGCAGCAGATATATACTGAAAGTGTTGGTAAAGGCTGAAGGGAAATTCAAAGCAGATGGAGGCTAATTTGTATATATTCATGAGCCCCTCAAATAAATCTATTTAGCAGATATATATGTGCAGATATATATTAATGTTTATGCTTCTATTTTGAATACTCAGCTTAGTCTATTTTTTGTTTTAAAATGTCTAGTAACTGAGGAAGCACAATTATAATTCATTGTGGGTAACCATCCAGCTAGAAATAACATTTACGAAAACAATAGCAGAGCAGACAGTGGGGGCAGGTAGTGTAATGAGACTGGAACATTCTCACTCTGTCATAGTACCAGTGTAGTTCTATCATAAAAGGCATGCTAATGACACATGTTGGGGTTGCAGGGATGCCATGGAGCTGAACAGAGAAGGACGGAGTCAACAGAACAAGAGCATGGAATGATTCTTGACAATGTAAAATGTGATGGAAAGTTTACATCAAAGCAAATGTCAGCTGTAATAGACAGAAAAACAAATAACAAGAGAGTGCCTTAAACCATCACAACAGATACAAATTAATAAAGGTTTCAATTAAAATGTGGAATCCATCATACAAGAACAGGAAACAAAGCTAGGCTAATAGACAACACCCATGATAGGTATGGCTCAGCGGAGCCCACGACTGGCAGAGCCTCTCTAGGGAGCTCTGTGGGTAAAAGCCAGTCACAGCAGAAGCCTGATGGCTGGAGTTCCATCCCTGGGAGCCACGACAAAAGTCATAGGTGGCAGGGCACGTCTGTAATTCCAGAACACCTAAGGCAAGGTGGGAGGTTGAGACAGAAGAGTTGGCTGAGAGCTCAGAGTCCTGCTAACCTGAAATAGGGTGTGCAGGAGCTAAAATAACAAGAGACCAACTCTGCCTTGACATGGGAGAAAAAAATAATTGACTCCTGAAAATTGTCTTTTGTTCTTCAGGTATGTGCTGTGATACAAACACACACACACACACACACACACACACACACAAACACACACACACAGAGGGGGAGAGGGAGGGAGGGAGAAAAAGAAAGAGGGAAACCTTTCAAAAAATATCCACTATAATATATGACATGGATATAAATGTGAAAGGATATATACAGAATTAACTACCAGAAGAATGTCAATTTGCCTTTATGAGTAAGAAAGAGGCAGAAATAGTCAGCACATAATAAAAAGGGGGCAGATTAACCATGAAGACTGGAAGACTAGAAAATCCCATATACACATACATACATAAATAAATGTGTGTATATATATGTATGTGTATATACACACTATATATGTGTGTATATACACTATATATATATATACACACACACACACAGTGATACAGATGACTATGCATATCAAAATAAAATTTAGATATTGTGTTGAACAAAAGGAGCAAAAGTATATATCCCCTCTGGGGCTCAATTTATATAATGGTCTAAAATAGCCAAAACTATGTTGTGCTGGGACTGGAGGGTGGTGCAGAGTTAAATCACTTGTTACTCTTCCAGAGAAGTTGGGTTCATTTTCGGCACCCCACTCTGGCAACTCACAAACACAAGAGAGAGACGGGGAGACAAAGAGAAGGCAACCACTAGCAGACACGAGACAAAGTTTCATATTTCCTGGCAAGTTGACCTTGAGAATACTTCTCCTTGCCTTGTGTCCATTGCATATTAAAAATCCAGCTGGCTTGGTTTTCTTTCTAAGGCTCTTTTACTTTCTCTCTCTCTCTCTCTCTCTCTCTCTCTCTCTCTCTCTCTCTCTCGTTTCCCTGTAGGTTTGGAGCCTGTCCTGGAACTAGCTCTCGTAGATCAGGCTGACCTCAGTTCCATAGATATCCACCTCCCTCTGCCTCCCAAGTGCTGGGATTAAAGGAGCCACCATCAGGATCAAAGGCTCTTTTATCAACACACGTTAAGAATCTAATATGCTTTCTTTGCATGGGTGCCTACTTTGGTTTCTTCATGTACACACAAACTCAAGGGCTGGGATTGACTCAGTAACACACAGAGCTTGACATCAGAAGGGAGAAAGCAAAAGAATACAACCACCCCCTTCTCCTCCTGGGGGTTTCCTTCCCTCTTCCACAAGACAAATTAGTATTCTTTAAATTCCCCTCTTGTTCTTGCCTTCATCCCGCCAGGGACTTTCATCTTATGATAATGTTTATCTTCTCTTGCTCCGTTCCCCTGGCTATCTTCTCCCCGGTGCATCAAGAATTGAGTCTCTTCTTCACCTTAGTCACAGAACCCATGATATGGTCTCCTTCTTGCTGTTAAATGGAGAAATGAATTTAAGGATAAGAGGACAACTGCCCTGGTGCCGAAGACCTTGTTTTGGTTCTTAGCACCTACATCAGGCGGTTCACCACCACTTGTCACTTATGTTCTGTGGGAATCCAACACCTTCTTCTGACCTCTAAGGGATTCTGCACACATGTACTACACATATATACATTCACACATGCATATACATATTCATTTAAAAATAATGCTAAAACATATGGTAAGGATAACAACTATCAGGTGTGTAGTCAGTGGCCCATGAATGCAACTTCTGTAAGCACTAGTCATAAACACAGGCCTCCTGCTCTAGCCATTCCCTCCACCGGTAAAAGATAATTGAAAATCTAAACATGTTTGCCTGGCATTCCAGTGACTCTTGAGTTGCTGTGACAAACATCATGGCGTAAGGAAACATGGGAGGAAAACATTTTATTTTGTCATATAGATTACATTTCCTCTTAACGGTAAATTAAGGCATGAACTCATGGCAAGAACTGAAGCAGAGGCCGTGAGGAATGTTCAGTTTTCTTTCTTATACAACCCAATGCTCTCGTTTTACTACTAGGTGCTTCTACTTTTCCTACCTGTGATGGCAAAGAGTCATCAGCTTGACTGGGTCTGGAATCAACCAAAAGATAAGCTACTGAGCATACCTGTAAAGGTATTTTCTTAATCAGGTTCTGTGAAGTGAGAAACCCTAAATGTGGGAGACATTTTCTCATGGCTGCTCAGATGAAGGGTAAAACGGGAAAAGGCTTCTTTTTTGCACAGTTGCCTTCCTGTCTTGAAAGTGAGTTTATCTAGGCGAGATGGCTGCCTCCACCCTGGCAGCCACAGCCGCTGTCCTGCATGTCTTCAGTGATATGAGCATCCAACTTCCTTAGGCTTCTGATGTGGACTAAAGGTCACTGGTTCTCCAGGACCCTTCCGGGTCTGCAGCACCTTATTGGGATTGTTGAGACGTCTACCACCATGAACTAGGCAGCTTTGGATCCTTGACTTCTCTAGTAAGAAGATAGTCATTGTAATATAAGTCAATCTAGTAATAACATTTTAAAATATTTTCATTATTTCAGTTGCGTTCCTGTAGATTATCCTGACTTATACAATATCAGTGCAAATTTTATCTCTTGAGCCTCACATTCCATTGGGCTCCCTCACCAGCAGATAAAGGAAAGAGCAAGAAAAAGTCTAAATTCACCTGTCTGCAGAAGCCTGTTAAAGTGTGAACGTGAACCAGGAAGTCAGAGATTCAAAGCAGAAAGGAAAGTTGAGGTAGGTGTGTTCTGCTCCAAAGCGATGCATATGCAAACCAAGGGACACCATGAGCTCTGCTCCAGATCTGTTCTTTGCAACCTCTACATGAGTCCCATTGCTGTGTATGTAGTCATACTGATCGATTCTGCGACACACATGGAGAACGCTGTCTAGAATTCTGTACCTACAGCAACCACAGCAAAAGGAGGATCACAGAATGGTGTGATGGAGGACAAAGAGAAAGGATGAAATAAAGATTGCTGCTGGGTGGCACGGGGAGCAGGGGACACTGAAGCCATTGCTGTGGGGAAGATGGTTAGAGGTCCAGAGCTGGAGTCACACTCAAACCCTAAGCAGTGCCCTGTGAGGCATCTGAAACACTGGCCAATTGTTATCATCTTGGTGAGTCCTGCTGGTGTGCCATGAAGTATTTTAATTATCAGCGGTGATGTATGAGCATCAGCTCATGACAGCTCATCCTGCATATTGCCTCGTGTTCTTTGTATATGATATGTTGCAGTATTAACTCAATGACAACCCCAAGGGGAAAATCTATACTGCAGAAATTAGCAGCTAGCCTAAATCTGGCCCAATCACTAAACATAGATTTCATAATATTAGGGACATTATTTGTATTGTTTTATGTTGTTTATATCCCAAGTACAATATTCTTCAAACAATAATAATATAGCAAATATTGCTTTGGTCAGTCAGTTAAGCTTACAAAGGTTCACAGTCTGCAAGTGAAAAATCAAAATGCTGTAAAATCCCAAACTCCAACATGATATTCAAAAAAGTTGTAAATTTGGAAGAATATCAGATTTGGGGAATAAGGACATTCAACTGGCATAATTTAAAAATATGGAAAGTTCTGAAACTTGAATGAAATGGCTTGATCCAAATCATTTTGGGCACAGCATGCTCAGCCTGTATCCCCATTGTACAATTGAGAAAAGGGGGCACAGAGGTTGTCATTTGCCTACCAACCTGGTCAATGACCTACTGAACCAGAATTTAAATCCAATTCAACCCATTTTCAGATCATTTATTTCATGAAAGGTATCAATTTGTTCTACTCTGAAAGAAACTAGACAAACTAAGCCATCCCAAAAATCCTTCAAAAATACGTTAAAGGAAAATCATCACCATGAAGATTTAAGGCCTCACTGGTCTCCCACGAGCCGGAAGGGCCAAAGGGAGCAACTTCCTCCATCACTATCATTGACAAATTTCCCTATGTGTCAGCCATGTGTTAGACTTAAAGACACTCTCTCTCAGCCTCAGTCTTCCTAACTTGGCTGTGCTCCAGCGTCTCCGGACCTCCAAGCACCGATGAAAGCGCACTGAACCCACCCGCAGCTGGCAGGAGGAAGTCGAATAGCTGCAGCGCAGTGAGCCCTCCTCAGACTCCGGTTGCGGCGAGTCTTCCTCCAGGAGTACAGCCTTGCAGCTGAGGCTCTGTGATAAGGGCGTCTGTTGAAACTTTCCTCAGTGAGAAGAATAAATAAACTGTCATATTTGCCTCAAGTTGCATTCTAGGTTTTGTTTCATCTTTTACTGGAAGCTTTGGAGTGAGGATGAAGTATGCTTGATAAAAGAAACAGGCACCTGATTGATGGACAACCTTTTGGTGAGGGATGAGTTATGTAGATAGCATCATTAACTGTAGGACATATACTAACCCCTTTAGAGAAAGAATCAATTTTCCTCCCTCTCTTGTTCCCTCTTGTCCTTTCTCCCTCCCTTTATTTCCCCCTCTCTCCTTCACTCTCTCTCTCTTTCTCTATTTCCCTCCGTCCCTCTTTCTCCCTCTCTAACAAGGTCTCACACAACCCAGCCTGCCCTCTAATTCTATGCAGCTGAGAATTACTCTGAACTTCGGATTGTGCAGTCTTCAACCTCCCTACCCAGTGCTGGGGTTATAGTAGTGTACCATTCCAGCCAGCTTACATGGTCCCAGGATCAAACCCTGGGTCTTGTGCATGGTAAACAAACACTCTGCAAACTGAGCTGCATCCCCAGGCCTCAATACCGTCTCTTACTTGCATGAAACTCAGTGAAATTTGTTGACACTTCATGTAAAGTAACTGAGTTGAGGAGTTAAGTGTCTTTCCCTAGGTTAATCCTAGGTCATGTGACCAGAGAAAGCCTACTGTTATGAGCAATCCAGGCATTCTGAACCCACAGCTCCTATGGGCCCATTCAGACAGTACCTCTTTTGAAGAAGACGATTGAGAATCTCAGTCAGGACTTTCATGACAGACTCTCCGAGTAACATTGAATTTTGATCTATGCAGCGCTTTGCAGGTTTACATCAATTTGTTTATCCTCACCCCAGGCAACAGTGGACAATATATGCAGGTATGTTTGATTGTCACAATTGCAGGAGAAGCAGACACCAGCATGCTCCTGGACACTCTAGAGCACATGGAACATCCCCCACCACAAAGAGTGATGCTGCCCCCAGTGCCAGTCATGTCAAGGGTAACACTCTGTAACTACCACATGCATTTTTGTTCTCATGCTGCCCCCAGTGCCAGTCATGTCAAGGGTAACACTCTGCAACTACCACATGCATTTTTGTTCTCAGAAATGATTTCCCTAGGGAGGAGAAGACTCAACACACAATTGTGGAATTACAAGCAATACGTGAGGACATCAAAATTGAACTCTGACCGACTCGAAACCCTTTGATATTCAGGCACAAAGCTGGGGGATGGTTTAATCGGTAAAGTACTTGTTATATAAACAAGACAACTTGAGTCTGATCTGTGCATTCATAGAGAACTTCAGGCACAGTGGTGCACGTCTGTGAGCACAGCCTGGTGAGACAGAGACAGGCGGATCTCTGCAGCGAATTTGTTAACCAGTCTGCCCAAATCTGTGTACTCCAGGTCCAATGAGAGACACTATCTCAAGAATTAAGGTGGAACCATTGAGGACACCTGGATCTCATCATGGAGAATGGATGTCTAGCCCGTTGGTCACTTATAAAACATATACAAATAAAACTATTCTATTAGGCCCTGTAATAACCAGGGAGGCAGGGCCATTCTGGCAACTTGTAATAACAAAAACACCAAGAGCCCTTGCGCACACACATTGCACATCCCAGAACTGCACACGTATGGGTAGATTTGTTCTCTACACATCACCAGTCCCATCTCTTTCCTTAGCTGCACATTAAAACTTCTCACAAATCTTAAAGCTTCATCAAGAATATTGTACACAATGTTCTCGATCAACTCATTGGAATTGAAAATGCGTAGCTTTGGGCTTCTTAATTTTTGTTAAGAGTGAAAACAACACTGTCTCAAAAACCAAAGAGAAAAACAAAACTTTCATGTTTTTACTCCCATCGTAATATGTACTCATTGCCCAAAATTTAGAAACTAGAAGCTAACAGAAGCAAATAAAACCCTATGGTAAACCCATCACTCAGAAATTACTCTTTATGATATTTTGGAGAATGGCCTTCTAGTCCTTTTATTCCCTATAAAATTATGCAAATGAAATTATTCAAATAGGCCCTGTAATAATCAGGAAAGTATGTACATTCTGGCAAATCATAATAACAAAACTATCAACACCAGCAACAGAAATAAATGCTAGCGCTCGCACAGTACCAACTACGCCAGATGCTGTCCTTAGCTCTCTGTAGATGGGGCCAGTTAATCCTCCCAACTGTTCTGTCGGATGAGTACCGTGACAGCTCCCATTTCCAAGGTAAGAATGTAGAGACAACATAGACCATTATCAGAGCCAAGTCTGCCTGAAGCTGCTCAGGAACCAAGGCTGGGCGAGGATGCAAGCCTTCTCCCTTTCTCCTCTTCCCCACAATATTCTTCCCATTTCTTAATACTGAAAAGAATTTTATTCCCTGCAGCTGGCACAAAGAATTATTGTAAATTGGGTGGCTTAAACAGTATTTAACTCTCTCAAGGAAGCATCCAAAATCAAGGTGGTGGCAGAACTACAGCCCCTTCTTAGACTCTAGGAGCCTTCACTTGCCCCCTCTACCTGGGGAGGTGGAAAGGAAGCTGCCAGTATTCCTTGGCTAACAGCTGCCCGGCCCACTCCACTCTGTCTTCACAGGGCCTGCCAAAACTTCCCAAAACTGCTTTGTAGCTTTTGGTCTTTCTTCTGCCCTCGAGGGGCTGAGTCCTTAAATGTTCATTTCAGGTGTCCACGCGATCCATGTAGACTCTAAATCTGAGCTATCTCTGAAGTATAGGTTTCTCTTGTTAATCTTGGTTGCTTCTCACTGTGTAACTAAAGGTTCATTCTCCCACCAAAGTGGAGATGGAGCAAAGGGATGAAGAGAACTCAGACTCCTACTTCTAAAGGTGCCTTCTGCTGTTTTCCTGTCAATCAACACCGCCATCATCACAGGAGGGAATTACAGAAATGAGCTCAGCACCTCTGCTCATAACCCTACTGTCCCCTTTTTCCTTTAGACCATGGGATGGGAGGGAGGAGAGAAACTGCATATGGACAGAGTAAGTCCTTGGTGAAAAAAGAAGTCTCTTTCCTGGTCTTTTCCTTTTTCCTCAGATCTTAGACATGGACCAACAAAAAAGTCCTCATTTGTTTCTCTATTCATTCATTAAGCAGGGCATTAGTCATTCACTTGGTTTTAGATACAGGGTCTCTAGGCCAGGATGGCCTCAAACTCACTATGTATCCAAGGATGAGCTAAAACTCTTTATTCCCGTCTCTACTACCAGGTACTAGAATTACAGACATGTGCCAACATGTTCAGTTTATACAGGACTGGGAATCGAACACAGAGAAACCCTGTCTCAAAAAACCGAGAGAGAGAGAGAGAGAGAGAGAGAGAGAGAGAGAGAGAGAGAGAGAAGGCATGGGAGACAAGCCTGGAGCAGCGGTGCCAGAACTTTGTTCCCTGTGACACACACTCCTGCGTTCTACTTCCACTGGATATTTTATGCACACACATATATCTTTGTACCTGGAAAATGAGAATGCATTCACAGAATGCATTCATATTCTTAGCTGGTGTTTACAGTGTTGAAGGTTTCATTTGCATAATAAAATGCTCTGCAAGAGGAGATGAGGGTTAATCAAAGGGTTTTTATCACTTTTTAATTATCTTCATCATGTTGGAACAAGATGTAAATTTTAATTCTACCTTGTTAGCTAGAAGATTTCAACAAACTTTGGATATCCTAATCACCTGTCATTTTTAATAGACACATATGTCAGTGATTTTAGCAAACTAAATGCCCTAAATACTGTAAGCTTTATTAATGTGATGAATATACAATTCAAAATCATTTACTAATTACTAATGTTAAACATAAGATCTATAAGAATACCTCAAACAGAGGCACCTGTGCGAACTTGCATATTGCCGGGAGAACCTTGATTTTAAAACAGAAAGATTTTTTCCTCTTTCTTCAGACCGTAGACATGGGCAGACAGGGATGTCCCTCTTCATTTATTCATTCATTCATTCAGTTACTCATTCATCCATTTACTCATTCATTTATTTGTCATTCAATCAGTCACCAGATTTGATACAGGGTCACTAGCCCAGGTTGAGCTCAAACTCACTAGTGTTGAAGGATGGCCCTTAACTCCTGCTCCTCCTACATCCACCTCTAATACTGGATCGCAGGCCTGTGCCACTATGTTCAGTTTATGCAGTGCTGGGCACCGAACTCAGGGTCTCTGTTTTCCTCTCCTCATCCTGTTCTTACCAATCTACATTCAGAATCGGCCCCTCTCCACATAGCTCTTAGTCTCCACTGCCAACAAATCTGTGATCAAATGGGGTGAGATTCTTTTCTTTTCTTCTTTCTCTCTTTCTTTCTTTCTTTCTTTCTTTCTTTCTTTCTTTCTTTCTTTCTTTCTTTCTTTCTTTCTTTCTTTCTTTCCTTTTTATTTTATTTTTTGACCCATCCACTCTGTAAGCTTCCAGATGAATGTGGTCCTGTGTTTTGGACCATGGATGCTAGAAAACTTACCTTTCTGAGGACTGACTGGTAGAGTAAGTCTTTGCCAGAACTAGGTAGATATCCTAGATTTTATCTTAGAGAAGCTTAATGCTGTGTTTGGCCCAACCAATGCTGAGCAGATGGGAATGTCCATGTTATTGAGGAATGAATATCACAGGTGGTTTTCCATGGGTGTGGCTGCCCCTATCTGCTACTTTTAGCATTAGATTCATAGGAGGTAGGACTTGAAACCAGAATGAGAGAGGCAGAGGAGTAGGCAGAGTCCTTTTGAGTAGTTGAGTGAAGTAGTTAGACTACATAATTCTTACAGCCCAGAAACGTGGAAGGCGTGAAAACAACATGTTGTAAATCATGACCCATTGCAATAGCTTCGCCACAGGACCCAGCAGTGGCTTCTCACCCAGGTCTGCTCCCATCAGCAAAGCCTTATCCTCTCTGCACCTGTTTCCCCAGACCTGAGGAAGAGATGGGTCATGAGTTGTGACACCAGCATGTCAGTTGCTGGCATGGATTCTGGGAGAGCATGTGTTTGCTTAAAGTTGTAAATTTTCTCTTATGGATTCCCTTGTTACAAAAATAGTTGAGAACTATATTTTGTTCATGAGAATAGGTCAGAAAGCAACTAGTCGGGGAGTGCTGGGAACTTAGGAGGGTGTCATAATGTGTGTGCACAAATGTGGGTCCAGAATGCTTTAGCTGCTGCATCTATACCCCTTTGTAGATAGGGAGGATTCATTTCTGAGTCAGTCTTCATAGACATCAT
Source organism: Myodes glareolus (assembly GCF_982192425.1). NCBI lineage: Eukaryota > Metazoa > Chordata > Mammalia > Rodentia > Cricetidae > Myodes > Myodes glareolus. The sequence goes on from NC_142034.1 coordinate 100,467,636, forward strand.
AGACTGCCTATCAGATTAACTGAAATATTAGGTCTATGAGTTAAATTGTTTCACCTCTGAAAGGTGGATCAAAGTAACCATATTCTTCCGAATATGATCTTGCTTGGGAATGGTATTCCCAGATAGAGTCAAGCTATGAAAATGTCACCATGGTGACCTCTAATCCAGTATCACTGGTGCCTCCATGAAACGGAGAAAATTACTGAGAGACACGTGGAGGGCAGGTGACATGAAGAAACACAGAGGATAACCAACCATGCACTGACCAATCAGTGAAAACCTGAGATTTCCAGAAGCTTACTTAGAGGAAAGTCAGGGAAGCCCCTTCCCTGGTGTCTTCAGAGGGAGTGTCGTGATGCTAGTACCATGTTTTACCTTCCGAACCTATGAAACATAACAGCAGCTGTAGGAACCGCATACAGTTTCTGACGCTATCCAACTTCCCTTGCCAGTGAGTGAGACAGGTGATCAAGAGTTAGCCAAAAGGACACCTCAGTCCAGGACTTGACCCAGCAGGAGAATGTTTTCTAAGAGAACAGTTTTGTCAAGCATGAGGTCAGTGCTGCACTCAATCTGGCTGCGTTGTTTCCCAAGGTTGACCTTTCAGGAGTTCTCTGCTGTAGAAATTAGCTCTTTGTTCCGGGTATAGATGAGGACTATTGGTCACAGGTGGTAAATGTGAGGGGCTTTGACAGGTACACAGCTGTGGTCAAAACAAGGCACAGCGAGTGTGCCAGCGGATGGTTGGATGGCTCCAGACTGAAGGAGGAGAGAAAGCTCTAGGTGAGGGCTGTACGTATAGGGAAATTTGACAGTGCCTAAGTACCTAGTGTAAATCCTATGTGCAGGACAGAGCCAGGCAGTGAGTGGGAGCACAGACGCATTTACATGTTCTCAGCCAAGTGAGAGCAGCTGACCGTGCCCATGGGGGCAAACTCTGGTCGCCTGACAGAGCTCACTAAACAGCGTGTTCAGGCTTCACCAGCACTGAGCTGCGCCAACGACAGTTTCCAAGTTTGAAAAATGAGCCGCTTCACTCGCCTGGTGCTAATGCGTTTTTCGAAGAAACTTACATCTTGGAAATGTCATGACACATTGCAATCACGGAGAACACAGGCCCAGTAATTGGGAGTGTTTCTTCAAGAGCAGAGCGTGTCGAAGAAGATGCATAGCCCACAGCATGATCTGTCACAGAACTAGTGTGGGGACCTGGGTGGGGGGAGCTGTGTGGAAAAGCTGCCTTTGATATAAGTCCTGGCTGCAGCGTGAGCAGCTGGGACATTTCCTGGGTCATGTCATTGCTTTGGCACTGTGGAGGCTGCAGAGATGACATGACCTAGCTGCAAACCGGCTCTGTGTTTTTGACCGAGCTTGTTGATTGTTCCCTGACTCCATTTCTTCTCCCTTCAAGTGAGAATAATGTAACACACATTCTGTAGTTTATCCTATGGCAGGACAATCAAAAGTCCATGAATCATAATCATTGAGATTCTGCAAGCATATTGGGCTTGCCAGACACTGAGTATTATTTGTGTATTAATTCTCAGAAGAATGCAAGAACCCTGTGGGGTAACTACCAAGACCAGAGTATTCAGAAAAAGAAGATATTGTGGTATTAGGAAGGTAAAGAGATTGTGGCAATGTCAAGATTTATACCCAGACTATCTGCTCTGTTGTACTCCACCACCATGATGCACATGTCATAGTGGCTGCAAGGTACTGTAGGAAATAGTTTGCAAACATGTGTGTGTTATATCAACAACAATGGCACTCCTCCAAAGAGTGGTTCTGCTTCTGCATGTAGCAGCCTTAAATATGCTTTGACAGAAACAACTAAGACAGTTCCCACGTGTCAGGAAGTAGATGGCTTCAGCGGGGTTCCTAGATAATCCTCTCAGGAAGTAGGAGGACATTCCCCACTTTTAAATGGAGAGCTTCGTGGATCAGGATAACTAAGTTTCTCAAGACGACTTGATAAAAGAGTGTGATGAGTTTTAGACTCAGAAGGTCAGAATAGAAGGTCCTCCATAAGCAAAAGCTGGGGGTGTGGCCCAGTTAGTGGAGTGTTTGCCTTACAAGCATAAAACCCTGGGATCCATCCGCAGCAGCACATCAACCAGATAAAGCCTTGCATACTATAATCCCAGCACTCGGGCAATGGAGGCAGGAAGATCAGAAATTCCAGATCACTCTTGGCTACATAGCAAATGTGAGGTGAACTTGGGTTACATGAGACACTGTCTCAAAAAGGATACTGTGACAGGCCTCTTTCTCCTTGAAGGAGCATCTGTTTGAAAGATGTGTGCCTTCGGGCTCTTGCCTCAGAGAACGAGAAAAGCATGATGTTAGCATGACAGTGTAAATATTAGCGATTGTGTGAAGTGATTAAGTTACCTGTAAGCCTGATTTCCTACAGACCTGACTCCTCTGGTCTTTGGGCTCCGAAAGCACTACCCTCTTTTCCACGCGGAAATCATGCAGGGATGGGCTTTGTGCAGAACTCAGCTGCCTGGGAACAAGGAGAAAAGAGAAACACTACTGCTTTCTGTCCATCACTCATCTAAGGACGTGGGGTCCTTGAACAAGCCCCAGGATGCCAATGTGGTCCAGCCTTTGTGCTCTCATTAGCTCACCATTCGCACATGACAAAGGAGGCTGAAAAAGATGGGACTGGGAATTCCAGCTCCAGTTGCCAACAGATGTATCAAGATCACTAAGTCTAGCTCTATGAGCTCTTGAAAAGTGCAGGTTGGTGTGTGATAATGTGATCTGTGTTTATGCAAAATCATTAAAAAATTGCAAGCTTGGGGCTGAGGCTGTGGCTCAGTTGATAGGGCGTAGTTTAGCATGAGGGAAGTCCAGGGCTCAGGCTCCAGCCCTGAATAATCAGATAGACTGGTTCCTAGATATCACAGTGCTGGGGAGGGAAAGGAATGAGGTTCATAGCCATCCTCAACTGCACAGAAAATTCAAAGCCAGCCTGGACCAGCAACCCTGCCAGAAAGTGAAAACTAAAAGCAAAGCAAGCATGCTGAGTGGGACCCGGGTTAGCTGCCTTTGGTGCTTCTCTTTACCGTGGGCAGCATTTTCAGTGCCTACTTTCAGAAGCCAGGGTTGGTAGGAATAAGATGGAGTGTTAAAAAAAACTAATCCTGGACTTGGAAATGGGTCAACTGGTAAAATCTGATTCCCAGAACACACATTAAAAAAAAAAAAGCCAAGCAAAGTAGTGCATTCCTGAAATTCCAGTACTGAGGTCGCAGAGACAGGAGGATCTCTGGGGCTCGTTGGCCAGAAAGTCTAACCAAACTAACTGTGTTTTGTCTCAAAATCGTAAGGTTGTAAAGTGAGGATGGAATTCACCCAACACTGACTTCTGTCCTCTACGGGCATGCAGGCACACATACCGCTGAAACCAAACATACATATAAACACATTCACAAAGAAAGCCAGGCTTTGTGGCATAAGTCTGTTACTCCAGATATGCATGAAGTTGAGGCAGAAGGATTGCAAGTTTCAAGTTATTCTACAAGTTCAAGGCCAGTCTGGGTAATTTAGTAAATCCCTGTCTCAAAATAAAAGTGAATCTAAAGGGCTTTGGCTATAGCTCAATGACAGAGCATTTTCCTGGCACATGGGAGGCCTTAGAATCAACTTCTGTTACACACACATGCACACACACACACATATGAGGAAGGGAGGTGGGAGGGAGAAAAGAAAGAAAAGAGACGAGGAAAGAAAGAAAAAGTTCCCAGTGGTTTTCAGTTCATACGTATGTGATTTTGATATCCAGCAGTAATATTTACAGTTGTGAGACACTAAACAAGCCCGTCCCTCCTGTCTCTACCCCCTCTCCTGATAAATGACATTAATAGTTCCTACACCAATAGGTTTCGAGGGACTCCCTGTGTCTCATTTATCTCATAAATTCTGTGACTCAACTTGCTAGGTGTTCAATTAACAATGGCAAATATTAACAGTTGCTGTGTGTATTACATGCAATAAGTCATTTTGTGAAAGGTGGAGCTGAGCCCTTAGCACATGCTAGGAATTGAATAACTAACTAGCCACACCCTCTTCTCCCACCAGGGCCTTTTGTTTTCACGGCAATAGTACCACAGTGACTTTTGCCTTTCAAGATCTATGAGTTCATTAGACACACTTTTTAGAATTTTGAGATGCATCAACTATAAACTGAAACCTTCACCCCCAAGCAAAATTCCCTCTACTCACAGGCCTCTGGATCTCAGGGTTACCATAGCATCACCGCAGTTACAGAAATAAAAATAAATAAAAACATGAACTAAGCAAATTCTAGGATCCTTTAGAAACGTATTTCTATGTGTGCTGCATGATGTGTATGGGTGCGCAAACCACGGCACGCATGCAGATGTCTGAGAGCAGCCTTCCGGAGTGGATTGTGTCCTTCTACCTTCACATGGGTTCTAGGACTCAAACTCATCTCCAGGCTTGCATTGGCAGATGGTGCGTGTGTTTACCCATTAAGCATCTCACAGGCCCTGTGTGCTTGAAGCTATCTGTTGGGTGGTTTATGTATCAAAGATGTATTGTTTGGTGCATAATTAATCTTGGCTCGTATTTTTTATTGTAGACTGTATTGTTTGTCAGTATTAAATGATCCTTGTATTTTTTGATGTATCTTGCCCCAGTACTTGCTTTCCAATCCTTACTGTTTTGTTTTTCAGGTGAAGTTTTCTCTCTAGTTGAGTTAACCTCTTACATCACTTCCATTTGCCCTGAGGTGGGTTCTGTTTCTAATCTCCTCTTTAAGAACACCTTAAGCATTTTGTTTCTTTCTTAACCCCTGAGTACCCATCTTGTAATGTATCTATTTACTCATTTTACATCCTGTTATCTGTCTTTCGTCACTTTGCTTTTAGAGTTCCTCCAAATTTCCCTGACTCTCCTGACTTTTCCATAGTTTTTTGTTTGGTTGCCCTCTTTCCTAATGATGCCTTAGTGTGCAACTTATTTCTTCTCTGCTCTTTGCAAATGCTAATTTTCTCAGCTGCATCCTTTAAGCTGTGCTCTCAGGTATGACTCATCGCCAGTACTGATTCACTTTAAGTTCACCACAACCTGTCTTGTCCCTGTGGCTTTTGCAGTCTGCTTTTCATGACAGGATCACTTTGTGTCTCAAGGGGTCTGGTATTTCTCTGGTTTTCACGGCAGCTCCAGCAGGAGGTAAAGAACATGACAAATACGTTTTGATAAAAGAAGGGGTTTTCCAGCATAATCCCTAACTACATTCTAAATATTTGTCCTTATAAACACAGATAAGTGCAGCTCTCACTCCTGGTCAAGGAAACTTCTCTTCGCAACAGATGGAAACCATTACAGAAAATGTTAACTATTCAATATGCAGAGTTGTGGAGTCCAGTACCAGTGGAGACTTCTATAAACCCACTCCCACATCTAAGGCTCAGGAAACACTGCAGAAGAGGAGGAGGAAAGATCCAAGAGATGGAGGATCAGGGAGATTGCTGTGAGAGTGTGTCTCCTAGGAAGGTCAGAAGTGACACTCATAATATCTCGTCAACGGTGTAAACATGAGGTGAACAAGGGCAGCAACAACACCACGCTAAAGTAGATGAAGAGAGCCCATAAGGCCCGAGCCCTACACAAAGAACTACTGGCTATTAAGGAATGCTGAGAGCCAGAGAGATAGTCTTCGCCAGGGAAGGGTACACCAATTGGTTATCCACTACCAAATGGTCAGCCCTGAAAACATAGAAATAAGGAACATTATACAGACTTAACAGTTTATATTTAGGAGTATACATGTATAAACACATGCATATGTGCATGTAACAACAATTAATGTAAAAAAGAAGCCATGAATTTGAAAGAGAGCAAGGAATGGTATTTGGGAGGGTTTGGGAGGAGGAAAGGGAATGGAGAAAAGATGTATTTGTAATCTCTAAAAAATGTAAAAAGAGCATTTATCCATAATAAAAGGTTTTTTTCAATTTTAGTATAGCATTTTTACTAATTCTGACGGAATTTTGTGCATGCATACATTGTTTTTGATCATATATTTACCATAGTCATTTTTATACTTTAAAATATATGATGGCAGTTCCCTAGCGGCCTGCCCAAGATCTCCAGGTGGTTCCCGCATCCTGGTAGAGATGGAAGGCAGCGGGCTCTAGGAGCAGCCAGTCCCAAGCTACCTGTGGCAGGCAGCGAACTCTGGGAGTAGCCAGTGCAGCAGCAGGCAGACACATGGCGAGCGGGCAGGAGACAGAGACTGGATAGACATTACATGTAGAGTGAGATTGAAATATTTATTTAGGGAGTTATGGAGGAGAAAGGGGGAAAGAGAGAGAGAGAGAGAGAGAGAGAGAGAGAGAGAAAGAGAGAAAGAGGGAGAGAGATGGGGAGATGTGCACAGCCCCCAGAAGAGAGCAGTGATAATATGTGATCCAAGATGGCAGGAAGAGGTTAGTGGTTGCCGGGAGTGAGTGTGGCTTGCCCCTTAAAGGGCCAAAAGAATAGCAGTCCTCATCCTAACTCTTCCCAGATCCATCACTTCTCCCTCATACCAGGGACCACAGACTCTTCCCCAGCAGCCATCAACTGTCACTAGTTTCTCAGCTAGAGGCATGGTCTCAAGAGTCCCTTACCACTTTTTAAAAGTTTAATTTCTCCTAATGTTTGGCTGTGGGTCTGCATCTAATTCCATCAGCATTGTGAGTTACCCCTTTGGGGTGACTACAGCCAAGATCCTAACTGCAGAGGGATCAAACAGCCCAGGGTAGGAGCATAAGCATTAGAAAATGTTAAGTAGGAGGACCAGAGATAAGAAAGAATCACAGAGATCACAGAGACACGGGATAATAGCAATAACAGGAGGGCGACTCAGCAAATAATGAATGCTGAATTCTTCTGACTTCTGAGTTCTAAGTACTAAATATACCCTGTATTTAATTTTCCATACACTTTTATACCCCCAATACAAAATGGAGAAGAAGGCAAAAGACTGCCTTAACAAGACACAGAGGACAACTAGACACTAACTTGCGTCAATACTCTGAGACTTCAAGCCATTAATACTTGAGAAAAGCATTCTTCTGTTTAGGCAGTGAACCTACCCTAGACCAAATATTCTGAAGGCAGCCACACCTTAAGTCAAGCCTCGTAGAACAAAAGAAGGAATAGAAGTATACTGAATTCTCTGACCTTTGCTCAGGGTGGAGAGGATACACCTCTATGGGCCATCTTACTGTCCAAAGCATCAAGTAACTACACCTTAGGTCAGGGTGTATAATCACAGTTGGTGTTAACAACTTTGAGTAATCTCAAACCCTCTGACCTATAGACAGCATGGATAGGCTCACGTCAGTTGTTGGATGAAGCCTCCCTGATGACAACTGGGCTAGGCACCAATCTATATGTACAGCAGAATATCAAAATATCGTTAAGCATCATTGTAATGATTGTTCTGTCTCTTTAAGAGACAAGCCACGCCCACTCCCTCCCCCATCCACTGAGACCGGCTGATCTTCAGCTTCCACCCTGAGCTCTCTCTCTCTTTCAGTCCCTTTCTCAAAGAGGCAGCTTCTGCCTCTCTCCCCACTTCTCCGCTTACCCCCTTCTCTGTCTCTCTTTCCTCTTCTCCTCTCTCTCTCTCCCTCCCTTCTTCCCTTTTTTCTTCCCCTCCATAACTGCCCTAATAAATGTCCAACTTTATTCTACATGATGTGCCAATCTGTCTCTCTTTCCCACCGCCTATCCGTTTGTCGCTGTTGGGGACCAGCCACCTTCCCTGCCATGTGGTCTCTGGGACTGGCTGCTTTCGGATCCCCAGCAGTCCTGGAGACTCACAGCATCTGTGCCTCCCACCTACCGCCTGCCCACACCGCTCGCAGGGGACCAGCCAGCCACCACATCGCTGGTGATTAGCCACCATGGTTTGAGGACCTGCAGCGTGGTCTCAACCCCACAGCAAGCTGCCAGGGACCTATAGCAAATCCATAACATTTGGTGTTGTGACTTGGATAGGCTCTCCTGCCCTGAATCTCTCTCCCAGGGTCGGGATCCTGAACCAGGTATTTTTTTTTTTTTTCCACAACCACGTGTTCCATATGCCTGAGCGAGATTTCTACAATGTGATTTCTAGTCATACCACCGGCTTCGATTGGTAAGTTTCCCCCATTCTGCTATGGTTGCTTCCCTCAGCTTAAATTGTGTTTGGAATGGCCCAAGGCCAATCCACCCGTGACTGAGAGCCCAGGGTCCCTCAGATCCTTTTTTCTCTCCTTTTTTTCGTTTCTTTTCTTTTTCTTTTCTTGTTTTTCCCTCACCGTAAAAGGCCTCTCGGAACGGCCTCTGGCCTCTCTGGCTTCTGAGTCTCCCAAGACCGGATCCAGCCAGGCCATAGCACTCCACCCAGGATCAGGGGGCGTCTGACTCACGGGTCCTGCAGTGTTTGCACTGATTTGCATCCATGTCTGTTCCCCCTGAGGTAGAATATTTTAGAGGCCCCAAAACCCTAGGCCTTAGCTCTTACCCTCACTCCACTAGTGTCCCGCCAGCTCCACTTTTATGGGAGCTTTCTGACTTCTGACTGTGGGAGCTTTCTGACTACTGTCAGTGCACAGGCAAATGGACCCTGCCATGATTACTGCTGCCAATAAGATTGGTCGAATCCAGGAGGCAGCTTTTTTCAATCCCAGCCTTCTGCTCCCTGCTGTGGCTTGTGGCATGGTGCGGCTTTTTCAGTTCCAGCCTTTTGCTCCCCACCATGGCTTGTGGCATGGCGACTTGTGGCATGGCGGCTTGTGGCATGGCGGCTTGTGGCATGGCGGCTCACCAACAGGGTGGATCACGCCTCTAGGTCTCTCCTATTATTAAGCTTAAAATTCCTACAGCTCAAAAATTGTGGTTTTTCCATCTCTTATTGACCTTAAAACCCCTACAGCTCAAAAATTGTGGCTCTTTTCATACAACATGTGACTGCTGCCATTTTGGCTGAGGTCATGTGACCTCACCACCATCTTAACTGAGGTCAAGTGACTTCAATGCCATCTTAACTGAGTGGCTTTTCCATACAACATGTGGTTACTGCCATTTTGACTGGGGTCAGGTGACTTTGCCACCATCTTGGCTGAGAGTCAGGTCAGGTGACAAAGATCTGCCATCTTTACTGAGGTATTCCCTGCCTGGTTCCCCAGTGTTAACTCTGTTACATGCGTGACGTTACCGCCATCTTAACTGAGAGCCAGGTCAGGTGACCAAGTTCTCCCATCTTTACTGAAACATGCCGTCTTGTCCCTCAGTTTTACTTATGTTTTTTTTTTTCACTAAATTCCTCTTGTTGACTCTGTTGCATGTGTTTTGCACAGTGGCATATCTTTGGTAGGGCCCACCAAGAGCACCCACTTTGCCCAATTATTGTTTACTCTTTGTGCATGATCATACATGTAACTTAAATGCATCTATGCTTAATGTTATAATTGTTCATTACATCTCATTTCAGACTACAAAAACAGTAAGTCTCATGTTTTAAACTGGTATGGACTTTTAAGTCTCTTACAAAACATACTTTATATTTAATCCAACCCTCATTTAAGATATATTAAGCTGTTCTCTACTATTGTCAGTTCTGCCATAAACCTTCTATGGCAAGCAGTTTCTTCTTCTTTCTGTCTTTTTACAAGTGTAAATCTTACCTGTTAAGAGCCAGTACAATCAAGCTCAGACCCAGCTCTCCAGGCAGATTCTATACTGTTGTTATATCTGATAAACAACTGCTGTAGGAGCTCCTTCTGCTCCTTCAGCCAATAGCCTTTGAGATACCAGCCCACTGGGGCGTAGTCTTTTCAGCTTTAAAAAAAAGCGGTGGCAGCCCTCCTCTCTCTCTCTCTCTCTCTCTCTCTCTCTCTCTCTCTCTCTCTCTCTCTCGTGCATATGTGACAGTTGTATAGCTTGGTCCTCTTGGGGAACCCCTAAGAGTGGAAACAAGGCTGTCCCTGGCTCTTTTATTGGCTTTTGGGACCCTACTCCTCATACTGAGTCACCTTGCACAGTCTTAATACTTGGGGAGGTGCTTAGTCTTACTGCAACTTAATATGCCATGTTTTGTTGATACTCATGGTGGTTTGCTCTTCCTAAACAGAAACAGAGGAGGAGAGGATTGGGGAGAAGAGGAAGGGGACTAGGTGGGAAGGAGAGATAGTAAACTGTGGGAGGGATGTAAAATAAATAAATTTAGATATAAAAATTTAATTTTATGTGTTTGTAATATATACATGTTTGTGTGTTAATGTGCGTGCAGGTATACATGCATGTGTATGCACATGTATGAGCAGGCCAGAGGCTAAACTCTACCTCTACACTGATGGGCTGGCCATGGAGTTCCAGAGATGAACTTATCTCTGTACACTGCTGAGAGCTGTACCACCATACCTCCCTGTATTCTACATGACTCGAAGGATTCACACTCAGGTCCTCAAGCTTGCAAGCCAGCATCTTACTGACAAAGTTGTCTTCCCAACCTGAAGGAAGAGTTGTCCTTATTCCTCTTGTCTTTCACCTTGAGCTTTGTAAGCATGACCCAAGATTCAAACTCAGATGGAATCCATGGTGTTCTTCTCACAAGACAGAGCTTTTCATTTGAAAACTACTTTTGCCCCATGTGGAACTTTCTGAATCATCAGGTTGACGATTATCATTCTCCCACAAACCAAATGCACCGTAAATATCATGACCTCTACTACTTCTCATCAGAAAGAGGTGGACCAGGCTTCATTTTTTTTTTTTGGTACTACCAACCAGCTCCCAAATCATGACATGGAGCTTATTAGTTATGAATGCTTGGCCTTATCTTAGCTCTTATTTTAATCTGTTTCTCTTTCTCCATGTTTTACTTCAGGCCTTTTGACCTTTCTTTCCTTCTGTAAGTCTTACTTTCCTGCTGTCTCAATGTCTGGCTGGCTAGCAGCTCCCTGGTTTCTGGCCTCAGGCATCTCCCTTTCTTTTTCCTCATTCTCTTTATTCCTCTCTCTCCTGAGTCTAGATTTCTCCTCCTACTTACTCTCTCGATTCATCAGCCCTGCCTATCTATTCTCTGCCTAGTTATTGGTTGTTGAGCTCTTTATTAGACCAATCAGACACCTTAGGCAGGCAAGGTGAAACAAATGCAACACATCTTTACATAAACAAAAGCAACATACACAAAAGTAACACGTCTTTGACCAGTTAAAATAATATTCCACAACAAAGAGGCATCCTCATTTCAGAAGAAAAAAGTGTCCCTTTGAGGATAAGAGTTCCTTCCATAAAACCTGTGAGATGAGGTATAGGGCAAGACTGCACTGGGTTACTTCTGTGCAACATGGAGTTGGTGTTCTCCCACATGCTGAATATTCAGTGGAACAGATAACAATTTGGCAGCTCTTCTGGACTGGATAAGATGCCAAGTGCAGGTTTTATCAAACAAACAAAACTCTCAGCCAGCAATGTGAGATGAGCCCCTTCTGTGTGGCAAGTGCTATGCTGAGATCCAGAGATGTGGCAATGATTCTAAAACCACATTTCATGCCCTGGGTGATACTTATCAACCTGACTGTACTTCACGTTCAACTGCCACAGAACAAAATGTGCAACCATGATTTTTTTTTAATTTCTTTTGAATTTATAAATAACTCATCAAATGTAGTCAGGTTTTTTGTAGATCCCTAGCTGTGGGTTATTTGCTGGATCATGGGTCTCTTAGCAGTGGCTACACCCCTAAAGAAAAATGACTACGCTCACCGCAAGAAGCCAATAACTGACAGTAGCTTCTCAGGTAAGGATGGGTCCTCATGACCCATCCACGCTAGAATGTGGACCAGCTTGGTCTTCTGCCCTTAACCAGAGCTGCTGTGCATTCATGAGTGCAGTGGCCACGTCATATCCAGACGACAGCGTTTCACAGTACTCGCCCAGTCCTCTGATTGACACACACTTATACACGTTCTCCCTGCTCTTCTGCAGTATTTCACGAGCCTTGGAGGGAGGGAGGATGCAGTGTGATACAGTGTGAAATCCCGTTTAGGACTCAACATTCAACCATCGCTTATTCTCAGCTCTTTTTAAAGCGCCTTTAAAGCAGGTGAAAGAACAAAGCAGAAAGTTCCAGAAATCCCAGCAAGTTTTAAGCCCTTCCCTGAAAACTAAGCAAAGGATATTCTGAGCTGAGTGCTTAGAAACATCTTTCTGAAAGACAAATTACCAGTAATCCAGTTAAATTTTAAATAGCATTATCTAAATGAAAAAATATCCAAGTATGAGATATCCCAGCAAGAATAGGTCCAATTTCCTGCCTGGATTCTAAGTGAGGAATAGACTGTTTAATATCATCTTGATAACATTTTTATAGGTTCATGTTGGCCCATCAGATTGCAATTTGTCACCTGTTCTCTCACAATTTTCTAATTCTTCATCACTTTACAGTGTAAAATAATAGGCCCAGAATTGCAAGGCTTTCACTTAATAATAGAAAAGATAGAGTAGGAGGGGGCCTTGATTTCTGCCATGTTTTCTCTGGTTAGAATGAGAATGGTTGTCAATAATTCAGACACAATATGATGTTGAGCTCATTTCGCTTTCCACTTTGAATTACTTTGTGCAAGATAACACAAAAATAAATAAGAAAATTTCTAAATCTTTTCTCCCACCTCCAATCTTTCCCAAGAGCTCTGGAGGATGTCAGTGATGAGAAGGCAAACATTAAGATCCATGGCACAAATAAATAGGTAGAGGAATTAAAGGTTCTTGGTTTGAATCCCTGCTCAGCAGTGTGACCCTGAACAACTGCCCCATCTTTCTACACTTACCTCACCAGTAAAATCAGGACAATTGCTTCCTCTCACAAGATTCTGCAAAGAATTGGGGTTGCTCTCTTGCAGAATGGAAAATCCTACAGTGAACTATAGAATTTTAAAATGTTTTCACTACACTTAATTATCTGAGGAGCTGAGCATGCCTTGGCAGGCATGTGGAGGTCAGAGGACAGCTTTCAGGAATCTGCTCTCCCCTCCACCAGGTGGTCCTCAGAGCTAGAACGAGGCCATCAGCCTTTGGAGAAAACACCTCTACTCCATGAGCTAACTAACGTGTCTTTGGTGACATATTTTATTGTCACAGGTGTTGCTGTGTTTCTTAACTACCTTTTGCAACCACAGTTCATGGAAGATGTCATCTCTAGTCCCCTTTCACTGGTTCTGTAACTACGTGACTGACAGCAATGGGCAGCCAATGGTGTTGAAGACAAGGGCCAATCCTGTTTTTTTATCCTAGAGGGCTGTCCAGCTGTGTCTACTCCGTCACTCTGACATGCATTCTGTCTCTCTTCTAGGAGACTAGACCTTTTTGCTTTCCTCTTATTTCACCATGGCAACTAGAATGATGGCATCATCATTCCCTGGTCACCCTCCTCTCCTGTTTCTCTTCCTGCCTCCTTCTCCTCTTGCTGTTGGAATACTCCATCCTTAAGCTCCCACCTACGCTTTTCAACCTTGAATTTCTCACCTTGACTTAGACGATAATGTGGTGTGCATACGTGTGTGCATATGTGTGTGACATACCATATCATACATACTACACATACCAAAACTAAAATTTGGTTCTGAAGTCCAGAATTCTCTACATAAAGCCAGACTCACTTCTACCTCCCTTTTCGACATCTCTTCTTGGGAAGCTAATTATTGCCTAAAATTTAGCTTGCTCAAAAAATTGTTTATTTCTTTGTAAGACCTCCTGTCCTGTCGAGAACCCCCTTTTTAGTTTTTTGTTTGTTTTTTATTTTGTTTTTTTGTTTTTGCTTGTTTTGGATTTTTTGAGACAGGGTTTCTCTGTATAGCCCTAGCTGTCCTAGAACTCATTCTGTAGATCAGGCTGAGCTCCAACTCATAGAAGTCTGCCTGCCTCTGCCTCCCAAGTACTATTGTAAAACACACACACACAACTACTGCCTGGCTATTTAATTTTAAATGATTTCTTTATTTTTCTTTTATGAGCATCAGTTGGTGTTCTGTCTACATGTATGTCTATATGAGGGTTTTGGGATTTCCTGGAACTGGAGTTACAAATGCCATGTGGGTGCTGGGAATTGAACTCAGGTCCTCTGGAAGAGCAGCCAATGTTCTTAACTGCCAAGCTATCTCTCGGCAATTAAGCCCCCCCTTTTAGATCTTTAATGAATTATTTTAATATTTGTGTATGTGTTTGTATGTGTGTGCTAGGAGAAATGTGAGAGACTATGGAGCTGGAGTTTCGGGCAGCCCTGAGCTGAAGACATGATTGCTCAGAACCAAACTTGAGTCCCCTGCAAGATAAAGACTACATTCAGCCTCTGAACCCTATACCCAGGGCCCTTCTGACTCTGCTAGGGCGTCCACTGCTTTGACAAAACATAACTACAAAACAAATTGGAGAGGAAGTCAGGAGAGGAATTCATACAGGGCAGAAACTTGGAGGCAGGAGCTGATGCAGAGGGGTGCTGTTTACTGGCAGCCCAATCTTATAGAGGTATTTTTTTAATTGAGGTTTCTCTCTTCTCACATGACTTTAACTGGTGTCATGTTGACACATAAGTATCCAGCACACCTCCCTTTCATGCTCATCACAAAACCTAAAGACCATCCTTAACTCCCTTTTTCTTTAGGAACTCCACCCAAGGTCTACCAGAAAGCCTTGTAAAAGCCACCACTTGCCACACTGCCAACCCTGTCTGACTAGGGACCTGCAGCTCTGTGGAGAGCACAGTGAATTCAGAAGCAAGCTCCGTGCAGAGAAGTGAGTGTTGGCTTGGCGGACTCCAGTGAGGACTTCCGGTCAGGCTGTGTACCTTATGCTCAGCAGTTTCAGTTGCAATGCGTCCTGCACTCATCCATTTGGTTGGCAGACCACCACGTGTCTGTTTTGAAGGAAGAAAGGAGCGGGGCATCTGCTTCCTATTCAGCCATCAGTAAGAGAAGGAGGACGGAAAAGTCAGCCCCCAGTGACAACAATGAGACTCTAATTGGCTTTCTGGCTGTTGTGGTCCCAGCACTGTTATCAATAACATGGACAGGAGAGAGAACCAGCCAAGAGACAGGGGTCCTATATCTGTTCCCAAAATGTCATCTCCTAATTGCTATTGGCTAAGAACCAAGGGTATTCCCCTAATAGCAGTTGGTATTTAGTCAGAAAAATAGCAGAAGAGATTAGTCTTCTGGGAAATCCCCAAAGATAAATATTAATATGGGCATGTGTGTCTGTGGGGTGAGGCTTTTCCAAACAGTTCTCAGTTACTGAGTCTAATTGTTTCTATATAACGGTTTGTGCCGCTTTCACCGGCGTGGCTTCATTTGCTTCTCAGAGCCATCCAAAGATAACTGTAGAGCCCAATCGCCGTGTTTATATATCATGCCTGGCTCTCTTGTCTGCTTTCTATTTTCTCCTGTTCTGCAGTACATGCTGTCACCCTTATAACGCCAGGAGCATCTTCAGCAGACGGGTTGCAAAGTGTCTCTCGTCAGCTAAAAAGAAAGTAGGAGCAATGTATTTTAATGATCTTTAATTTCATTATTTTTAACTATGTGTCTATGTGTGGGTCTGAATGTGGGTTTGCGCTGATGAGGTACCTGCAGAGGCCAGCCAAAATGACAGCCTGGTTCCCTAGAGCTGGAGGTACAGGTGGCTGTTAGCCTTCAGACATGTGATGGGAACTGAACTTGGATCCTCCACAAGGGCAATATGTACTCTTAACCACTGAGGCATCTCTCCAGCCCCCAGAAATCAGCTTTTTAAAAGTTATGTATCAATGCTAAATATCTAGACTAGTTCTGGTTCACAGTAGGAACTCAGGAGCATTTGCTAAGTGAACGGATGTGACTGCAGCATCAAGTTCATCATCATTAACCAAAGCCGTAGTTTCTGGACGGCGACCATGCTACTCTACCTACTTGGTACTCTTTTCTGGGTACACCTAGCCCTTCCTCGACAGCCAGCCCTCTGAGGACCTTGTCGAAGGCCCTAATCAAGAGGAAATGAAAGTCTCCAGAGTAGCATCCCTCTACTTTCTGCTGTTTCCCAGGAAGCTTAAAGCCAGGTGCATTGTCTACTCCTATTTGTAGTCTGTGCCTCTCCTTCTCTCTGCCCAGTTTGCTTTATTCTTGATACCTGTGTGCTTGCGGAGATGTCTCAGTTCTCTCTTTATAGCAGATACACATGAAGAAAAGTTAGATTTAGATTAGCCATTAAATAGGTGTAGGCCAATAATCAGGAAACAGAAGCAGGTGGTTTACCAGGAGTTTGAAACTAGGCTGTACTATACACTGAGTTCTAGAACTCAGTACTAGAACTCAGGTACAAGTGAGAGCCTTTCTAAAAAGAAAAGATTAAACATAAAGCAAGACATTCCAAAAGGGGTTTTCTTTATAATCAATTATGGGGTTTAAATCATAATCCTTTGTTATAAAAGCAACCATTTCCACAATGCTCAAAATGTATAGATATATCCTCCCTCTCTACAGCACCAAGCCCCTCTGGCTCCTGAATGTGGTAAAGTTTAAGGGGCTGGTCTGACTGTTGGATCCATGAAGCCAGAGGAGGTGAATAGATTTGTTTAGACTCAAATGGACAGAGATGGACAGAAAGCACACATAAACAGAGAAGACTCTAAGACCATGAGAGGCCATCCAGTCTGTCTGTCTCCCACAAACATGTGACACATTAATAGAATCACTGAGCCTATTTACTTCACTGAGACAGCGTTTCGTGTAGCCTAGGTTAGCCTCAAACTCAAGAATGACCTTGAACTTCTTATCCTACCACCACCACTTTCTGAGTACTAGGGTTCTCACAGGCACACACCACTGTGTTCAGTTCCTGAGGTGCTAGGGACTGAACTCAGGACTTTGTGCATCCTAGGCTTTACCCCCCAACACACACTGAACCAAATCTCTAGCTTCTAATGGTATTTACGCCTTTATCTTTTTCTGCTGCCCCCAGCTGGCTCTTTCCCTCTAACAGAGACAGCTTGTTCTGCTGTGTGCCTCTGGGACTCTTGCTTCTGGGGAGACTAAGTTCGACTAATGGCTGGTGCAGCACCTGCTTTCTGTCTGCCTTTGTTACATAGATGAGTTTCAATTTTATTTCCAGTGTTTCTGTTGAATATTGAGTGTTTTAATAGCTGTGAAGCTTCACTGAATTTGAGGAGAGCTTGAGATCTGAGATGCTAAATTGGCTCGGCAACAATATCTAGCAGAAAATGAGGGTCTTGCATTTAGCCCTCCTTTTCCTCCTTGATAATGAAGAACTGATGGTTACTGCTAATGCGACTCTTACACCAGGAGCTCTGCAGTGGTCGAGGGTAATTCATCATTAATTAATGGGCCATCTTTTCAACCTGCTTCTGTTTAATCAAAAGAGCTGCTGAAGATTGAAGCCCAGGCGTGGCTGGAGGTTGGGATAATACAAGGACGGAAATTAACTGCTGGTATTTTTCAGAGTGGGAATGATTTTCCCCCTGTAAAATTGTGAGGATGGGAAAACTGTTAGAAGGACAGAGTTCCATGGGACACATGGTACCTGTACCCTGTGCTCTAATTGCTGTCTTGTTTTTCTTTAACGATTTCATGAGAATATATTTATTATACATAATACTGGGTTTCATTGTGCCATTTGCACACATGTATGTGATACATTTCGATCAAGTTCATTCCCCCTACTGGTTTTTAGTTATCCCCACTCTCTGCTCGCTGGCCCCTTCCTATTCCCAACCAGCCCTCCTTCTGCTTTCATGTCTTTTTAATGACTTTGATTGTTGGTGTTAACTGTTGACGTGATGGACATTAGAGTCACCTGGGAGATGGGCTGGGGCCTCCGTGAGGGGAATAACTTGATTGCCACTGTGGGAAGAACCACTCCATTCCCTGGCTGGACCCTGGACTGTATAAACAGAGCTGAGTGTCTCCATTTTCCCAGCTCCTGGTTGCCTTGGCTTTCCCTCACCCTTAAGTTGCTCCTATAGAGGATTTTATAACAGCCACAGAAAGGGAACTAAAACAGCAACGCAAAGAGCTTCATCAGACTAGCTTGCAGGAAGGGAGGGTTCGTTCAATGAGCACATGGGCCTCAGTCAGGGGTTACACCACCTCAGACCACGTCTCTCCCTCTCCATCAGCAGGCTTGGGGGGAGGCTGGAAGGCTAATCTCTGCCTTTGGCACTGTTTACTGAACTAATCAGGATTCACATTCTGATTCCTTTCTTGGGAGGTCCACATTATTGAACATTATATGCTTATGTCTCTCATTTTTAGAAAATTTTTATTGAAATAATAAACATAACATAAAAATAGACATTTCACCATTTTCAAGGGTGCAGTTCAGCGGCATTTAGGGCATTCACACTTGTGCAGCCCTCACTACCTGGCTCCACAATTGTCTCATTATCTCAAAGTGAAGCTTGCACCCTCGTCCTATGCTCCCCACCCCTAGGGCCTGAAAACCACCGTCGTTATTTCTGTGGATTTGTTGTGTTCTGGGTATCATATATGAGTAGAATAATTTTGTGTCTGCCTACAACTTTTATCATAATGTCTGAAAGATCCTTTGAGGTTGCAGCATATAGAATTCAACAATTCTCTCTCTCTCTCTCTCTCTCTCTCTCTCTCTTTCTCATGCACATGCAGGTGTATTCATCTGCTCAACTATCAATGGAATTCTAGAAATCTGAGTTATATATACCTTTTAATTATTATGCATAATTATGCTGTAGCTTTGATGCACCAATGGCTGCCTAAACTTCAGTTTCCCATTTCTTTGTGTTCATGCTCAGAAGTGGTATTTTGGCTACCTAACCATTAAATATTTAGTTTTTAAATTTTTTTCAAAAACTGTCGGCAGTGTTTTGCACAGGATTTGCATACTTTTTACCTCCTTCAGTTATGCTCAAGGATTCTGACTTCTCCATCCCTTCACCCAAGCTTGACTTCTGTTTCTGCTCACTTGCTTGCTCGCTTGCTTTCTAGGTTATTTTTCATAGCCACATTAGTAAGAATGACGAGCTGCTTTGGTTTGTAGTTCCCTGGTGATTAGTTGCACTGATCATTTACTTGTGTACTTCTGGGCCGGTGCACACCTTCTTTGTCCATTTTCAGTTTGTTGTTGTTGAGTTTTATTAGCTCTTCGCTCATTCTGGATTGTGATGCCTTATAAGGTAGAGGTCTTGAATCTGTTTACTTTTCCCTGCCCTGCTAGTTGTTTCCTCGTGTTTGATAGGGTTATTTTAAGGGATGAAAGTTAAATTTTAATTGCAACTTACCTATTTTTCTTCTGCTGTCAGTGCCTTCTGTTATCATGACTGAGAAATCACCACCAAATATATCATTAAGCCTTTACCCTCTATTTTCTCTGAAGATGGCTTCCACTCTTACATTATGTTTTAAAAATACACTGAGTCTGTTTTTGTATTGTTGTAAGATGAGAACAAGATTCCCTCTTTAACATGGAAAAATCCAGTTTGTCAATGCTATTTATAGGAAGACTGTTCTCTTCTTCTGGCATTAGTACAGAACAAGGGAAATGCTCATTTGATAGAATCTTTGACAATCAAGTATCAGGAACCAAGATCATTTTTCCAGAACACACACATACACAAAGAAAGAAAAGAAATGGCAATACATGTTTAAAATCCTAGCTCTGGGAAGCTAGAGATAGGAAGATCCCTGGAGCTCAATGGCCAGGCAGCGCAGCCTACTTGAAAAGGCCCAGGCCAGTGATAAATGCCTTACCAAGGAAGTGAAGTGTTATGAATGGACTGGGATCAAAGGGAATAATGCAGCAGGAAGAGCAAAATCGATGGGTAATGGGAAGGGGAAGGAACAACTAACGCTAAAGACCTTTAGAAAAAGTCATAGACAAACCTTCCTACCACTGTAGAAACTCTCTAAAATAAATATACAAATGCATGTGTAGAAAGGGTTAGCATAGAGTTGTCCTAGCCAGGAAGGAAGAAGCTTGATTTCTGCATGCTCTAGGGTTCAACTTTATGGCACCTTCTGCAGCTGGCTCTTACCATCAAGTTTGGGAGGTAACCAAGAACAATGGTGATAGCTTATAATGTCTGGAGTTTTGTGGGAAACATACTTGTAACAACTTCAAAAGCAGTAAGCCATCCCTGGAACTTGGCTATTCCTTTGTTAGCCTGTGATGTTCAGCAGGGGCAATGTTGATAATGTAGGATAATTCTATTTTGACTGATTTTACTCGTGCATTGGCATATATTGTAGGAAACATCTACATTAGTAGGCAGAGCTCTATATGACCTTTTCAAAGGGTCTTTATTGTTAGTTATCCTTTTCATATTCCATTCTCTACCCTGCTTTCCCCTCACCCTGGGGCTCACTGACCAGTCAGCCTATTTGAATTACTAGAGTTTCAGGCCAATGAGAAATCCTGTCTTTAAAAAAGTGTACAGTGTCTAAGGAACAACTCTCAAGATTAGTTCCCTGACATACATGTGTAACACACGAACACACACACACATACACCCCGAAATTAACAAAATTTGGGGAAGATTCCTGTGTCACTATCCAAATGCTCCTCTGTAAAGATCATAGCTCATTTACAAGATCCCAATACTTGATATTTCATGAGGCACACGTTCATTAAGTGGTTGCCAATCTTTTATATCCACAGACTACTAAACATGATTGGTGACCCCAATGATGGCAATTTGTCAGCACCTCTTTCTGGTGTCTTCACTTCATTTTAACTATCGAATGTTTTTCATTATGAATGGCTGGCTAAGCAATACCTATATCCTCAGTAACTCAATTCCCTCTGCTAGTAATGCTTTCCCTGACGGTTATAACATAACAATAACCATGCCAGAGATAAATATTTCATAAAGAATCCATTGTTATTTATTTATCACTTGCAACATGTGTTCCAAAAGCATTACAGAATATTTATTAAACATTTATAGATAATTTTATGCTACCACTAGCATGTGATGTAAATACATTATTAATTCTCTTGAATTGTTGATATATTGAGCTCAAATAAAGCTGTTCCAACTGGGGATCTTGCCAATAAAGTGACTGGGGGAGGAGTTTGCTGCATTTTAAAGTTTCAAAAGCACCATGTGGTTCCCGTCGGATCATTTGCTTATTTCGATTGGAGGTCCCATAAATCTCTGAGCCATCCAGAACAGATACATGTTGGTGTTGGTGAGGGTTGCATTAGAGAAATCCCTGGTTGTAGAGGACTATTGCTTAGTAGCTACTGCTTTGGGAGCTGTCTGCAGTTATGCATTCAAACATCAACTTCCAGTTTACACCAGGTGTCCAGCATTCTGGTGGCTGTGGTCTTTCCTCAAAGTAAGTGTCCTATCTTGGCCTGTGCCTCACTTCAATCATTTCTCTTTGACATGAATCACAGTGCTGCTAGAGCATTGGTCCAGAGACTCTACTCTGGTTCTTTTATTAAGCAGGGCTGGTTGAATCTTCAAAGCCAGTGTCCAAGTTTCTAGGGGCTCACTCCAATGGAACTTCCTTTTCTCCTGCCCCTTGCCAGATGGGAGGCCTTCTTCCAAGACCTGACACTGTACATAGTAGACACGGCTATTACTAACCATGTCTTATCTTTCTTGTCTGCTAGTGTGATTGAAAGATTCTTATTTTCTTCTTACAGAGTCCTACTTTAGCATGATGTTTCATATCTCCAACAAACACAAATCAGCATAGAGAACAGATACTCTGTCTTTACCCTCAGACTGTATATGGCTCAACTCTGCCCTGCAACCTGCAAATGAGCCAGCTAGGCTTGCCCTGACACTGGCTGATATTGACATTAACCAGTCACCTTTGAAGAATAAGGATCAATATGCTCATCAAAGGTTTAAATGGACTGACAGTCTTTGATTGTGTCCATGGTCACGTGTACACCAGATGGGAATCCTCCCATCCCTCCTCCAGATTATCACTTTAAAGATGTTAAATGCTATGGAAGAAAGAGTAATGTCAATGTGGGTTTTTAGAGCAATGTAAGAAGATCAAAACAAATTTAGAGAGAATTTCCAAGGATTCAAAAAGAGACACCCTTTTTTAGAATGCAGCCACCCTCAACTGAGCACACATCTACTCCTGGGTTCATATGCACCAATTAGACTGTTGTTTAGTGAGCAGCCAACATCAAGACTTTCCAGGCAATGGAGGTCAAGGGAGTTAATATCAAGAGCTTGTGGGTTGGTCAAACCCTCAAACACAGTGCAATTACTGCCCTATGACGACATGCACACTTCACGTCCATTTCAGTGTTGTTCACAGATAAGGAATTAACCAATGTCAACTTCAGTTCCTATACAACCATCTCTGTGGCATAGCCATACCTATATCTGTATGCCTATGCGACATGTATAGATTTATAGATGTTACTCAACCTTTAACGTGGGAAATTTTATCATTTCTCATACCATGAGTAAATCTGAATAACATTACAACCATGAAATAGAGGCTGAAAAGATGGATCAGAGGTTAACCATGCAAACTGCTCTTCCTGCGGACTACAGTTTGGTTCCTGCATCGTGTCAGGCAGCTTACAACCACCTGCAAATCCAGATCCAGGAGAATCTGATGACCTCCTGTGGTCTTCGCAGGCACAGCACTCACGTGCACAAACTCAAAGAGACACACAGGCACATACTGAAAAATAAATTTAATAAAAAGAAGCCAGGAAAGTGACACCCATGAGCCATCCCCGAGAATGTGTGTGGGAGATTTGGACCTTTTGCTCATCTGCCATACTGTGGCATGGGCGAGGGAGAGGTGCCCTTCCCCCACCTCTCGCCACCCATGACAGGTGCGAGAGTTGGCTCTGAGGTCATGACCCTCACCAGAGCAGACCCTGCACCTTGCCTGGGCAGCACAGTGGAGCTGACTCTGGCAGGTAAGTCAGCCCTGAAGGCCTGAAGATGGGAGCACCTGCCCTGCCCTTGCTGCTTCCTGCACAGGGTAAGCTAGCCAGGATGGTGCCAGAGAGCTCACCCCAGTGATGATGATGAGGGAGAGCTGGTGATTGACCAACTCTGCAACCATCCAGGCCCAGAATGAGGATTATGAGTTGGCTCATCCCAATATCCACCCCATCTATGATCTGACGGAGCATGTGAAGGAGCCAGTTCTGCAGATCCAAACCTGCAGGATCTCCACAACACAGGGAAGCAACAGGATATCCAGAGGAGTCCCAGTGAAGGTCCAATACCGACAACATAGCAGAAACTAGAGACCTCAAACCAGACCAATAACGCTTTTCAGTGAACACTTGGAGTAAAGATATATGGACTAAAGAGAGCACTGTGTCACTCACTGTGACACACTGCAGCTTCCATGACAAGGGTTTTCATCTCATTTTTTCCTTTTTCCTCTTCTCTTAAATTTTATATAATTAGTGGGGCAGGAGGTAGGGGAGGTTGCAATGACAGAGGGCAGATATGAAGGGACTGGGCAATGAACGGGACGCATGGTGTAAAAACAACAAAGAATAGATAAAAAGTTTTTTTTTAAATTTTAAAAAGAAAGCATGAAATCAAACTAAACACTTGCTATATGAACTTGCATATGTAGAATCTTAAGGTGAAAATAAAACATAAAATATTGAGTCTGTCTGGGTGGTGGTTCCATACCCCTTTAATCCCAGCACTCAGGAGGCAGAGACAGGCAGATCTCTGTGAGTTTAAGGTCAGCCTGGTCTACAGAGTAAGTTCCAGAATAGCGAGAGCTATTAGAGAAGCCCTGTCTCAAAAAGCAAAAAGCAAACCAAACATTAAAAACAAAAACAAAAAAGTCTGTATATACCTATATATCTGTATTTATGTGTGTAAATAAATACACCTATATTTATATGTATGGTACATATAGATATTCTTCAGTATTTATAAAAGAATTTTATTTTCAAATTTTTATGTTTGTGTATGAGATAAATGATAGATAGATAGATAGATAGATAGATAGATAGATAGATAGATAGATGGATAGATACATAGGTAGATAGATAGATAGATAGATACATAGATACATAGATAGAGATAGATAGATAGATACATAGATACATAGATAGATGGATGGATGGATGGATAGATAGATAGATAGATAGATAGATAGATAGATAGATAGATAGATAGATAGATAAAGACTATTCTAAAGTGTGTCGTGCCTATGGAGTTCAGTACTGGATTCCATGGAGCAGGAATTACAGGCAGTTGTGAGCTGTCCGGTGTGAGTTCTGGGAGCTGAACTCAGGTCTGTCTGCAGCACAACCAGTGCTCTTACCTGCTGAGGACTTCTCCAGTCCATTATTCTCCTTTAATATCAGAGATCTTATAACATTTGTCACTATATAAATGAATCCAAAGGCAGAAGAGAGAAAATGCTAGGTAAGTTCAGCTGCATGTGCAATTCTGCAACTAAAACCTCAAATGCACAAAGGAAAACTACATAAAATAGTAGTTTCCAGGCAGGGGTGGGGAAGGAGAAAAGGACATGAGCATCTATGGCTGAGTGATCTGGGAGGAAATCTGATGTCCACCTCTGACTTCTGCATGTGCATGCACACACACGTACATACATACACACCACACGCACATTCATGCACACACATGAACATACAACACAAACACACACACACACACCACACTTCAAAAGAAGACAGTGAGGCTTTTCTTGTCATACACATTTCCAGGGGTGGATATCCTCACCTGCTTGACAGTGATCAACACACACACACACACACACACACACACACACGTACACACACACACACACACACACACACACACACACACACACACACACCGCACTCAACAGAAGACAGTGAGGTGTTCTTGTCACACACATTTCCAGGGGTGGATATTCTAACTTGCTTGATAGTGGTCACCATGTCACTATATGTAGATCCAAAGATTATGATGTATACATTAAGGATGTTCAAAGGAGGGTTTAAGAAATGAAATGGAACACTCTGGAACATTGATTGAAAAGAACTTAGTTGCTCCAGCATGTTGTGAGTACTTAGAGGAACCCCCGGTAGAAAATCTCCAGGGGCTGCTACCTAATGTGCTTGCTTGGTTTCATATTGTGATAACAGATTCTGGGAAAATACAGCTAGGGAGTCAGACTCAACAGAGAGACACTTTTACAAAGTAATCATCAAAGCTTGTCCTTGGTTTCGGTTTTTTATATTTTGTTTTGTTTTATTTACCTGTATTACAGGTATGTCTTCTCATTTCAGGGCCTTGATCACAGAGACTTGAATTAATTAAGATGTGGCCCAAGAATAACTTAATTGCTTATAATTGGAATGTGAGGATCCAGAGAAGTCAGGAAAATGACCAAGTGATTCATGCCTAATACATTCCTCACACCCCCGGCCATCACACTGAGGGACCGATGGGTGCTATTTAGTCATTTTCTTCTTCATTTATTAAAAATCAGTGCATGGTGCCAAGAATATGGCATTTCAAATACTCATTAGTGCTATCCTCTGGGGTTTACGGTAGTGGTTATTAAAGAATGAAGTCTCAAGAGACAGAATGATATCATGGTCGCTAACAATGACAGAAGTTCAGGTGTATCAACCCTCGTCACTTACAGAGGAATTGAATGGCTAAATTAGCTTTCAAAGTCTTAAACTGTACATGGTAAAGCCCACAAATGTCATGTGGTATATTCTCTGCAGGTTAAATTTAGGTTTTCCCTGCTCCTGCTGCCAATTTGAAAGGAAGGAAAATGTCAGCGGGCACGAGTTGAAGCGGAGGGTAGGAGGCTGCCGGCGTGGGACCCACCAACGTTGACATTCAACTGCCAAGGCTTGGAGCAGCGCAGGCTGTCTCCAGATCTTCCCGGGCTGCTCGTTAAGTCTCCAGTTTGGTCCAGCACAGGATCATTTGCTCCAGGTGACTTGCCTGGCTGAGTGTTCCTAACCACCCATTTGCCTTCATGCTAATTGAGTGTGTTTAGATACAACCAGCAGCTTGCAAGGTTGGCATTAGGAAAAGCAGGATAAGTAAGAAATGTCCCTAAGTCTTCTGTCTAAAGGGATGTGTATAGGCATGTGAGGCATAACTGATCCCCTAAGGAGAATGGGGGAGAAGATCATAGGTAGGGAACATGCTACCTGCCAGTTATGTAGCCTATGAAATCATCCCCAATAACAAACTGAGGGGAATGTCTAAATTTGGGTGATTGATGAAAGAGTATCACATCTTTTTTATGTCTAGAAATTGGGGGGTCTTGGCTGTGGTCCCTGCATAAAGAGAAGTTGAGTGATAGTCTTTGGTCAAGTATTATTATTCCTGGTTATATTTAAAAGATAAGCAAGAAGTTGGAGTTCATAAGTGAGGCCACCCTTCATGTGCCTTTCACATTAGAAAGGGGTTTCAGGGAGCTGTCATGTGTCAGCGGGGAAAGCGGTTGCTGCACACCATGAGAACATGAGTTCGGAGCTCCAGCACCCACCTAGAACCTTGGTGTGGTAGCGTCCACCTGTAACCTCAGTGCTGGGGAGGAGGGGACAAGTGCGTACCCGGTGCTCTCTTAGAAGGTGGTCTACACACACTAGACTAGGTTCCCTGAGAACCCACTTCATCAAGTAAGGTGCTGAGTGGTTAAGAAAGACAACTGAGTCAACCTTTGACCTCCCCGTGTGCACACACAGGTGAAACATCCTGGGTCGGGTACAGGAGCAATCCTGTGTGATGTGAGTCCTCTATAGTTTTATATCCTCCGCTACAAAATTATTCTCTCTGCCTGTCACGACAGGGAAAGGTCTGCCAGATAGCAAAAGCAGTGTCAGTGAGTAGCCAAGTAGATGTCAGTAACTTATTGACACGTTCATGATTAAACTAGGCACTTGTATTTACGTTTTTAATTTATTTTGTGCTTGCATACATGCATGCGTGAGTGAATGCATCCATGGTTGCATGTGTGTGTACGCATGTGTGTGTGTGTGTGTGTACACGTGTGTGAATTCATGTGGAGAACAATTTCAAGCATTGTTCCTTGAGAGCTATCCACCTCACATTTTTTAAATCTTTTTAATTTCTGTTTTATTTTATCTGTGTGGTGTTTTGCCTGCTTGTATGTTTGTGCGCCATATGCCTGCGGTGCTCATGGAGGCCGGAAGAAGGCATCTGATCCCCAGCAACTACAGGTCCAGACTTGTTAGCCTCCATGTGAGTACTCTGGAGAAAAACCTTGTCCTAATGCAAGGAAAACAAGTGCTCCTAACCACTGAGACATCTCTCCAAGCCACCACCTTAGGTGTAGAGACAGAATTTATCACTGGGATGTGGGGCTCAATGATGCAACTAGATTTAGTGATCTGCCTTTCCACAGCCTCCACCCCAAACCCCACACAGTGCTAGGACTATAAGCCCACACCAGCAAGTTCAGTACTTTTAGATGTTTTTTTTAAAAAAAAAAAAAAAAAAACTTTGTATATGAGCAGGAAGAGTGTGCATGAGTTTAGGTGCCTGATGATGGCAGCAGAGAGTGTTAGATTCTATGGAGCTGGAGTTACAAGTGGCTGTGACTCACCCAACATGGGTTCTGGGAACTGAACTCAGTACTCTAAACAGCTGAGCCATCTCTCTAGTCCTATCAGCCATGCCTTTTGTGTTTTGCTTGGGGTTTTTTGTTTGTTTGTTTCTATGTGGGCATTGGGGATTGAGCTAAAGACCTCATGTTTGCATAGCAAGTACTTTACCAGCTGAGCTAACTTCCCAGCCCTGGCATTTGTGTTCTTTAAATCATAAGTTCAAAATCCCTTTGCTACCCAGAGAACTGTTATTTATATTGTTATTTGTTACGGTGATGAATCCTCCCATGTACACAATACTTTAGAACATGAAAATAAATTTTATGTACAGATTCCAATGTATCCCAATACTCCCCAGAAGCAACAATGGGGAGAAGTTTAAGGATGATAAAACTGAAGCAGGACAACTAAGTGGCCATGTGACATTAGCTTCAATATCAGAACAAGACAGTCACTTTTTTAAGGAGACAAGGAGACAGGGTAGGTGGCTCAGTCAGTAAAGCACTTGCTATACAAGCTATGGGGAGTCAGATTAATTCTACAGAACTCATGTGTGGAGTGGGATGTGCTCACCCCTGCTTGTGGTCTCTGTGCTGGAAGGGCACAGACAAGGGGATCCCTAAGTCTGATGGCTGACCAACCTTGCCTACCTGGTGAGCTCCAGGCCATGAGAGATCCTGTCTCACAAAGCAGGCTGACAACACCTCAGGAACGACACTCCAATTTGACCTCTGGCCTCCACGTGTGCACATACCCACACATAGGTGAACACATACACATGTGGACGCACACACATGTGAATGCATGTACATATGAGCATATGCACATGGGAAAGTTAAGCAATAAAACGAAAGCGGTGCTTGCTGGAATGTGGGCATGTTGTGGAGGCTGTAGCCTGTGGAACTGACATCAGGATAGACCCACAGACCCACACATCTCTGAATCTAAGCCAGTGCAAGGTGAAGTCCATCTTATTCCCAAATCCTCCACTGGGTTCCCACCTTGGCAGGCAGACCACCTTCAGCCTCAGCTAAGCTGGGTACTCAGAAGTTAGCCTGATAACCCAGGACCTTCGCATGCAGGCCCTGCCTATCTTTCCTGCCCCCACATAGTAGTTTTTTGTTCTATTTGCTGCCTCTGAGTCTTTACAAAACTCAAGATCTTAGAGTCTCAACTGGGCCTTGTCTATTTTTTTCAATCTTTTTCCTCATCTCCAAAATACCACATAATGGTCAAATATAAATTTGATTTTTTTCATTCTTCTTGGTGGCTCAAAACTTGTGGGATCTTTCTGGTGTGACCTTGCTTGCTGCAGAGCCCCACATCTCCACGTCTCCTTCGGTCTCCACCCCCACGGTCATTCCAAGGAAAAGCTTGTGTACACACTCTTACACCATCTTCCTATATAAGAAAAAAACCTAAATTTGAAAATTCCTGTATCTAAATTTTATCTGATTTTTATTTTATTTCATATTTTAAGTAACTTTTATTTATTTGTATGTATGTAAATAATGGGTGAATAACTGTGCACGGGTACCATGGATGTGAACGGGTACATGGATGGTGGGTGGATGGCTGTACATAGATACCATGGATGATGGATGGATGATTGTGCACTAGTACTACGGATGTGAATGGGTACCATGGATGGGTGTGTGGATGGTTGTGCACAGGTACTATGGATGGTGGATGGATGACTGTGCACAGATACCATGGATGGTGGGTGGATGACTGCACAGATACCATGGATGGTGGGTGGATGGCTGTACATGGGTACCATGGATGGTTGGTAAATGGCTGTGCACAGATACCATGGAACACATGTGGCTGCTAGATGAGAGTGTTTGAGGATTCATTCTCTGCTCTTTCCCATGTGGGCCTGAGATTGAACTTAGGTTGAACACTTGGTGGCAGTTGCCTTTACCCGCTGAGCCTTCTCGATGGCCTTGTGTCTGATGTTGTTACAGTTGGGTGACTTTATTCATTGTGAAAAGCAAAAGCTTTCATAATGAGATTTTCATTCAAGCATGTCTCCACTTTGACCACATTCACCTCCAGCGCTTTTCCCTGTTCCTTTCTCCCTGCCACTTGCCCTCTTCCTCTTCCTTCTACTTCCCTAAACTGTATATGTGTGTGTGTGTGTATGAATAAAATAAACGTTCCACATATGAGAGAAAATATGCAGTAGTTGTCCTTCCGAGTCTGGCTTATTTCACTTTAAATCTGTTATCTATATGGCTCTATGCATTTTCCTGCAATTGATACCATTTCACTCTCATGTGTGGGCCATGCTTTCCTCACATCCACTGATGGGCATATAGCCTGAGTCCATATGTTAGCTGTTGTGAACAGTACTACAGTCAACATGGATGAACTGGTATCTACATAGTGTGTTGATGTTCTGCAGGCACGTAACCAGGAGAGGTACAGCTGGATCATGTGAAAGTTCTAGTTTTAGCTTTTCGAGGAACCACCATAGCTGATTTCTCCAGGCCTGCCCCAGTTCACAATCCCCCGAGTGGTATAAATCTCCCCACTTACTAACATTCTCTACTTGTTTCCTTAAACTTGGATGAGACAGAGCCTATTTTCAAAGGATGAAGCACCTGTTCTTTCTTTGTCTGACTCACCATCCTTCAAACCCTGGAATGTATCCCCTCCTCTGCACTCCCTTCTGCCTCAGTCTGGGCTGGACAAGCCAGTGTCTCAGGAACACTCCATGCCCTTGTGCTCCCTGCACAGACCACATTGAATCATTACTTCCTGTGGATTTGTTTGCCGTCCCTCTCTGTGGACTGTACTCCAGATCAAGGACAGCAGTGTGTTGAGCTCTGCCATATTCTAGGAACTTTTCTGTGGTTATGACACGTGTGGACAGTTCTTCTAGGAATCTCACCCCACAATCTTTTGTTGCCCTTCATGCTGAGTAATATTCCATTTTCTATATATGTCATAAATTTTAGCCATCCCTTAATTAGTAGCTACTTACCTTGTCAATTTTTTGGCTACTTTGATTTTTCTGTTGCTTTTCTTTTAAGCTAACGGCTTTGGATTTATCCTGTGTCTAAGCACCGAAAGTCAAGTTGCTATTGTTGTTTCAGACCAGGGCTGTGTGGTTCTGCCCCAGTTCTCTAGGCGACGCAATCTCAGGGCTCCCAGCCGTCCAAGCAGTGTCCAGCATAGGCTCCCTCTCATGGAGTGGACCTCAAGTTAAATGGGAAATTGGTTGACCACTCCCACAAGTTCTGAGCTACCATTGGCCCAGCAAATCTTGGAGAAAAGACAGATTGCAGGTCAAAGGTTTTGTGCCTGGGCTGGTATGCATGCTTCTCTCAGTAGTCTTCAGAGTACTTTTCAACACCACAGAGACTAGAGCTTAGTGGGGAAGGCTCCATGAAGTCAGCAGCTGGGCCTCTCTACACTCAATGAGCTGTGTGAATGTTGCCCTTGACAATGGGGTTGCACTGTTGGTTTGCTGAGAGCAACCCTCTGTCAAACATCAGCTTGTATTGCCTGGAGATCTTCATTGGACTCCCCCAGTCAGCAGCCAGACCCACCCCTGGAAGTCTTGCCTGGCTCTAAGAGATGACCAGTACAGACCCTGGATCCTCCATTACTAAAAGTCCTCACTAGGGCTATCCTCATAGATGCTTCCACTGCATTGTTACCACACCAGCCCCCACCCTCAACCTTTAGTTTCAGCCATCTCTCCCAGAACTCTATCCCTACATCCCCCCCACTGATCTCTTCCATTTCTTTCACCACCAACACCCAGTCCTCCCACAATATCTATTCTGTTTCCCCTCCCCTGGGAGATCCATGTATCCCTTTCTGGAGCCCTACTCTTTGCCTGACCTCTGAGTCTACAGATTGTAGCATGGTTATCATTGAATTAACAGTGAATATCTACTTGGAAGTGAGTGCATACCATGTATGTCATTCTGGGTCTTGGTTATCAGATTCAAGATGATTATTTTTTCTAGTTCTGTCCATTTGCCTTCAAATTTCATAATGTCACTTTTTTAAGAGCTGAGTAATACTCCATTGTGTAAATATACCACATTTTTATCCATTCCTTGGTCGAGGGACATCTAGATTGTTTTCAGTCTCTGGATGTTATGAATAAATCCACAGTGAACATAATTCATAAAGTGGCCTTGTGGTAGGATGGAATGTCCTTTGGATATATGCCCAGGAGTTCTCAAGGTAGATCAATTCCCAATGTTCTGAGGAATCACCATATTGATTTCTATAGTGACTGTACAAGTTTGCACTCCCACCAGTAATGGACACACGTTCCCCTTGCTCCACAACCTCATCAACCTGAGGAGCTGTCATTTGTGTTTTTGAATCTTAGCCATTTCGGCAGGTGGAAGATGGAATCTCAAAG
The DNA here is from genome assembly GCF_982192425.1 of Myodes glareolus. Taxonomy (NCBI): domain Eukaryota; kingdom Metazoa; phylum Chordata; class Mammalia; order Rodentia; family Cricetidae; genus Myodes; species Myodes glareolus. The sequence continues at coordinate 100,499,614 of NC_142034.1, forward strand.
TAGTTTTCATTTGCATTTTCCTGATAACTAAGAATGTTGAACATCTCTTTAGGTGATTCTCAGCCATTTGAGATTACTCTATTGAGAATTCTCTGTTTATATCTGTACACCATTTTTAATTGGATTGTTTGGATTTTAGATATCTAGCTTTTTGAGTTATTAATATATTTTAGATATTAGTCTATTAGTCCTCTATAGGATGTGGAATTGGTAAAAAAAAATCTTTTCACATTTTGTGAGTTGCTGCTTGTCTGATTGATAGTGTCCTTTGCCTTACAGAAGCTTTTCAGTTTCATGAGGTCCCATTTATTAATTGTTGGTCTTAGTCCCCACACTATCAGTGTTCTGTTTAGAAAGTTGTCTCCTGTATCGATGTGTTAAAGGCTGTTCCCCACTTTCCCTTCTGTCAGGTTCAGTGTATCTGGTTTTATGTTGAGGTCTTTGATCCACTTCAACTTGAGTTTTGTGCAGGGTGATAAATATTAATCTATTTGGATTCTTCTACATGCAGATATCCAGTTTGATCAGCATCATTTGCTAAAGATACTGTCTTTTTCCAGTGTGCATTTCTGACTTCTTTATCGAAAATCAGGGGTCTATAAGTGTTTGGGTTTATGTCCGTGTCTTCACTTTGATACCATTTGTCAAGGTGTCTGTTTTTATGACAATATCATGTAGTACTATTTCTCTGTATTACAACTTAAAATTTGTGATTATTTTGTACAGGATTATTTTAACTATCCTGTACTTTTTTGTTTTCTCATATGAAGTTGAGTATTGTCCTTTCAAGTTCTATAAATAATTGTGTTGAAGTTTTGATAGGGATTGCAGTGAATCTATAGATTGCCTTTGGTAGGATGGCCATTTTTACTATGTCAGTCTTAGTGATTCATGAGCATGGAAGATCTTTCCATCCTTTGATAGTGTCTTCAATTTCTTTCCTGAGAGACTTGGAAGTTTTGTCATATAAGTTCTTCACTTGCTTGGTTAGAGTTACTCCAAGATACTTTTTATTATTTGAGGCTATTATTTGAGGTGCTGTTTCCCTGATTTTTTTCCTCAGTACATTTACTATTTGTATGTAGGAGGACTACCAATATTTGTGAGTTAATTTTGTATCTAGCCACATTGTCAAAAAAGTGTTTATCCGCCGTAGGAGTTTCCTGATAGAATTTTAGGGTCATTTATATATACTATCATATCATCTGCAAATAGTGATACTTTGGCTTCTTTCTTCCTGGCTTGTATCTCTTGATCTCCTTCAGTTGTCTTGCCGCTCTAGCTAGAATGCTAAGTACTATACTGAATAGGTATGGAGAGAGTGAACAACTTTGTCTTGTTCCTGACTTTATTGGAAATGTTTGTTTCTCTCAATTTATTTTGATGTTGGCTATAGGCTAGCTGAAAACTGACTTTCTTGTTTTTAAGTATGTCCCTTCTATCTATAATCTCTCCAGAAATTTTATCATGAAGGGATGTTGGATTTTGTCAAAGTTTTGTTTTACAGCTAATGAGATGATCATGTAATATCTTAATTTCAATTTGTTTATATGGTGGATTACATTTACTGATTTTCATACATTGAACCATCCCTGCATCTCTGGAATGAAACCTACTTGATCAGGGTAGATGAGCTTTTGAATGTGTTCTTGGATTCAGCTTGTAAATATTTTATTGAGTTTTTTTTAACATCTAGTTTATAAGGGAAATTTGTGTGTAATTCTTTTTCTTTGTTGAGTCTTCCTGTGGTTTAGGTGGTTTAAATATCAAGGTAACTATGGACTCATAAAATAAATCAGACAATGTTTCTTCTGTTTCTATTTTGTGGACTAACCTGAAGCATATTGGCTTTAACTTATCTTTGAAAGTCTGGTAGAATTCTTTGCCCAAATCATCTGACTCTGTTTTTCTTTTTCTTGCAGAATTTTAATGACTGTTTCTACTTCACTGGGGCTTATAAGTCTATTTAAATTGTTCACCTAATATTTATATAACTTTGGAAAGTGATATCTATCTAGAAAATTTCTTTTGGATTTTATCCATTTCTTTTAGATTTTTCCAGTTTGGTGGAGCATAGGCTTTTAAAGTATGACCTCTGGATTTCCTCTATATCCATTGTTATGTTCCCCTTTTTGTTTATGAATTTTTAAATTTTGATATTTTAAAGTTTGGATAAGGGTTTGTCTCTCTTGTTAATTTTCTCAAAGAACCAATTCTCTGTTTCATTGATTCTTTGTATTGTTCCATTTGATTCTCTTTTATTGATTTCAGTCCTCAGTTCCTTTCTTACTGTCTACTCCTTTTGGGTGTACTTCTTTTGTTCTAGAGCTTTCAAGTGTTCTGCTAAGAGGCTAGTATGAGATCTTTCTTTTTGTGTAAGTACTTCGTGATATGAACTTTCTTTTTACCTCCTCTTACATTGTGACCCAAAAGTTTGGGTATGCTCTGTATTTACTTTCATTGAATTGTAGGAAGTCTTTAATATTTTTTTTATTTCTGTTTTGACTCATTTTTCGTTCAGTACAGAGTTGTTCAGTTTTCACGAGTTCATACGTTTTCTGCTATTTCTGTTATTCTTGATATCTAGCTTTAATTGATAGTGGTCTGATACAGGGAATTATTTCAATTTTCTTATATTTGTTAAGACTTGCCTTATGTCCAAGTGTGTGGTCAATTTTGGAGGAAGTTCCATGAGGTGTTGAGAAGAAGATATAGTCTTTTGTGTTTGGTGAAATGTTCTGTAAATATCTGATAGGTCCATTTGGCTTACAAGGACTGTTAGCTCCATATTTCTCTGTTTAGTTTCTGTCTAGATGACTTGTCGGTTGGTGAGAGTGAGATATTGAAGTTTTCCACTGTTTGTGAATAAGTCAATGTGTTATTTAAACTGTAGTAGTTCTTTTACAAATGTGGGTGCCCTTGTGTATGGGACATGGACTATAAGAATTGAAATGCCATCTTAGTGGACTTTTTTTCCTCTGATGTGTATGTAATGTTCTTCCCCATCTATTTTGTAAGATATTAAAATGACCCTACCAGCTTGTTTCTTAGGTCCATTAGTTTAGAATATCTTTTTCCTACCTTTTACCCAGAGGTTATGTCTTTCCTTGATATTAAGTTGTGTTTCTTCCATACAGCAGAAGAATGGGTCTTGTTTTCAAATCCATTATGTTCATCGGTGCCTTTTTATTGAAAAATTGAGAGCACCGGCATTAAGAGATATCAACGAACAGTGTTTGCTGATCCCTGTGACCCTGGTGGTTACCCTGGTGGTATACGAGCATCACTTCTTTTGATTTGGTTGGTATGAGATTATTTTTTCTATCTACGGTGAGGGAAAGTTTTGCTGGGCATATCAGTGTGGCATCCGTGGTCTCTTAGAGTCTGAAGTACATCTATATAGGTCCTTCTGGCTTTTAGAGTCTCCATTGAGAAGCTAGGTTTAATTACAGCAGGTCTGCCTTTATATGCTGCTTGGCCTTTTCCCATTGCAAATTTTAATATTCCTTCTTTGTTCCGTATGCTTGTTGTTTTGATTATTTATGGCAAGGGGACTTTCTTTTCTGGTCCAATCTTCTTGGTGTTCTCCATGCTTCTTGTGCCTTTATAGGCATCTCCTTCTTTAGGTTAGGAAAATTTTCTTCTTTGATTTTGCTGAAAATATAGTTGGGCCTTTGATCTGGGATTCTTCTCTTTCCTCTATTACTATTATTCTTAGTTTTGGTCTTTTTTGTAATGACCCAGATTTCACGGATGTTTTGTGTCAGGAACTTTTAAATTTAGATTTTCTTTGAACGTTGTAACCATTTCTTGTATCATCTCTTCAATGCCCGAGATTCTCTCTTCCATCTCTTGTATTATGTTGCTAAAACTGACCTCTGTAATTCTTGTTCAAATTTTTCATTTCCAGAATTTCTTCAATTTGTGATTTGTGATTGTTTATATTTCCATATGCAGGTCTTGAAAATGTTTATTTGTTTCCTTCTCTTGTTTTTTAGTGTGTGTGTGTGTGTGTGTGTGTGTGTGTGTGTGTGTGTGTGTATTTGTAGCCTTCTATGAGATGCATTTATTTCCTCCTTTTGGACCTCTATCATCTTCTTAGAGGTGGTTTTAAGGCTTTTTTTTTGTCCTTGTGCTTCACCTATGTTGGAATATTCAGGGCAGGGCCTGGTATGGTAGGAATGCTGATCTCTGTTGGAGACACATTGCCCTAGATATTATTGACTGTGTTCTTATGATGACCTCTAGGCATCTGGATTTGGGGTGATTATAGGTCTAGGTACTGATTTCTGGGTCTGTATTTGTTAGGTGGGTGTTTTGTTTCTTGACTTCTGTTTCTTCTCTGGAATTTTGGGGACTGTGATGTCTGTGTGTTGCCTTTTTAACTGGCCCGCTCAACTAGTGTGCTCACAAGGAATGCCTGCTGATGGTGGAGTCTGGGATGCTGCAAAGAGTCAGGGGTGTTAGGAGGCATGGTTTGTAGGATCTACAGGAGGTAGGAACAGGAGGGAAGAGAGGGTGCAGCTGGTATTCTGCTGCAGTGCTAGGGATGAGCCTTAGGGACTTTATCTGCAGGGAGAACAGAAAAACCAGAGAAGGCCTGAAGACAGTCTACCTGGTCTTCTCGAGTACTGAAATTTAAACAGCCTCACATCTACAAATATAGGTTGTCTTTCTATTTATGCCACCTCTAATTTCTTTCAACAATGATTTTGTACTTTTGCTGGGCAAATTTTAGACTTCTTTAAATTGTTCCTGAGTGTTTTATTCTTCTTCATTTACAAGTATTTTGTACCATATATCTTGATCATATTGTCCCCCCACCCCAGCTCCTCCTAGATCCTCCCTACTTTCCTACCCACCCAGCCCCGTGTTCTTTCTCTTTATTTCTCAAAGACAAGACAAAATAAAAACACAAAATGAAAGTCAATATAAACTGAAAAAAATATGACAAACATAACAAAATGGAACAAAAATCATACACAGAAAAACATGGAGTCTGTTGTGTGTTGTCCAGCCACTTCTGGGCAGCAGGCCTGCCTTGGAATATGGTTGACATACACAGAAACACCTGGTTGAAGAAAACGTATTTTCCCTTTTCTTAAAATGTATCATCTGAGATAAGGTTCTTGGTGGGGGTGAGCATTTGTGTCCACTTCCCTTGCTCCTTGCTGGGCTTTGGTCTGATTTGAACCTCGTCAGGACTTCTGCTTATTTCTGCAGTCTCTGTGAGTTCATGTGTGTATCAATCCTGTTATGTCTGAATGGCAGTTTTCTTGAAATTATCCACCAACTTTAGGTCCTACAGTCTGTCTGACAGACATCTCTTGAACATTGGTCACTGAGTCTTTGAGGAGTTTGACAAGGACATCCTACTTAGGGCTGATGGCTCCAAAGTCTCTCACGCTATTCACATTGCCCAGGTGTGAGTCTCTGTGCCAATTACCATTTACTATAAGAAAAAGCTTAGTTTATGAAGGTTGAATGATACTCTTTAAGAATATGTCTTTAGGAGCCATTTTATTGCTGTGTTTCTTTAACAGAATAATAGTAATATGTTTTCTCCTCAATCCATGATGACCTATCTAGTCTCAGGTCCTTGGCCTTTTAGTAGTATCAAATATAGGTCCCATCTTACTAAATGATCCTTAATTCTAATTTCAAAAAGTTGTTGGTTATTCCCATAACATTGTACCACTATTTAACTAGTATATATTACAGTCAGGTATCTGTTGAATGTCACAAGTTGGGAGATATTAATGACTACCCTTCTCCTAAATAGCATGCAAAGTACCTTCCAGCATCATGAGAGTGAAACTTCCTCTTGGGCACCACCACTTTCAATGAACTAAGTAAGCTGTGTCTCCAGCAATAGGACCTTACCATCAAGTCATAGAGTGTAACCAATAGCCTTGGTAACAGCCTGTAATGTTTGGAAGGCTCTATGGGACAAGTCTGGCCAACAACTCAGCAAGATGTAATCAGTTCTTGTCACTGGAGGTTTTTCTTGGTGGCAAAAGATGTCTAGTTCGGGTCTTTTGATATTTTCTATAAATAAAATTATTTTTTAATTCTGTTTTCATTTTGTGTGCTGATTGTGTATTGAAATGCAACTGATTCTTATAGAGTTTATAGACTAATTATGTCAGAATAATTTTTAAAATTATTTATTATATCTAGTAGTTTAGAATTGGGGTTCTAGGGTATAGATTCATTAGTAATTCCTTTATACAAGATCAATTCGTTACAGAGAGTGATAGCTTTACTTATTCATTTTCTCTTCTAGATGGTTTCTTGGGGTTTTTTGTTTGTTTGTTTGTTTTGTGGGGAGGGGTTTGGTACACTAAATAGTTTCTTTGTAGAACTGCAGTTTCTGAGGGGGGTCATTGCATGGGAGATGAAATGGAGAGTTTTAATCTGGCAAGATGCTGTAATGGTCTCACTTTAGAAAGATGCTCATTCCCTTGGGCTAAGAAGATGGTTTAGCTGTTAGAGGCAAAGCCTCCCAAGCAAGAAGGAGGGTTATCATTCCAGTCAGAGATGGTGGAAACTATGAGGAGGGGACCATGAAAATTTGGGAGAAGCATGAGGAGGGAGAAGGAAACTTAGGGCCTAGTGTCTGAAATGTAGGAGAAGGAAAGAGAAGCAGGAGGCAGCCGTGAATTTCCAATCCCTACTTTGTGCACCTCACAGTGCCATGGAGTGAGATTCCTGTTGAGGACATGGGTTGGCGAGAGGGAACGTGATGTCTAAATATGTCACTTTTCAGACGGCAACACAATGAGTCGGTGCAGCGGGGCTGGGACTTCTCACCTCTAACCAAGCAACCTTTGCAAGACCCTTCTCCTAGGGAGGTCACTGAACCTCAGTGGTCATCAACACAGGGAGTCTTTCAAACATGTGCTGTTAATATCTAGACTCCTGCCAATCACGCTTCAAATATCCACTGGCCTGCTTGCCCTGGTCAGTTGAATAGGAACAAACATCTATCAATGAATTATCAAAGCTGCAAATGTAATGTGTGTGTGTGTGTGTGTGTGTGTGTGTGTGTTATTAGGCATCCCCTTGGCTCTTTGATACTCTTCAGCAGCTCTTCAAACAGAGATTGTTATGATGCAAGATATAATCCTAGTTATGAAATACGAGGTTACTTGTCATACCAGCAATATTTGATCTCTACTGACTGATGGACACTAAGCGAATGAGGAGTCAGGGAGTTGACAGAATGACTACAAAGTAATCTAACACATAGTAGGTCCTCAGAAGTAATTAATTAGCCCCTGAAAGTCAATGTCCTCAGTGGTTTTGTTTCCTTTTAATAATCTAAACAGCTGAGCATACACTTTACACATATATTTAGATATTATATCTCCAACACACAGTAGGAGCACTCTCATGATAGATGTGTGTTCAGTCAGTTATTTCCATAAACCCCTCACAGAAAATAACGTCTTACAAGAAATCACATCTGCCTCCTTCTTTCTAGCTACTTATTCCTCTTTTCAGCTGCGAATCACAGTATGTCTTCAGGCCTACTTTATCTCCACTTTCCTGCATAAATAATCACCCCGGTTCCAAGGGGCATGCGTCCCAGGGCTGATGCTGCACTTAGCTCTGCTTTTAACATGCAGTGAGGTGAGCAGGGGTGTCAGCTTGGGATGGAAACCTCATCTACCACGGTTCAGGCTACTTACATTCATCTGAGAGAGGACGGATACATTTGGAGTGTAATTCTGCCCCTTATAAATAGACATCTATAGCTCTGCATACATTATTAATATGGGCTTTATTGCTACCTTTATTGAATCCACGATGGCACTTCTCTCGGGAAGCCACAAAACACAGGAAGATTGCATAGATGCCTGCATTAACCAGGACCGTGATAGCCCAGGCAAGTAAGTCTGTGCAAACAGCAGTGTTCATGTGAGCTGCATCCTACAACTCAAACAACATAATAACAAATAATGGGCTCACGAAGCCCCATAGCTGCTATTGCAGTGTTTTCTGCATTTTCTCTCCATGTTGCTTGTGCTAGTATGGAAGCAGTCAGGGAAAATGTGTTTTGAAGAAGATCCTCTGCAGGATCCACAAGAGCCCTACAGGAAAGCCTTATCCCCAGGCCCACCCCGCAGGCCCAGCCCCTGCCCCACAACCACAGCTGCAGCCCCAGCCCCACCCATAACCACAGTCTCACCCCAAAGTCCTACCCCCACCTCCACCTCAGCCCCACCCCAAAGTCCTACCCCCACCTCCACCTCAGCCCCACCCCAAAGTTCTACCCCCACTTCCACCCCAGCCCCACCCCTGCCCTCTGTACAGCACCTTGTACTTGGACTCCTTTTCTTGGTACTCTGCCTTAAGCAATGTGGGCATATTATGAATGAGAAATTATTTCCTATCTATAGTTTTTTTAAAAAAAGATTTTTTTGAGACAATGACTAGATGTGCAGCCTAGGCTTGCCTGGCACTTAATCCTTCGGCCTCCACCTTCTGGAGTTAGGAGCTTGTTGTCATGACACCCAGTGCTTAGATCAAATGCTGCTTTCTCACAAAGCCCCTATGGCCCTCCATCCACAAGTAACTAACTGTCCTGTCCACCCATGTTTCATCCCTTGCCATGTTCTTAATAAAGTCTGTCTTTATATATTATTTTCTTGATTATCTCTTTGTACCTTTACCCTTTGGTTGTTCCTATCGAATCTGGCATTCATTACTGGACCTCCAGCGAAGATAATAGTGGTCATATACAAACTGCCTTGTAGTTTGCAGTAAGTATCTGTTGAATCGTGAATCGCAGAGTGTCAGACTCAATGGCCACCTAGCCGCTTCAGCTCTGTCTACTGTGACTTTCTCTAGATGCAAGCTTCAGGCAAGGAAGTACTCTGTCCTGTTTTGGTAAAAACTGGAGATGTCCTCAATAAGTGGATCAAGCTTGAACTGAAGAGAGCTCAGATAGGTCCTAGAGATATCTAATCTCCAAATAGCAGTGGAATGTAACATTTCCTCTAACAGTTGTGATGAGGGTAGAACACACGGAGTGTGGATGGTGTAGCTTTCCCCATCTTCCTTTAACTTATTAACCTCATCCCTTGTGAAAGTCAGCCAAGAAAACCTCCATGGTTTATTGCTAACAATGACTCTCCATTTGAATCCCACATACCCTCATCCACTCAAACCAAAGTGATAGAACGAAAAGATACCATGGGCCAAGGCTACTGCTATTTGGAAATATCCATTCGAGTACCCGCTGTCCTCGACTCTGCTGAAGAATAGCTGCTATTACAAACTAATCACTATCAAAGGGTTCCCCTCTGCCAGAGACTGGTTTAGCAGAGGGCATGTTATCCAATTCTGGCCAATACAAAATGAAGAAAAATCAGCCGAGGCAAGCTTCCAGTAACTAGATCCCAGTAGAACAAGAAAAACTACATTTGCAGAAAATGTTCTTGGCCTCCCTGCATCCTCTTCACACTTCACCAGGAGCTAGTCCAGCCAGAGGAGATGATGTCTTCAGTGTAGAAATACAGTTCCTCTGTACAGAGTTGGGAAAGGACGTAGGTGGAGAGATCTGAGCCCCAGACCACATGATGGACAAGTACACGGACATGGGACCACCCTGTCCTGACCTTCCACTGACAGAAACGGGAATTCTTTTCGTCTTAGCCATGATCAAGAGTTATTTGTAAAGAAAGGAACCTCCAAAATTATAAACATTCTAGACCAAATGTTGTGCTAATTTGAGGGGTAGAACATGACTAAGACTCCCCCATCCTAAAACAGTTCCCAATCCAGCAACATTTGGAGTGAATTCACATCGCACACCAGACACCTTTGACTGCATTCTGCTGTGGAACTGGGATGGAAAGGTGTGATGGCCTCCAAAACTCTGCTGGAGTCTGAGGGAGACACAGTGGTCTTAGTAGAGGGTTTTGTTTTGTTTACTTACATTTTATTATTTTCTTTTTTATTATTATTTCAATTTTTGAGATTATAATATTGTATCATTTCTCTTTCTGCCCTTGAACTCTCCCATATATCACTCTTTGCTCTCTTTCAAATTCATGGCCTCTTTTACCAACATGAATACCTAAACATGAGTTGAGCAAAGACAGCAACAGACACACTGAAGTGGACAGGGAAAGGCCTCAACCCTACACAAAGAAGTATAGGCAACTGTAGACTCGCCTGGGGAAGAGCACAATTGTTTCAAATAACGGCAGGAGTTAGAGAAACGGGAGATATTTCCCTAGGAATGTAGCCTTGCAGAGTCTTCCATAGGTTTGGAGTTCTGAGTTTTACAGTGTATCGACCACATCGCAATCACATTCCCTTCTCAACAGCTTGCCAACTTGGAATGCCAAATTCACTGCATGCAGCTCTGGTAAGCCTGAAGATGACGCGGAAAGAAAGCAACTCCTTTCTTTTGAGTCTGTGGAATTTGGAAATGAGGAAGAAAATCTACCCTGGCCTTCCTGTCAATGAGGAAGGGGGTGAAGTGACTTTTCCTGGGGAAGTGTGAAGAAATATCTATTCGTCCAAGGTAGGGCACGAGCGATAGACCAGAGTAATGGCGCTCCCCATGCCCAGTGAATTAACTGGCATTATTTGCAGCAGCGTGAATGGCTCACAGCTGCCACTGAAAAGTTCTGCCTCAGCACGAGTGACGGCTCAGGAGAACCTGCAGTCCCTGCACCATTTGCAAGCACCTTGAGCTCAGAAAGAAGTCCTTCCCATCAACTGTTGGCACTGCCAGTGAGGCCTTGTAACCCCACACGCTTTGAGAGCCACATGAATTTTTTGTGTTTACTTACCGAGACAATAAATTTTTAATTCAGGCAAAACAACTATACAGCAAGCATAGAGAACAGACTGCAGAAGGAAAGTTAGACAGACCTTTCCTGGACTCCAGTTTGAACACAAAGTCAACATGGATGGCTGAAGGCCTCCCACCAGCATCTTTCCTCTTCTGAACCAGACATCACCTTTGGATCTCAGCTAGCTCTTCATTCAACTACACATCAGGATCCAGTTCCCACAAAGAACATCTGAAAATAATGACTTCTATAGATTGAGTCAATCCAAGCATCCTATGAAAGTCTCTGTTGCAACAATTTAACATTGCCGATAGAGTACCAAACTAGATAAAAGATAATACAACCATAGATATACATGGGTGTGTGCTAATAAAACTTTATTTACAAGCATAAGTTGTGGTTCAGATTTGGAGCATTAAATGGAATGTACTAATGGGTTTATCAAGGTTGTTTACAGGAGCATGAGTCAAACCCAAATTAGAGGAGAACCTGGCATAACTTAGATGCAGCTCCTTTGAGGAGTCTCCTCCATAGTCAGCCTCTCACCTCCACTATTCTAATGTGTCTCAAGACCACATGCAATAGACTTCTGTTTTCAAACTATACTGATACTTAACCATGTACCCTGGGGAGGAATTCTTACCTCCCCAGGCCTCTATTCCTCTCCTGAAAATGACATATAAAACCCATTGTGCAGTCCTAGTGTGGGCAAGCAATAAAAGGAATGTTTGAAGAACATTTAACATCATGCATCACAGATAAGGAGTTGTGTTGTTGTTGTTTTTCTGTGCCTGTTCTTGTAGCATTCATTACCTCTATCAAATGAGATGAAAAAACAAGCCTCACCTGGAAGCCAGTAGCACAGGTGAGGAAAATGCTCAAGGGAGATTAGTAAAGAAGGGAGAGTTTTTGTTTCTCTGTGTCTCTGTCTCTGCCTCTGTGTCTTGTGTCTGTCTCTGTGTCTCTATCTCTCTTTCTCTCTCTCTCTCTCTCTTTCTCTGTGCATGTGTTTCTTTAGCTATGGCTAAGGCTGCTTCTAATTCCTTAAGGACCTGGTCCATTTAAGTGGATTTGATTGACATTAATTATTAAAAATGATCATTTATTAATAAATAAGAACTTTATGAATGCCTTGCACTTATTCAGTGTTTTATAGTTTTCTTTTCTTTTTACTTTATTCTTTTCAAAGGACTTTTAAACTAGGGCACACAGTGTACCAGGAGGCATATGAATATATGGGGGGAGAATCTTTCAATTTGGGGAGGGCAGCATTATTTCATTCTAAAGTCAACCTGAATATATAATAGAACAGGATACAAGATGCATGTAATTTTTTAAGATTAAGTTTGCAACTTCAAAGATATTTCAAGTCCGAGAGTCACTACTTTGGGCTGTGTCCCAGATGGCTGTGACAGGAGGATTGGTTGTGTCTTTTCCCACAGTCCCCTGCAAAGCCCTTAAGGAAGGACAGTTTTTAGGAATTCTGCAGATGACAAAATTCAGCAGGAATATGCATGGGCTTGCACACAGTTGACTCTGCACCACTGACGTCTTGAGCCTAGCGTTTTAGCCTCCAGGTCTCTCACTGTTCCCTGGGTGAGGATACTCACCATGCAGCTGAGGAACAAATGAAACCTGAGAGGCTGGAAGCGGGAGTAGCCAGGGTCCGAAAATGTTGTAGGAGGAGGCCACTCGTTCGTTTCCTTGCTGCCCAGACTCCCAAAATAATCATACAGAAACTATATTATTTAAATCACTGCTTGACCAATCACTTAAACATATTGCTAGCTCACTCTTATATCTTTGGTTAACCCATTTCTATTGTTTTATATTTTACCAAAAGGCTCGTGGCCTACTGGCAAGATTCCAGTGAGTCTGTCTCCAGCAGTGGCTCCATGGCTTCTCTTCGCTCTGCCTTCTCTCTCTCTCTCTCTCTCTCTCTCTCTCTCTCTCTCTCTCTCTCTCTCCATATATATATAGATAGATAGATAGATAGATAGATAGATAGATACAGATAGATATATATACGTTTTGTTAAACCATTGTCTGATAGCAGCTTATTTATTCATTAACCAGTAAAAGCAACACATATACAGAAGCACTTCCCACACCACAGAAAGGCATAAAATCCTTTGATCTCAAAATGCCTTGTCTCCAGAAAAATGTCAGTCACTGAGCCAACTGCATCCCCTCATAACCCATAACCCAGTCACAACTGTGTCAGCACTGCCTTCCCCAGCACCAGTCCATGTGACAATATGAAGATACAGCTGTGCTTTGTTTAATAAAAAGGGATCTGCGCACACATTTTTATCAACAGCTTAGTGAGCACACACTGCACATGGTCTGTTTGTTCTGAGCTAGCTCCCTCCCAGTCCAGATGCCCCTGGAGAAGCACATGGTTGATGGTAGCAGAAACAAACCAAATAGGGTGTTTTAAGGATCATATGGACCTAGACACTAGCAGAACAAGAGAACTGTGTAAGGAGGAAAAGGAGAGAGACACGGACATCTCAGGTCTTACCTGTGGCTGACCACCTGACCAAAAGACAAGTCTGAGCCCTGAACACTGACTGTTTTCGTCCCCACCGCACTTATCTCTATAAAAATGTGCTTGCTGCAAATGAGAATGAAGACAGATTCCCCAGGATATTGGTCCATGGTCTTCCCATATTGTCAGCACTGGATAAGATACACAGCAAAGATCCGAATCCTTCTCTACCCATTGACTTCTGTGACGGGAAGCATGAGCATAATTCCAGGTTCACACACATCTCACTCCCTGCCTCAGTTTCCCCACAGGAAATCAGTCTCTGCCACTGGACCTGAACTCTGCTGTGACCAGTTGCTTTCCTCCAGCAAGACTCCTTGACTAAAGAAACAAAGTGTACAACCCAAATCCAGGGAGCCTCATGCCGCCCTTGCTGCCTAGGTCTTTGATCACAATGCACAGCAGGCCTGTTCGTGTCTGAATCCTCTGTACTCTGGTGAAGACTGCAGTTGTCCTTGTACTACTCTTGATTCTGGTGACATTGCTGTCTTCGTAACAGTCACTGTGGTGGTTAATAGTGATTGTCAACCTGACAGCATCTGGAATTAACTGGGGAACAAAGCTTTAGGAGGTTTCTAGACTGGCAAAACTGACTTGAGAAGAAACACTCTAAATGGGCTGAGGTTCTGCGTCTGAATAAAAACATGGAAATAAAACCTGAGCTGAGCTCCAGCATTTCACTCTCCATGCTTCCTGTCTTGACGGGTGTGTGTGTGTGTGTGTGTGTGTGTGTGTGTGTGTGTGTGTGTGTGCTGGTGGTGGTAGTGTGAGCAGCTGCCCGAGTCTTCCACTGCCCTGACTTTCTCACTGGGAGCATCTCCCGAACTGTCAGCCAATAAGATACAATCCCACTGTGATACAGTTCTACCTCCCCAAACTGTCAGCCAAAGTAAACTCCTCACTTACGTTGTTTCTTGACAATTTTTTGATTACGTCAATGTGACCTGTAGCAAACACAGCCACCATCAACAGTACTACCCCTCTCAGGTACCACTAGATCATTAGCGGGCACCTAGTAGAGACCAGAGAATTTGAAACGCCAATCCTGGGTGCCAGCTGCATCTGCATGAACTTGGGTATTTCCTCAGCCTCTTGTAGGTATCAGCTGCACTCGCTGCAGAACGGGAACAGGCGCCTTTGAAGGGAGAGCACAGTACCTTGAGCAAACAGTCAAGTGAGTGGGTTAGAACACAAGGGGTTTGTTACCTGCCTTAGTTCTCCTAAGCCCACTCCGTTCGAGCCCAGACATCCCAACGTGTGACAAATTTGACTTCCTGAAAGTGTCAGCACAGGGGGAAACCCTATCAGTCTTGTGCTTTGTTGACCAGAGGCACAATTACATTTCATTTTTCTTCCAAATAAAACACTGCAGTGTGTACCCTTGGCCCTGATTTCTGGTTCCAGAGCTTTCTACGGCTTGCTCTTAACAGACTACCTATGGTATTCTGCCCTGAGTCCTTCAAACACATCTATTTATAGCAGGCATCATTAGTTCTCAGTCCAAGTCTGGGCTGCCTCACCTATTCCTCCCCATGTCCTCCTGCTGAAGTTTACTTCAAGGGTTTTCTGGGAGTTCTTTGTAATATTAGTTAACATGTACAGGAAAGCCCCAAGGTCATGTTCCACACTTGGCACCCTTCACTTTAGATTTGAGAAATCCCCTAAAACTCTCATTAGCGCAGGCTGCCTCACCCCCATGAAACTTTAAAAATACCCAGCTAATCAGCCACTTTGCACACCTCCGTGCAGGCAGAGCGCATGCCTACTCCCGCCACCCCCACTCCTTTCCTTGACATCACATTTGTGCAGATGAGAGCTGTCAAAAACCTGACTTCCTACAGTATTTAAAATATAAGGAGAAGAACTTCTCATCTGAAAGCAGCATTACCACTTAAAGAGAAACTGAAAACCAGGAGGGAGATGCAGAATGTGGAGGGGGAGGGGAAGGAGTCCAGAATATATCTCTGTTCTGATTCAATTTTTACTAAGACCAATCATTAGAATTTAAAGGGATATTAACGATAATAATAGAAACTCAATTGTCACTTATTGAGGCTTGCTATATATTCTCTCTCTCTCTCTCTCTCTCTCTCTCTCTCTCTCTCTCTCTTTCTCTCCCTGTCTCATTAGCTACTCAATTATATTATCTCTGAGTTCCTAAAGCCCACCCACAAATTACACACAAGTTTCTAACTCAGAGACTAGATTCCGCAACAGTCCTAAGTGCTAAACTCAAGCTATTAGTACACTTTGGTGGTTGAGGCAGCTTCTGTCACCAGTGTGTGTCCATTCTCTAAATCTGTGTCTGTGCCAGAATGCATGGCACCTCCTGAGTGGTAAATTTCCCAGATGGATTTTGTACCTACCTACTTGTATGGAGCTACTACGGGGAGGACTCTCTTGGCCATCAATGTCGAGATAAAGCAATCACTATTCTGTAGTGACTGGTACATGTGAGCTTGTGAACTGCTTGACCGTGGATGTCAGAATTATCTGAGACAATGTGTCAAATACACAGATTCCTGGATATTCACTGTTAGCATTTCAGTGTGAAAGGTTTTCTTAGAAGACTCATATATTTGGAGACTTTGTCTCCAGCAGGAAGTGCTGTTGAGAGGTAATCAACTCATGAGGGCTCTGACTTAATCTCTGATGACTTAAAAGTTGAGTGGGCTATTAGAAGGTGGGGTCTAGTTCAAGGACCTGAGTTTCCCAGGTTGTGCCCTTGAAGGTCAAGTCTTGCTACCTGCCTCTTCCTCTCTCTCACATTCTTAGATAACTAGTTTCCATCACGGGGCAGCTTCTCAACACTATTCCCTTCATGATCTTTCCACCTTTCTATAGACCAAGAAATCAGTTCCATGGGCTGAGTCCTTCAAAATTGTGAGCATTTTCTTCTTGAATGTGATTTGCTCTTTTATTTTATCATAGTGATTTCAAATGCTAGCATGCTCCCTAACAAGCCCTGAATCTGAACCTGTGAAGGTAATAGAGGGCACCTGTTCTTGTGGGATAACCATAGGTAATTCTTATTCACCCTGGCATATAAGGTCTTCTGTACTGGATCTAAGTGTTTTGCAGCTTTACACATGCATGGATGATCCCATCACCCAAAGACTCCTCAAATGGTTCACCAAACAGAGGCAGCACCAAGGGAAAGGATGAGAAAGTTGTCAGCCAGTGAGTAGTTGAACAGTCTGCTCCAAGTACTGGATTGTGGACACAAAGGTAAATCCATCTGATAAGTGGCAAATCTGGAAGACTCACACACTATAGGGAGCACCAGTAACATTAGACACATGTATACCACCTGTCCCAGACAGACCTGCTGACCACTTTGAGCATCAGCTCCCTAGTACTGATCAGGATATAGAAGACACCATAAAAAGATCACATGCCAAATGCCCACATTTCTTCATAATATCATACTATTGTAACTTAGTTCCTTAATACTTGCATTTTGTCTTTTCCTTTCACTGGGACATTCAAAGGGGGTGTCTTTCATAAACATTTGTGATAACTTACATAAATGCTTAACACAGTCCAGTCTGAATAAAAATGGGGAGTGGACATTCAGATGACCATCACTGTTCAAATCTTAACAGAGTGTTCCATGAGGTATGAGCCCTTCGAAGACTGTGTTGGTTTGAAAGAAAATGGCCCCCAAAGGCACTATTCAGCGGTGGACTTATTGAAAGAAGTATGCCACTGTGAGGGTGGGCTTTGGGGTCTCCTGTGCTCAAGCAACACCCAGTGACATAGACCACATCCTGTTGTCCTCAAATAAAAATGTAGGCTTCTCACTCAGCTCCTTCTCCAGCACCAGGTCTGCTTGCACACCACCACACTTCACCATGATGATAGTGGACCAAATCACTGAAAATGTAAGCCACCACAATTAAATGCTTTTCCTTTATGAGTGACCATGGTCATGGTGTCTCTTAACAACAATAGAAACCTTAACTAAGACAAAGACTATGTAGGAAGAGCTTTTGGTCCACAGACACCCAGAAGTCCAGGACCCTACAACACGTCACACTATTTGACAATCATATACATACATGAATTTTCCCCTTGGGAAATGAA
The DNA here is from genome assembly GCF_982192425.1 of Myodes glareolus. Taxonomy (NCBI): domain Eukaryota; kingdom Metazoa; phylum Chordata; class Mammalia; order Rodentia; family Cricetidae; genus Myodes; species Myodes glareolus. The sequence continues at coordinate 100,517,065 of NC_142034.1, forward strand.
TACAGTGATTTAAAATTTTATTTGTCCATGTGTTGGATGTACAAGCTTTTGTGAGTGTGTGCTCATGTGTGGGGGTCAGGTGTGTGCATGTGAGACGACCAGATGTTAACATCCAAATTGTCTTCTTCTGTGTCTCTCTACCTTATTTGTGAGACAGGGTCTCTCACTGAGTTTGGAACTGAGATTCAGCTAGGCTGACTGCCCCGGGAGCTCTAGAAATCTCCTTCTATCTGCCTCCTCAAAGGTGGGATTACAAACATGCACCATTTTTAAAAAGACCCAGCATTTTTACACAGGTTCTTGGGATTCATCTTAGGTTCCCATGTTTGTACAATAGGCACTTTGACAACTATTCTATCTCCCCAACCCTAAATGATATTTTTGATGATATAAGTCATGCACATTAACAGGTATCCACTATACACATTCATACAAAGTAAAGTCATGAACACAGGCAGACAAAGCCTATATGTGGTTCCTGTCCAATATGAATTTTCTCCTTCAGGGCCGTGTCTTAAAAGCACCTTATTTAAATCAGAGTTTGGCTGTTTCAATATTTTTTTTGTTCTTTGGGCAGTTTTTGGATCTGATAATGAATTATGATGAAGGTGAGTATGGGTTAGTATCTTGCTATATCCAAGTTTTACAGCAACAGATCAGTTTGATAATTGCCCCATAGGGAAGTGGTTTACCAGACAGTGGCTATTTGGCAGAATGGCCTAATGGAGCTCCTTCTGTGTAAGAAATAGAATTAAGTTGATACGAATTGCAATGCAAATGTTTGATTTGCATTGGATGTAATAGAAAGGAACCTTTATGTGCACTTAATACCCATGTCCAAGTTAGGGTGGATGGCAGAGACATTTGGCATTTGCCCACTTGACGTTTGGAAAAATGGAGGCATTCCCGTTTTGCAAACAGCCCACAGATACATTAAATAACCCATTTCATGATGGACATCTGGACTCCTCAAACCTGCCAAAAGTGGATAGGCTGCCGGCTGCCTTCCAACTTTATGGTGGGGGATGGCTCCCTTCAAATGTAAAAACTATCACTCTCCAGCATCCTGGCAGGTTGGGGGCTCATCTGTCCAAGCACGACACACATTCATTTTGATTTTAGGTGTGTCTGCGCCATTGGCTGCATATTCAATACCCCACACACCTGAGCAGAAAGAGAATATTTGTTAATTAAAGCAAGTGCTCTATAAGGTAGCTTTGACACCTACCGTGGCCACTTGATGAGGGACTAAATCCATCATTGCAACACATACATAGATGGTATTGTCTGGAAAGAGTCCTTAATTTAGTAATTTGTGCCAAAAAATAAAAAATTAAAAGGGAAAACAAGTTTAATGAACCATAATAAAACCCACCCAGTGCAATGAAAAGCAAAACTAGAATGAATCTAGTTCAAGCATCATTCCTTGCTCTCCCTAAGGAGTCCTTGGTCAGACAGAGTCAAAATAACTCACCCCAAATGCTTGAGTCTACACCTAGTTTCTTGTTGAACACTTTTTGTATGTGCTTTATGATCCTGGTTAGTGTGCTGGAATAGTTTCTTGCAAGAAAAGCTGGGAGAGTTTGTGTTCGCCACCTACTGGCCAGATAGACAGCTCGTCACAATCTCATTTGGTTGTCTGTAGCCGGAACTAGAGGCCAATATGTAAACGTCACTCAGGAATCATTATAATAACAACCCTTTAGTGTCAGTGTCCACTTTAAAAATTTGGTTCAAATGGAAAGATTTAAATATACAATTATAATATAAATATATTAATACATTTAGTATATGTCCTAGTGTATCTATCAGAGACAATCAACTTTGTTCCCTAGAATTCACGCTATACCAATAAAAAGCAAAGGCTGTGCCAGGAAAGGAAAGGAAAATGTTGCAGCAAGCGGAGGTCCTTGCTGCAAAGAAAATACAAACGTGCGTGCGTGTGCACATGCAGACCTTTGTGGATAGGCAGCAAATATCATACAGACAAAGACTTGCAATTTGATCTAACTTCCCAGCTCTTCAAACTTCTACACACTAATTGCTAACTACTGTGTATGTATTGCAATAATCATGCAATTATGGTGTGGTAGCTTAAATATAATCGCTCCCCCATAAACCCATAGGGAGTGGCACTACTAGAAGGTGTGGCTTTGTTAGAATTGGTGTGACCTTGTTGTGTATCACTTTGGGGGTGGACTTTGAGATATCATATACTCAAGCCACACACAATGTCTCCATTCACTTCCTGCTCTGCCTGTCAATCAAGATACAGGACCCTCAGCTCCATCACCATGTCTGCCTGTACATTGCCATACCTCACCATGATGATAATGGACTAAACCTCTGAAACGTAAACCTTGCCATTAAATGTTTTCCTTTATAAGAGTTGCTGTGGTCATGGTCATAATATCTCTTCACAGCAATAGAAACCCTAAGTAAGACTTATGTAACAAAGATTTTTAAATTATTTTTCATTTTTCTGATATTATAAGAAAAACATATTGAACATTTACTATGTATCTGGGACTGTGCTAGGTAATTTCATATGGTACTCACTCATATATGCCTAGCTCAGTCTTACAAGGGCTTTTGATTGAGGTACAACCAACTCTTCCTGTCCAAATACTTTTCCAAAGTATAAATAGCAATGGACTAGCTTTTTTATTTAAATTTTTATTTTCTAAAACATTCTTTTTTATTTTACATACCAATCTCAGTACCCTCTCCCTCCCCTCTTCCTGATCCTCCCCACATTCTACCCACCCCACCCCCCATCCACTCCTCAGAGAGGGTAAAGCCTCCCTTAGGAAGTCAACAAAGCCTGGTATATCACAATAAGGCAGGACCAAGCCTCTACCCCCTGTATTTAGGCTGAGCAAGGTATCCCTACATAGGGAATGGGCTTCAAAAAGCCAATTCATGCACTAAGGATAAATCCTAATCCCTCTGACAGTGGTCCCACAAACTTCCCAAACTAAACGACTGTCACCTACATTCAAAAGGTCTATTTCAATTCCCTAGCAGTCAGTCTGGAGTCAGTGAGCTCCCACTAGCTTGGTTCAGCTCTTTCCATGGTTTTTTCCATCATGGTCTTAAACCCTTTGCTCATATTATTGTTCCTCCCTCTCTTTGACGGGAATTGCGGAGCTCGGCCCAGTGCTTAACTGTGGCTCTCTGCATCTGCTTCCATCAGTAACTGGATGAAGGTTCTATGATGACAATTAAGGTAGTTGTTTTTAGATTTGTTTGCGCCCACCAACCAAGATGTTTATTATTAAAAGTAATTTGCTATAAAATGAAATTAAATATCAAACACACAAATTCAATTTATTCCAATTATTTTTATTATTATTTGGTTCAATAAATACAAAATCATTTATTAGAAGATTATACATTTTTGCTTTTATTTTCTGAGTTCATTGTAAAACTTTATACTAATAGCAATGAAACTGCACAGACTATGTCAAATTAACCTACAGAATCCTTCCCTAAATTGCCCACCATAAAGACTATACAAGCAACCTAGTTATAGCTACACTAGCCTGTATAGCATGTTCTACCTTACTGGTTTACATAGCACTGGGACAAGAACCCAGGGTTTCATGCATTTCAAGCAATGCACTCTACAAACTGAGCTACATCTGGACAGATCAAGTATTTTCTTGGATCTCCGTTTGTTTCTCCCAGAGACAAATCCCAAATCTGTTTCTGTTTTCAGTGGCCACTGTTCTGCTTCTGAACACTTCAATTTGACTCACTTCTCATTTCCACCACAGTCTCTCAGACCTGGGAAGGCAATTGCTTAGTGGTCAAGTTATAACTTCTGCTATTCTGGTCTCATATGTTTGGGGTGTGCAATACTCCACTTAGAGTGGATTTAGGACTAGGGCAGCAAGAGATTATTGTGGAAGTTTCCACACCAGTGATTTGCTTCTCAGTCACCTAAGTTTTAATTTATTTGATAGAGAAGAGAACGTTCTGCTAGTTCAGGTTGCAGACACTGTTTGGTGGTGTTTGTGATACACTAGCTCTTTGTGAAGTTCAGTGTTATTCCAACAGCAGTTACTGTTTCATTGTTGGTACAGTGTTCACTCAGTATTGAAGATGCTTCCTCTGTTCTTGCATAAACCCAAAGATGGCTGTTTAAGCTCCTCTTAACATGACTGAACAGATACCAGAACATTCATCAACCCAAATTCATGATTAAAGAAAGAGATTAAGACCTTGAACTTACTTAGGCTACAAGCTGAAACTAGAAACTCTACCATAGCTCCCCTGTAGCATTTTCATGGAAATTTTAGCCATGGATGTTTTCCTTTAAGGGTTTCCGTGGTCATCGTGTTTTTTTCACAGCAGTAGAAACCCTTACTAATTCCCCCTCCCCCACGGGAAGATACTTGACAAGGCCACAGATGCAGTTCAGTCATTGCCTGAATTGCATGAAGCCTTGGTTTTGAAATATAGCACCACATAATTCCTATGTGGTAGTGCAAGCCTGGAAACCCAGTACTTAGGGGACGGGAGTAGAACAAAGACAGGCTCAGGGCCAGATCTGGGTGCACAGAGAGGTGGGTACCAACCTGACAAGGCATCCTGTCTTGGAGGAGGATTAGCAAGAGAAAGAGGAGGGGACAGTGAATGAAGAGGAGGGGAAGGGAAAAGAAGGAAGACGAAGAAGACGAAGAAAGAAGAGGAGAAGAAATCTGATAGAGACGACAAGACATAAATAGTGTTTAACAAGATCATCCATGCACACAGAGCAGCTCTTCCAGCCTTGTGAGTAAATGTTGGTCATGGTTGTGATATGTGCCTGTTGGTCTACAGTATGCCAAGGAGCTTTAAGTTGAGGTTTTTGAATGGGAAGAATGTGGGAATTAGTGGAGCTCCCAGTTAAAGACCATGAAACACCATTGCTGTGGCACAGTCCTGGCACACCAGAGTACATAGAGCATGGTTCAAACACCATCAGGAGTGAAAGAGGGAAACCCACTTCAGCTCTGCTCCTGGAAGTCCATTTCCTTAATTCATCCTTGAAATGCTTACCATCGTGGTGCCTGGCTCCATTGCTTTGGTGTGTTATCTCATGATAGCATTGTGACCTGAATTAATTCTTAGTCCTTTCCCCAGACAAAACACCTAAACTGTCTTCATTTCTGTTTTACTAAGCACATCCCCTCAGGCCATCCTTAGATAATTATCTTTGGATGGTTTAGACTGCAATCATGTATGTATTCCTATTTCATTTTATTTAACATTTGGACCACTTCTTTCAGATATCACAATTGGTCTCAGGTGTAATGGTCAAAGAGACAGATGTTTCACAAACTTGATTTTTAAGCATTAACACTCCTTGTTCAAGCTTAAGTATATTTCTAGCTAGCTCCGATATCTTAAATTAACCCATTTCTATTATTTTATATTTTACCAAAAAGCTTGTGGTTTACCAACAAGGTTCCGCCATCTGTCTTCTCTGGTGGCTACGTGGTGTCTCTTTGATTCTGCCTACCCTCTCCTCCACTATCTGCTCGGAATTCCTGCCTTGCCCTATTCTGCAATATGCCCAAAGCAGGTTCCTTATTAAACAATGGATATTCACAGCATACAGAGGAGAATTCCACATCAGTTATGGTATAAACATACTCCTTTAGCTTGATTGTCATTCCAACGGGGAATGAGGATGATGAGCATCTGAGAGCTATCCAAAGTGTCCTCTTTGCTGATATTAGGAACAATGGAAACTAGAATACTATTTTCGCTTGAGCCCAACTCTTAAATGCTGGGATCCATCAGCGTTGGAGATTTATCTGTGAACATGGGGTCAACACGGAACTCTGAAAGGCTAAGCATTTAATCAAATCATGGAATTGATCCCTTGCAGGTCAAGTGGATTCCTATAAAATGTGCTCACGCATCATTAACCATCTAGCCTATTCTGTATATGAGCAACACCAGTCATCTAAAGGGAAGTTCAGGGGGAAACTTGCTGCAAAGCAGAATTGGTTGGTGGAGACCTCATTTTTTCTTCATGTTTCATTCCTATTCATGGAATTCTTGGGGATCCAAGAATTCTGCTTTGATCATTCACCTACTGTTTATCAATGTGTTTATCATTATATACTGAAGGCAAGCAATGTGAGCTGAGGAGGGGTTGACATTTAACAAAATACTTAGTAGGTTTCAAGCAATTGCCATTAAAGCTTACATTAATTAATTCATATAACTCTGTCAACCAAGTACCCAACTAGACATCTAGATAGCAGTATCATAGCCATCCCCTATATCCAAATATATAGAATTTTATGCACATCTATATGGAGAAAGATGTATTGCATTATTATATTATTATTATATTATATTATTATTATATTATATACATGTTACAGACATACAAATTATTCATCTGTTCCAATATGTACATTACTTAGGACTCACAAAAACCATTTAGGATCTATGGAAATGTTTTAATTTATTTTAAAAGCATAATAATCAACCTTAGATTAAAGAAAATATCTAATGACAAAAGATCAGCATCTATATGTGTGTATATGTTCACAGGACCTGTCTGCTGGGTACAGTAGGCACAGTGCCTAGGACTCATGTTAGTTTTCAAGGCCCATGAAGATGATTTCACTTGTTTAAAAAAAAAACAAAAGAAATGGCCATTCATGATCTTTCATATCTGTAATAATAGCATTTAGGAGGCTGAAGCAAAAGAACCACTGAGAGCAGAAAGTTCTTGCCCAGTGTGGGCTATAGAGTGAGACTCTGTCAAGAAAGACATAAAAAAGGGAGATAGACAGAAAGATAGATAGATAGATAGATAGATAGATAGATAGATAGATAGATAGATAGATAGATAGATGGTTGATGGACGGATGGATAGATAGATAAAACAAATGAAGTCTAGATAAAAGAAAATATCTTAATATACAATACCAAAAAATACCTTGTCTTTGACAAACAGAATTTGGCGTCTATTTTTTATATGGAGGAGGTATTGTGGAAGCTGGATGTGGTGAGCAGTGAAGCTGTTGGCTTCCACGTTGCAGAACGCTAAGTTGAGGTTCAGAGTGGTGAGTCCACACATAGCAGCTACCGAAGAATATACCAGACGGTCTGTGTGAACATAGAGATTTGCCCAGCTCCAAAGACAATGGGCACTGCAGAAACCAGTTATTTCTCTAGCTCTGCTTTGTAGGGCATAAGTAAGCATGCTCTCCAGTTCAAAACCAAAGAACTGCAGGTACCATCTGCACATGAAATCTTGGGGCAAAGAACCAAGCACCCACAGATTACCTTCTACAGCATAGGAAAGTAGAAAGAAAATTGTAAGCTGGGGAGACTGTAGCTAGCAAGAATCTTGAAGCTGAGCAAGCATTAACCATCTTCAGGGTCTTTGTTTTTCTCAAGGAAGAAGGGGAAAAAGTATTCTCTGCCCACACTCCAGCCCAGCTGTCTACAGTGATAAATGATGGGTCTTTCTTTAAATTTCCTTTCTGCTCAGCGTGAGGACTGGCCGAGCTGGATATGTACTCGACACAGATAAATGGCTTTGGCAAGCCCACCAGATTGTCCACGTGGCAACAGATGGTCTGGCTTGGAGCTTTTGTTGTGCTAATGCTGGAACTTGCTGCTACCTGATGCAACTATCATTTCAAAAACAATGATGCTGCTGCCACTGCTCTGGGGATTAATTGTCCTTTATCCTTTGTAGGGCCCATCACGGGTACTGACAGCATCAAGAGGATGAGAAGAGAGTCCCAGTCACCCAGGCATTGTGACATCTAAGGAGAACAGACAGAATGGAGTGGAAAAAGGGAAGATGGGGACTCCCTGCATTTGCCTACTGCCGTGTAATGTATGTATGCTCTAAGCTTTACCCTCAACTCTGTCGTTGAGAAGAGGAACAACTTTCCACTTTGTTTAAGGAGCAAAAATAAGGCATGAGTGGCTGGAGAAATGATCCAACAGCTTAGAGCATCTGCTGCTCTTCCAGAGGACCTGAGTTTGACTCCTAAAACCCAGGCTGGGTGGATTACAACTACTTGGGAATCTGATGCCATCTTCTGGTCTCCTAGAGCAGCTGCGCTCATGTGCACACACCCCACCACCTCCAAATATACACATAAGTTTTAAAATAAAAAGTCCTTTAAAATGAGAATTGAGACATGAGGATAACTTGTCTGCTTGTAATTCTCACTTTTACATCCATGCAAGTACTGTGTTCTGAGGCTTCTTATAATGTTCTTTTTATTTAGATATCATTGGCAGTCACAGGAGTAACACCATAGAAGCCCCTGTCCTCTTAAAAAGGACTTCTTCCATACCAGGCTGTATGCCTAGAGATTGCATAAATTATCTGATTATGACTATTAAAAGAGAAAGAACAGGAGTAGTCTGATAAAACCTTGAATGGCACTGGGGTGGGTGGGTGAAGTCTTGTTTTTGAATGTTTCCTGATTTCTCTCATGTTAATATATACAGTACAGTCAACTTTAAGCTGCCAACAATTTAAAAATCAACAAAAAAAACCCAAATATTTATCATCAGTCCTGATGAACCTGTGCAAGTTTGCTTTAGCAGAAGACTGAATTTGGGTACATCATGGTTGCTTTTCAGGATCATCCTGCTTTTAAGGTAAGGCTAAGATGTCTACGACTCCTCCCTTCTTTTACCTGTTCCATGGTACTTCTTTAAGTCCAAAGATACATGAACTGTTCCCAGCCCACAGATGCCTATGAGGCAGGCATTGCAGGGCCACTAGGTTTCAGGTCGTAAAGATCCAACATTAGAAACTTGCTAAGTAGGAGAACCAGAATTAAGACTTGGCCTGCTTGGGTCAAGTTGTTCAGCCTCTCCTCTCGGCTTAATCAATGACAACAAAATTAGTAGTTTTCATATCTTTTTTTGAGGTTGAATATTTATTTAGTGGGCTATGGAGGGGAAAGGAAGAAGGAGAGAAGAGTAGAGAGGCAGAGAGGGGGGACAGAAGAGGGAAAGGGGAGAAGTAGGGAGAGGCAAGAAGTTGCCTCTTCAAGAGGGAGATGGAAAAGGAAGAGCTAGTTTTCATATCTTTATTTTCCATTCAATAAAGAACTTGACAAAAAAAGGCAATGGAAATCCCAAAGAAATCCATTCCATTCCTGGATTTCAGGCATCGATCACTGTGGATAATATATGTGGGCAGAGAAGCCAAGAATGGACCGGACAAGTTAGGGCTATAGACAGAGGCCTTGCCACAAAAAGAGAAGGAAATAAATTAATTAATTAAGAAACCCTCAGTGAAAAGGCACAGTGGGTACTTTATACCAAACCTGAATTCAATCCCTAGGATTCACATGACATGGAGGGACAACATCAAACCCCAAGGGTTGTCTTCTGACCTCCCCACGCAAGCCATAGCATTAGTATGCACACATACATACATGTGCATAAAAAATAAACTTTTTGAGAAATGTAATTACAAAATAAGAGAAATTACAATGAATGAATGGAGAACACGGTAGCAATAAAACACAGGTTGGAACTGAAGAGCCCCATGTGTTGGTGTAGACGAGGCAAATGCAAGGAGCAAGTCTCACGTTTCCAATGAGGGGAGAGAGAAAGGAGAGCAGCACTCATTTCGTTATGCGTGTCTTGAATTCTTTTCTCCCAGTACTAGAGATCAGACCTAGGCCTTGTGCAAGCTAATCAAGTGCTCTACCACCATGCTCTATTGCCAGCCTCACATTCTAATTGTTTCCAGCTGCATATATAACAAAACCCTTTGGCTTATGCTAACCCAATTATACTGGTACTGGAACAAGATACATTTCTTTCTACCTCTAAAAGCCAAATAATTGTATCTGTTTGGTACTCTGTGATCCATTCATAATTTGGATATCTTTCACAAAGGGCTTTAAAAAATACTTTCTTCATTTATTTACTTGGAGTGACGTGCATCAGAGGACAACAATAGGAGACAGCTCTCTCCATCCATGTGGGTCCTGGGAATGGAACTCTGAGATCATGCTTGCAGAGAGCACTTGTCCCCTAGTGAGCCTTCTCACAGGCTCAGACAAAAAGCTTTTAAAGTTCTTTTTAAAATACAGTTGTTTTCCAAGACAGTGCTAACTTTTTATGGATATTCTAGCCTTAAAACTCTGAGATCGTGCGAGCCTTAATTTTTTCTCTCAAAGCAGACTGAAACATTTACTCAGACATGGGGTTGACAGCTCCGGTGGGTTTTTGTTCTGTTTCTTTCCTTCCCACTCCAATCACTACCTTGAGAGAGGATCCATCTGCCTGTGCCTCACAAGGTGTGCAGGGAAATAGCACCCTCGCCAGGTCCCTGAACCACGAGAGCAGAGGAAAGGTTGTTAGAAGTGAAGCCCTGTCCAGGTCCAGCTGGGGATGATGTGGGGTCACACTGTGCCGGAGCTATCAGCACCTCACAGGCTCAGTGGCCAGCCGGTGAGCTATGGCTCTGGTCCCCATATCTCCTTACCATAGCCTCCTGGATGTGTAGGTGATAAATCTTAAGAACCCAGAGGAACAGTCAGGCCTCTTGCCCCTGGATTGCTTATTCTCCTACATCATGCAGGTTTTTGTTTGTTTTTTTTTTTTAATTTTAGAACTTGGATGTTTTCTTCAGCTCTACACTGTGTTTCCATCCTCATAGTTTCATAAGTGAGTGTGTTTTTAAAGCCCATCTCAATGGAAATGAGAGCACAGAAACCTTCAGCAGGAGGCAAGAGAAATGAGACAAATACAGGCACTCATTCTCTGCCAACAGTCACGTGGAAATCCAGGGAAATCACACACGGAAGAAAAAAAGGGAGTAGAACATGTCTGCAAGAAAATACTACAGGGTTGGGGACATGGCACGATGCACGGGGTGCTTGCCTATGCTTGGAGCCCCCAACTCCATCCTTAGTAGATCACAACCCTGTGTGGTGATGCATGCCCAGTATGTTGATCTCTATTGAGCTCATTTTCCCTGCAAACAATATAAGGTCATTCTTCCTTATGGCTGAAAAAATTCCATTGTGTCTACAAACAACAGCTCCTTTGTCCATGTCTCTGTTTTTGGACAGCTAGGTTGTTCTAGAGCTTAGCTCTTGTATGCATAGATGCATGAGTGCCCCTGTTGTGTGCTGACTTGGTATCTGTCGAGTAAATACTGAGACTCAGTAAAAGTAGGCAACATGATGGGTCTACTTGTATCTTTTTGAGGATGCGCAGTTCCGATTTCCATAGAGGCTGGACTAGTTTATATTCCTGCCAGTGAGATAGAAGAGTTGTGTTTGATCCGCATCCTCACCAGCATATTTGCTATTTTCTTCTTGATGACTGCCAATGACATATAAATAACTTAGCATCATAAGTTGAGCTCTTGAACACACTGGCAAGCAGTATTAGTTACTATTAAGTTCACTAAATACGTAACACTGCAGTGCTGGCTGCCAGCCTCAGTTTCTTCCCTGTGTAGGAACTTATGGTTAGAGCACGAAGGCAGCATGGGTGTGCCTAGAGGCTTGCTACAAGAAAATACAACCAGAGTGAGTGCTCTGCTTGTTTTTATACTTAGATATGCACCCACCACCAACCACTCAGTGCTGACTCAAGAACTGAAGGTGTCGTTTGTTTAAAAGTAATAATCTCATTTATAAGGTCTGCTTAAGGGTTCACTGCAGATGTTTGGGGTGACACAGACCAGCTTGAAGGGAAGTGTGACTCAGACACTCTTGCTTTGCCACTGTACTTCCTTTCTTTTGTTCATGAAATGAAAACCATGCTCAACACGTCATTTTGTAGCCTGGGATAATCTACTTAGCTTTACATCAGCATGAAACTCTGTACTTTCAAAGAGCTTCCTGAACTTGGTTCCTATGCATTGTTTGGGGCTTCATTGTGTGCTGATACCATACAGCAGGTATGTTCTCACAGATGAATATTTTCATCAAAAATCTCCTACTAGCAACGCAATAGTTGTTTAGCATAAGGATTTATATATATATATAGGTCAACACAAATTTGATCCAAATGGAATTGCTTATCAAGGTCTGTATGTGATATATGTGTATCCACGTGTGTGCACATAAATATGAAGGCTAGTCATTGATATTGTATGGCTTCATCTACTCTCTGCTTAATTTTTTGAGGCTGGTTCTCTCATGGAACCTGGAGTTCAGTGTTCTGGCTAGACTTGGTGACCAGTGAGCTTAAGGAACCTGCCTCTCTCCTCCCTGCCCTTTCTCCCATGTTAGGAGTTAAAAGTGCACACTGCCTTGCGTGGCTTTTACATAAGTATTAGGAACCTAAACTCAGATCCACATACTTACACAGCAAGCACTTCACCAAGTCAACTGGCAAGCTGAAGGTGTTTTTGTTTTGTTTTTAATAGTCTTTTACATAGTACTACTTTATCGAGGGAGTTACTATGTGTGAGTTTTTGTGTGTGTATATGTGTATACATGTATGTGTGAGCATGTTTATATGTGTCTGTATGCATGAGTTGTGTGCATTATGTATTTGTGTGTATGTGTGTGTGCCATGTGTGTGTGTGTATTTCATATTTACTTTGCTTTTGTGTTTACATGCGTGAAAATCTTACTTAACCCATTCTCGTACAGGTGTCTGGTTATATTCATCCTTAACACAGGCTTTTGGTTTATCACAAGTCTTATCTTTGTTTACCCTTCTACCTACACTGGTAAAATTTCGTTAAAGTTTCTCTTCTCCACTCCATAAAGGTGAAAATTGGACCTATTCATTTTTATGGATTCCAGTGTGCAACAGTGAACTAGGTAAGCACTCAGCTCTCTCTAAAAGCGTGAACAGATGAGTCTCAGGTTTCAACAATGCCCACTCCTCCTTCAGACTGTTTATCTACCAGCCCTTAAACCCTCATCATGCTCAACTCGCCCCTCTCTATATACATCAGGCAGTGTGCCCAGAAAAATGCGTGTAGCTTTGATCAGTGGAAATTACAGCCCTGTTGTTTTATTCTACATTTCCCCAAGTGCTAGAGGAAGTCAACTTCTCTCTCTTTTTATTAGTATCTGCTCTGGTTATCAACTTCTTTGGTAAATGCTAACTCAGATTTTTGATTTGTTTCAATTCTTTGCAAATTTGTCCCACAGTGACCAAGCAACTTTGTTTTTGATCTCCAAGACTTTTCTGGTGTCTTTATTGGCCTCTAATAAAATTCTCTCTGTACCCCTCTTCTTACCAGGCATGGAATGGAGACACGTGGTTCCTCACATGTTATGGGAAAGCTGCCTATTATTTTTATGTGCTGTCCTTTTCTTGGTTGTGATGCACCTGGAGACAACCCTTAGATGGTGTCTTGTAAGCTTACCATTGTTAAGCTCTTAGAATGAAGACAGATAAAAGAATTCTGGGAAGAGTAGGCTAGCTGCATCCAATGGGGTACCATGCTGGGTATCAGATTCCAGCGACACACTCACAAGCTAAGAATCTAAAGCTAACCTAGCATTTATTCTCTTTATTTGAACGTGAAGAACAATTGGGGGGATTAACTGAGGTAATATAGGAAAGGGGGAAGGGTAGAGAGGAAAGGGGGAAGGAAAGGGAAGGAATGAGGGAAGAAAGGAAAAAGAAAGAGAAAAGGAAACAATTGGGGAAGGGGAGGGGAGGCAAGAAGATAGGAGAGGGAAGGAAGGGAGGGAAGAAGATAAAAGAGGACAGAACTTGAGAAACAAACAAACAAAGAAGAAAATATGGTACTTCCACAATGGTCCTTCCACACTCTGCTCCTCCTCCTTTCCAAGGCAGTCTATAATCCATCACTGTTGTCTTCCTTTGGAAGTTGTTATGAAGAGTTTTAACAGTTCCGCTCTCTGTTTGCTAGAAGCAGATGGAAGAATTCTCCTTATCTCCAATATTAGAACTTGTAGAAAATCAATACAAGGGTATAACATCCTTCACCATCATACTCGATAATAACACCTAACCAGAAAATGCACAGAGACTTTCCACTACCAGCGTAACTGGCCAGAATGAGAAGCGATTCCCCCATTGATCCAGACAGATAAAGGAGAAAGTGTACGTATCTACCCTCATTAAAAATGGAAGGCTTGTCTGCAGCTTCTTACTTGAAAAACTAACCATACAGGGGGTGAAAGTACAGCATATGCCTGAATCTCGTGTCTGGTTTTCCTTTCTTCTCATATCTTCAAGAAACCTCTATGAAGACAGCCCTCTTAATGCCAGTAGAAGTCTGTACAGTTCTGAGCCGTTTACAAATGACATTTGTCCAATACTGCGATTTACTAAGCATGATTGAAAACAACAATCAGGCCACAAGTGATATCCAGGAAAAAAAATTCAACAACAAAAGCATTAAGAAACGAGACAGCTTTCCAAGGCCATGAAAACTTATCCAAAAGGAAATATATCACTCAGATATTTACAAAATTGCTGGTGCAATTCAGGCTTTCTCAGTAGCAACGAGTTTTATGTCCTAAAGAGAGTTTGTGTCTAGAGGTAATTGTGTTCTGCAGCAGTTCGTAAGCCTGGGCATTTACACTGGCAATTCCAGATTTATAGGAATAGAAGAAATTTCCGTGCATGATATACTGTACAAATTGTATGTAATAACCACAATAAAAAATTTCATTAGGCCTGCTATCACCAACCACCAATTCCCTCGGGAGAATTTATGTGCAAACTTCAGTTCCGTTTACCATCTGGGACATTCTTTGGAGGATGAGTAGCCCCGGGTTCCTTAGAAAGGCAAAGGGATATATGTACATACGTACGTACACACACACACACACACACACACACACACACACACGAATTTTTTAGGACTAGATTTTCACAAACAGACAGCCTTTGTGTCTGAAGAGCAAGAATCCGCACATGCTCCTCGGCAGTTTGGCCCTCCATCTCACACCTCCCTGTGATCACTTCAGCAGCTGTCCTTAAATTTTGCAGCTCTCAAATCGGAGCTCTAAGTCCGTTGCATATTTTATGCAACCCATCACTGCGGTGTGGATGCAGATTTCCATAGTTATAGGAGAGGAGGCAGGAATGTGAAAGACAAATTGGGTCATCTTACAGTTTGCAGCTGTGAAATCCATTTCAAAATTGCAGCCTTGCAGGCCTGAGAGGTTTCCCTGGACTCAATGGAGATATTATCATGACGTCGCCAAGGAATAGCATTCAGGCTGGGCTGTGCTTCCAGGCGAGCAACATATGTCCCCATAAAACAGCCTCTTTATGACCAGAGTTTCTGTGCATATGTTACAAATGGTGACAACCTGCAGCTCATCTTTGGTGAGGAACCAAGAAATTAAAAGCCCTCACCATCATTTCCCTGAACGGAAGGCAGCATTTAATAGGAAGGATGACTCTTTAGCCCTGCGGCATCCCTCCTCAATGCCCCGTCACTACCCCTGTGGATGGCACATGTATGTGACTGACATTGTCTTGTCGCCACTGTCCCCACAGAGTGGAGCAGGAATCTCTCCAGCTTCACTAAGTTTCCGAGTGAGGAAGTCGGCATGTGCGGAGCATTTGGAACTCTTCTCTGAGACTGTACTATTGGTCGTCACCTCAATCTGATTTGTTAAAATTTACCCACCATATGTGAGCGCTTACACTTGACAGTGTGCGCATACACCTTCATGTCTTTCCAAGAACCCCCCCCCAAAAAAAAATCAACCCATTTTGGAAATAAGGAATACGGAGTTTAAGAAACTAAAAACCTTTTCTATTGATTACTGAACATGGGAGTGGGGTGTAACTCAAGCAGAGTGCTTGCCCTGCCCCGTGCACACAAAGCTGTGGGTGTACTTGGCAGCACAGCCTAGAATGGGTATGGTGGTGCATGCTTATAAGCCCAGAACTCAGCAGGTGAAAAACAGGCTGATCAGAAGTTCAAGGTCATCCTCAGATACACCATGAATTTTTAAGACCAGCTTGTTATACATGAGACTCTATTTTAAAAATAAATAATGAGTACATACCAGGCACCATACTACATGAGCATTAAAAAAGATGAGATGGGGTCTTTAATGCATACGAGCTATGACTGCTGGTGTAGGTGCATGCATCCCTAAGATTAGAAGTGCGCTCATTATTACATATGGCTCCTGTCTACATGGCAGGTTGCTCCTGGCAGTGTACGGGAAGCTTTCCACTCATCCTCGTTCCCAATCCCCACAACTCCATGCAGTGGTTCCTAGCTCCATTTTGCAAATGACCAAGCTGGAGCTGTGCAAGCTCCTGAGACTTGACAAAGGTCACATCACTAGAAAGGGACAAAGACACCATTTGAGGCTCGTTTCTGCAGAGGGACAGCTCCTCCTGGATCTCATCATGTCACCTCTTGCTTTAGCATGTCAAGTTTTGCTTTTGATGAAGATAAATCAAAAATATTTCGGAAGACTGTAAAAACAATCTCCGTTTTTTGGGTTTTTTTTCCTCAGAGAAACATCAATTTCTTCATGTTGAAGACATGTGAGGTAAAGACAGTCGGAGTTCCAGAATCAAATGGCCTGAGTTTGTATCTGACCCCCACTGGGCTATATTCACAGAAACTACTTTGGGTTTATTTTATGTTTGTACAATGAAGCAAAGCGTCTGTGACTGCAGCCAGTGATCAGTGTGCATTCTAGACAGCCCAGGATACAGTCTAGTATCTCTTAGAGCATGTGTGTGTGTGTGTGTGTGTGTGTGTGTGTGTGTGTGTACATATACACGAGCAAGACTGTGTATCTGTGTACGTGTTGCACACACATGTGGAAGGTAGAGGTCAACATAGGTGCCTTTCTCAGTCCTTCTCCACCTTATTTTTTGACATAGGAATTTCAGAGAACCTAGGACACAACAGTCTGGCTAGATTGACTAGCCAGGAAGTTCCCGGGATCCGTCTGTCACCTTTTTCCAAAAGATGTGAACACAGGTGTGCATTGCCATGCTGTGATTGTTTTATGTGGGCTTTGGGGAATTGAACTCAGGTCCTGGCATTTGGCTGGCATGCACTTTACCAACTGAGCCATTTCTTCAGCTCCTGTTTAAAGCTCATCAAATTTTAATTATTCAAGAACATTTTGCCTCCTGGAAAGGAAACTGGTCATTTTTAACAAATATTTTTAATTGATTCTTTGGGAATTTTACACCCCACACCCCAATCCTGCTCATTTCCCAGTCGCCTTGTATCCACTCCTTACCCCTGTCATGCCCACCCAAATTAAAAATATTAATTAAAAACAAACCAAAAGAAACCACTTCTCTCCTCCATTTTTTTTCTGCCTCTCCAACACTTGATTCATCTTAGTGACATTGTTCCGCAGTATGTCAAGCTTCATACTCTTTTGTCCAGTAAACTTTACTCACAAATGTTTGTTGCATTGACTTGTTGGTCTGGCTCAAGGCCTCTGGCTTCTGGTGCACCATCAATACTGGACTCTCACCAAAACTCCTCTCTAACATCCTGCTGTTGTCCCATGTCATGGAGATCCTGCAGCTGTGGCTCCAAAGGACAATCTCTTCACAGACTCTGGCAGGTCATAGATGGGGTAGATGTCAAACTGAACCAACCCAAAGCCCTGGATGTGGATCTGGGTAGTAGCTGATTTGGTCAGTCTGGGCCCCTGGAACTGACATCCTCAGGAAATGGGTGGAACCCAATTGTGAGGGGCAGGGGCAATGGCCAGCAAGGAGCAGGCTCAGATCTTCCAGGACCAGCTCAGCATGACCCTAGGACTTTAACAGGAATGTTGAACATGGAGATCAACACAGGTCCCAGCTACAGCAGGACCAGGGACCCAGTGGCAGCACAGGCCATTGAGCCCAGCATGGCCCTGGTAGCAGCATGGCCCTCAGACCAACATGACCACAGGTGATGGCCTAGACCGCAGCCATCCATGTGGCCTTTGATGACAACATTGGCCATGGACATCAACCCAGTTACTGCCCTCAGCAGCAGCCCTGCCCCAGACATCACCATGGCCCCCGTGGCAGCACAGGCCACTACGATCATTATGTTTTCTGTCAGCCCAGGCCATGAAGCCCCAGGCAGGCCTGTGGATCTCTTCCATCAGCCTGGGCTATAGGAAACCAGTATTTTTAAGCTCCAAACTAAACAAAAGAACAAGTTTTCACTAGAATATGATAAGAGATACAGAGGCAAAGGTAGCTTTCAAGAAGTTCTGTTAAATATGAGGGTATTGTTTTAAACCAAGGGTCTGAGCATGTGCAGTGTGTACGTAATGAACACTTCTCAGAAGGTGGATTTGCCTGGTTCTATAATTGTTTACTTCATGCACACTGTCCAGGAATCAGTGTTTGGCACTCTGAGGAAGGTGAAAGTAAACTGGAATGCTAAATTCCAGTCACTGCAGGAGACTGATGCAAGGATGCAATGTGTCATCAGAGTCCCAGGCAGTGTGCATGTCACAAACCATTTATGTCGTGAAGGTGGAAATGAACGGAGGAACTGAAGGAAGGTAGTCGGATTGAGAGAGGGGAGGATGCAGAGGGTGACGATGCAAAGGGTGATACATTGTGTGAAAGAGTCTTTATGGAACCAATAGCTACGTACAATGAACATGTGACCACAAGACTATAAAGACCAAACATAGGAGCGTTTTAAGAAGGAGGCGCCTGCAAACGAAGGTAATGATGGACTACAGAAGAGAAGCAGAGGAAGTGACTCCAGTATAAAGTGGGAAATACATATTGAATAAAACCCAAGAGAAGAGACACTGACGGTCCTGCTGATAGATCTCAGCTTACCCTGTGGATGGACACAAATAAAGAGCTGACTGTGTACGGGAGGCATATTACTTCAGCTGACTCTGTTTCAAATGATGAGGATGAGAAAGAGGTAAAGACAGAGGAGGAAGAAGTTGAACATAGGAAGAGAGCAAGAAGAGGAGAGGAAGAGGTGGCGGCTTAGCAGGAGGAGGAATAAATGCTGTTATTTGCTGGTATCGACAGAAGCAAGAATATTCTAAGTTATAAAATATTAATCCCTACCCTCTGTCTGGTTCAGTTTAACTGTCAACTACACATAACTGATAATTACCTGGGAAGAGGGTCTTAATAAGGAACTCTTTATATCAGGTTAGACTGTGACTGTGTCTGTGGTTGTTTTGGTTGTTCATTGTAGGGAGACCCAGCCCACTGTAGGCAGCACCATTCCCTAGGCAGGGTGTGCTGAACATAATAAGAAAGGAGAGAACAAGCTGAGAGCAAGCAAGCGGGAATGAATTTGTTCCTTTCTTCTCTTTACTGTGTATGCAGTATCACCAGCTTCATGTTCCTCCTTTACTCCCCACAATGATAGACGGTAACCTGAAGGCTTAAACCAAATAAAGCCCTTTCACCTGTAGATTTCTTGTCATCGGAATATTTTATCAAAGCAATGGAAATGAAATTAGAACACTCCCCATATGCCTTCCCTTGTTTCCATGGTAGCTTTATCCCTGAGGGGATGTTTCCAAGCAGAGATAAAAATGGATACCACCACATCTAGATAAAAATGGCCACCAGTACTTTGAGATTTATCTGCTACCTACTTACATAGTATCTCAAGAAAGGGCTTATTTCTTTAGTGGGTACCAGTTCTCTTTCCCTGGCTTTTGTTGATTTTTGAAGTAGGAAGAAAAGATGAGAATATGAGATAGTTTGTTTGGTCAACATGCAGTCAGGTAATCACTTTTGAAATGAATTAAAAAAAACAACATAACTTGCTATTTACTCAACCACATGGAGAATAGAGAATTTCTGTTCTATTGACGGAGAATGTAAAACATATATTAATCAGATAATGGGTTATGTGTCATAGCAGTTAACCTCAGAAGTCAAGTGACTAGAAAGCACACAGGTCTATTTCTCACCATACTGCACATATGACCGTGGTTGAGAGGGTCATAGAATGGGTTTCTTCCATCACCTTTTTCCAAGTTGTATGGAAAAATGTGCATCCAAAGGAACAGAATTTGCTAACCTAAGAAAAGTAAGTATGGTGAATTCTTCACACTGACAGTTAAAAGTTTTTATTTAGAAACCATCCATGTTTCTTTTCAGTTGAACTTCACCATAAGACTTGTAACACACCTAACATGGTAGGGAAGCAAATTTCATTATATGATGCTCCTGGGAAGGAGGAAGACTGGAAATATTTTCAACACCATCAAAAGGAACACAAGTAAAAATAAATCAGGCATATTCTCTGCAAGAAGATAGATGGACTATAGCCACATGAACTTGGACTTCTGAAAGTAATTAATGCCATATACATATTTATGTTAGAGACGGATATATCATGATAGTCCCAGATACTCAAGTTAGTGCCATTGTGAACCATTCCTCACTGAGATAATTCTGTCTTCCCTGTCAGTTATTTATGCTACACCAGTGTGCTTTTGTCGACAGTGTACAAATCTGTCAAACGATAAAGTTTTTGTCAAACTTTATTTCAGGAATACAATATTGTAGCAGTGTCTTATTATAACAAAGCAATTAGTGACAAAATGACAGCATGAATAACAGCAACAATGACTTATTCAAATGTTTAAAAACATAACTTACAAGAATAAATAAAAACAACCAAAGTCATAGGACATTTGATTTGTTTCGAAAATGTTCTTTTCCCTTTCCACTTCAAACCCTTTTCAACCCCAGCACTGTCTGCTGCTCTTATCCCACCAACCATGTTGTCAAGGCAAGAGCTATCGAAAACTTCCTTTGAAGATTAGAAAATTATATTACATAACAAGTCTTCATTGTTGCATTTTGTTCTGATTTTAATCTCTCTCTCTCTCTTTCTCTCTCTCTCTCTCTCTGTGTGTGTGTGTATGTGTGTGTGCGCATGCGTGTGTGTGTGTGTGTGTGTGTGTGTGTGTGTGTGTGTGTATAGTTGGCCTATGAGATAGGATAGCCAGGTTAACTGGCCTACAAGACTGCATCAATTCTCCTAATGTTTTGATTATAGATGTATACTGCCATGTCCAGCTTTATGTCAGTCCTAGAGACTTTGATTTAGGTCTTCATTCTTGTACTGAAAGCACTTAATTCACTGACCTTATTTTATTGTTGTGACAAAATTACCCTGGCCAAAGCAACTCAGAGGAGGAAAGAATTTGTCTGTTTGTCTGTTTTATAATTTCAAAATATGGTCCATCATTTTGGGGAAGTTAAAATAAGAGCTCAAGGAGCTAGCCATACCATACCCTCTGTCAAGAATTAAAAGTAAGTAAACACATCCCTGTCAGCTTTCTCCACATTACACAGTTCAGGACCCAACCTAGGGAATAGTGCCACCCACAGTGGACTGCGTCTTCCTACATCAACTAACAATCAAGAAACTATCCCACAGGCCAACCGTCTCAGATAATTCCAGATTGTTCTAAATTGACATTTAAAACTATCAGAGTTGCTAAGACAAGAAGAGTCTTCACTTGCTTCGCTCAGGCCTTGCTTGATGAGTAACCGTGATCCTCAGATTCCTTAGGGGATGCATCAGGGTTCACCATGTTAGGCTCCTCTTCCTCTCCGAGTCTGGCTGCTTCCTGTAGGATTCTGCACTAAGCTTCGACAGGGTCCTCAGGAGGTGCTGTGGCCTTGCTGCAAAATCCAAAACGGTGCCTCTGTCCTTAAGTCTATTTGTCATCAACACCTGGAAAGTTGCTTTAATAACCACCCAACCCTGCAGCCACCAAAAAATGGAGGTCATTCTGGTGCTAATATGTATTTAAGGAGACCAACCAGAAACAGGTTGTCGTAGGGCCACCCTGAGTCACTTCTAGTGGGACAGGCAGGGTGGCTCCCCAATTACTCCGTCAAGAGACCTGTGTTCCTAGTCTGCTACAACACAGCCATCGTGAGCTACACGTCATCTGATACCACATCCTTGACATCGAACTCTCTTTGACATCAAAGCCCATTGCTCTGCGGAGTTTCCTCAGATTCATAGTTCTAGAGGATGGTTACTCTGTCCTTGACTTGGACAGTGAATACTGGATTGAATGAGTGGACCAACTAGCAGCACTATACGCACATGAAGGAGATGAGTGAGCAGGCATCTTGGTGGAACAAATCCAAAACTCTTCAAACATTTCAGATTCACTTGCTTCTGCCTCAGTTCTGTTATTTCTATCTTGGCATCTGTTTCCTACAACCCCAATTTCTGTGATTCCTTAACTAGCTCTTTTGAGGGCAAAGTATGCTGTCTGGACTCCTGAGCTGCCTTCAGTGCTCTCACCAGAGCGCACACTGCCCCTCTCTGGAAGAAAATGGTACTGCAGAGTCTCTCCAACTCCACCTATTAATGATTCTCCATGCTTAGGAGTGTCCTCAAGAACTTCTGGTACAGATGATCAATACATTCAAGATGAAGAAAAAACAATGGTGGGGAAAATAAAGTATCTGTGTATTCCTGAGGTATTACATACAGGGAATTAATAAAAATCCATAAAGGCAAATACTTATTGACCCCAATGCCTTCCAACAAGCCAAGGAATGATTGTTGTTTCTTATACAAATGAAAGTATAGCAAAATAAGTCATCTAAACAAGCTATCTGACTCATGCCTTCAAAAGCAACACTGGAACTAGGCACCACAACTCTGCGTTTTGATTGGTTATGGTTTTCTATAATAGTCTCTGTCTGTAGCAAAGAAAAGCTTCCTTAATGCAGGCGAGGACTATGCTTATCTGTAGGTATAAGGACAAATATTTAAAATACAATCCATAAATTCGATTTAATGATTGCTGTGGTTTATTAAAGTGTAGGCTATAAGTTCTCCTCCAAGAGCCATGACTGTGCTTGCCCTAGGCAGTTGGCTGGGTTTTAAGTACAGGCATAATTTCCGTCTTGTTGAACGGGTCTTCTAAGAACCAGAGGAACAGGAGTCTGCTATGAGATTGTGTTTCCTAGAATGTCAGAAGCCACGCTCAGAACATCCCCCCAAGACCACTGCCTAAACATGAGTTGAACAGGACAACAGCAATAGACATGGACGTAGAAAACCCACAAGGACTCACTCTTACACAAAGAACTACAGGCAACTGAGGATGCAGAGAGCAGGAGAAATCGTCTTCCCCAGGGAAGGGCATGCCAACTGATTATCCGATAGCAACTGGTCAGTCTTGAGAGCATATGTATCAGTAACATTATACAGACTGAAGTATGTAAACGTGTGTGCACATGTAACAACAATTAATGGGGGTAAAGGGCTATGAATTTAAAAAAGAACAAAGAGGGCTTTGGAGGGAAAAAAGGGACAAGAGAAATGATGTAATTATATTATAATCTCAAAAAAATAAAAATATTTTTATAAAATGGGAAAATCTCAAATTTGAACCAGTTTAATCAATCCCAAAACTTAGTCTCCCAAACATGGTTATGGAAAGCGGAAGACATTTAAAGGGATATGAAGTCACGTGGTATCACCCATGTATTTTTTTAAACTTGTATTGAAAATAGGATTAGCCACTTTAAAAGATCTATTGTCCTAACAGAAAAAAGACTAAAACACTGTGTTGCTACCCAGAAAGATAAGCAGTCTATTTGCACATAAAGAAGCTGCCTGGCAAATCTCTGAAGCTAAGGGCAAACCTGTAAGCCCTGCGATCAAGGATGCTCTGCTTAGAAACCACGCTTTCTAGAGTGGATTAAGTCTCTATCTCTTCATTGCTGAGGAAGAGGCAAACTTCTTACCTCCAAATAAAGTGAATAAAAGTTATGTTTGGTGTTATTATTTTTAAAAAGTTATTCTTTGAGAATTTTATGCCAATATGCAATAAAACATGGCCACATCCATTCTCTATTTCCCCTCCCTCCAACACCCCCTGGGTCTCTCCAGCATGTTCCCTCCCAATTTTATGCCCTTTCCTTTTTTTTTTTTTAAATAACCACCACCGAGTCCAGAGCTTCCTATATGTACATTGGTGTAGGGCATGTGGCATGGGAAACCTATCAGCAGTCACATCCTCATAAAAGAACGATTCTTCCTCCCTTAGCAGCTATCAAATGGCAACAGTTGAGGTTAAGGTCTTGAGAGCGTATGCTAGGGTGGGGTCTTGAGAACTCCTCCCCCTCTTGTCATCTTCCAAACTGGAAAACATCTTTCTATAATAGAGCCCCAAACGATTACCCTTACAAGACAGAAACAATACCTACATTCACAGTAGTAAGCAAGCATCTTCTGTGACATGGAGACCTGGGCTAGTTTCTTCTAAAGTCTAAGGAACTTTGTTTTGGCAAGATAAGGGAAAAGAAATAGAAAATCTGCAAAATGGACGAGAATTTCATCTTGCTATGTAACAAGTGAATACTTATGGGGCAGCGACTGGGCCGGTGCATGCTGACGAAGTTGCCATTGTGGCTATCTATTGAGCGTCAAGTCCAGTTCCTGTTCCAGCAAGAATCTGGCCAACTTCAGCCTCTGGTTTGTAGCTGTGACCTTCTCTGCCTGTGTATTTTAATAGGAAATGTGAAGAGTGATGAGCAGATGATTTACAGCCCAGGGCTTATGTGCTTGGAGTGTTTTGGATGCTCTTCCAGTATCTCCAAACACTATATCCCTTTTTATAGGCTGCCCTGATAGATGGTCCATCGATTCACTACCCTGGCACCTCCCTGAATGTGGCACATTTGGGACTTGTTTCTTACCATGAGTGTTCTAATATAGAGATCACCTAGGAAATTAAAGAGAGAAATCACAGGGCCTTCTGGTCTTGTTTCAGTTGTTCTTGGATATAGACCCAGATTTCCAGTCGTGTGAGAAGAGATCAGAATGCAAGCAAAGCCCTTATGTTCCAACATCTCAGAAAGATTCAAAAGGCTGTCTGACCCAATTAGACTGCCACTGATGCACTTGAGATTTTGGGGGATAGGGGTTTGCTTTTGGTTTGTTTACAGAAAGAGACACTAGACTTGTACCTTTACTGTCCCTGTCAAGAAAGGCAGAAAGACACTTGATGGATCTCTTTCCCAAACAAAATCCACAAAAGCTTTGGGACCTCCCTTTTCAAGATATATGATCTCATTCTTTGGAAACCCTTCTTCTATTATAGTGAGTGACGAGGGAAGCGGGGAAGAAGAGAAAGAAGAAACCAGAAAATGAGAAGAGTATTATTCCTTATTTCCAGTTGTACCCCCGCAGAAGAAACAGACACAATGCCTATCTACTCTGCCTCAGACTCAGTTCCGGTCTTAGCCCGTTCCTTAGCCTTTGTTCTTCCTACTCTGACAGCTTTCGGTACCTTCAGCAAAGAAAACAAATAGACAAACAAAATTCTTGCTCAGTACTATGCAAATGGCTTAGATTTTATTTATTTGTTCTATTAGAATATCAAATTCAAATCTTAGCTTTTCCATTTGCAGACTATGAGTCCTTGGACAAACTGGAAAAAATTTTTGAATTTTCCTCTAAACCTGCGGAAAACGGCAGTGTTGTGAGCATTGAAACCCCAGATGTTGCAAAGTATCCAGACTTATGCTACATCAATAATTGGTAGCTAAATTAGTCAAGCTTGGCTAACTACTGTTACAATACAATCCTAAAATGTCAGTGGCTTAACACAATTAAAGTTTAATGCTTCTCCACATAGCAGCCAACTGTTTCTGACCAGGCAGCCCTGCTTCATGTAGTGACTTAGGCTCTCGGGCACCCTCGGTCTCTTTAGGTCATTAGAGTTTCCTCCATTAGATTTTCAAGTAGAGAAAAAAGATAGGAACCCATAAGGCTGGAAGGACAGAAGCATGGCTTTGTCACTTTCACCCTCATTGTATTGGTCAGGATGCCCTGACCTGGGGTAAAACTAGAAATTAATGTCTGCCATGGATCCATGAAGCAAGAAGTGGCTTGTACTTAATAACAGGCTGTGACGCCTGGACTCTCTCTTGAGCTTAGTCCACTGTGTTTAACTAAGTCCTTACCTCGTCCCTTATAGATAGTCCACACCGTGATCTCTAAAGCAACTCATAAAAGGATAATAGACCTTTACAAGAGCCATTCCTACCATATGAATTTGATATATGTCAGCTCCTGTAGGTACCTGGTGCATGGCGGGCTCATGACAAGACTGGGACAAGATTTGATTCCTGTTGAAATTGAAAGGAAAGGGAAGCCATCCACCCCAAGCTCTTGCTTGAGGATGAGAGACTAATTATAGTCGTGGTTGCTATCACTCAGACAAAGAAGGGTGTGAGGAGATAGTTACACTTAAAACAAAATAAAAGCTCACAACGATTTCTCAGGCTCCAGATGCTCTTTATTACAATGACGATCATAAAATGACTTAATAGGCATGATTCTCAGTTTCTGCTCCCTCTCAGGATCAGGGGTGGGGAGGTCCTTGCATGCCAATTAGCAGGTAATTGGAGCCTCAGAGAAGGAATGAAGTGCAGTGACTCCTAGCTCAACTCTCAGAAGGGGAGAAACAAACCCAGAGGATGTTCTAGAAGTGTCTAGAACTCTGTTGGTTGGAAAATAAAAGTCCACAAGAGTAGAGACTGAAACCAAACTGGGTCTTAGGAACCCATAAGCAATTTCTTTACCACCAAGTAGCCATTCTTTCCACATTCAGCTATCAAGTCAACAACCTCCCCGGTCTCCGCAGTGTTCTTGGTGCAGAGGCACAAGGCAAAGGGGGTGATGCTGGGACTACTCCCTCCTGCTGCTGTCTCCTCTGCTCTTTTTCTGGAAATTGTGACAAAAGTATCAACTTCACTGGGCAAGCATCAGGACTGAATGAAGCCACCTACACAGATCATGTAGTTGAGCACTCCCTGAAAAACAGTGGGTGCTCCACCGTGCTTGCTACTGTGATTATGATAACCATGATTATTTAATCTCAATCCATAGTCCCCTGTGATTTTCTAAGTAGAATTGTCATTTATTGAGCAGCTACTATCTGTCTACTTGGGCAGGAGAGAGTTTGGAATACTCCTGGGTGGCATCTTACTGTTACTCTTGTGTGATAAATGAGGAAACTGAGGTATGGCATGATGGAAACTTGAGTCTAGGAGATCGATACACTGTTCCCTGCCCGTGTGTAAAAAAGACTCGTTGGTGACATTTTGTCTGAATCTACATTTGTGGGCTTTCTTCCCCTACTTGGCCTATTTTCCATCTTTTGGGTAAGATGAGAGTTCCTCTCTACCTCTTTCCTCCCAATTACAGGCTCTATAATCTATGATTATGTATATAGTTTATGTTTGTTTAATGGTAACAATTCTGTAAATTCTGTGCTAATTGTAAATTTATGTACTGTCATTTTAATAAATAAAGACTTCCTGAAGATCTGAGAGTAAAACAGTCCCACCGGTCAACCTGACAGACAAGATTATGGTAAAACACATCTTTAATTCCAGTAGCCACAATGACACGCAACTTTAATCTCAGTAGCCATAATGAAACACACCTTTAATCCTAGTAGCCATGTTAGTTGCCATGGAAACTGGGCAATGCACACCTTTAATGATGGTGGTACACACCTCTAATCCCAGCCCTCGAGAGGATTATAAA
Source organism: Myodes glareolus (assembly GCF_982192425.1). Lineage (NCBI taxonomy): Eukaryota > Metazoa > Chordata > Mammalia > Rodentia > Cricetidae > Myodes > Myodes glareolus. Next base: position 100,544,561 of record NC_142034.1, read on the forward strand.
ATGGAGGGAAACAGCTCTCAACAGACAGTCTCATTCTGAGATTCTGGGAGGCAAAATCACCATTTTAGACTGAGGCCAAGGTTAGAACCAGTGGCTGGTTGTTTGCTTTTCGGATCTTCAGGTTGAACCCCAATTTCTGACCCTGAGTTTTTATTAATTGTGCTTCAAGTTTACATTAGGAAGATCAAGAAAAATGTTTTCTTGAAGTAGACATTTAATATCTTTAGAAAAGTAGTAATCCCCTACCACAACTTACAAGTAGTATCCAAGATTCAGAAGGTGTTTTTAGGCTTTTACACCTAGGAAAGCTACTTCTCCTAGAGGTCAAGGTGCAAGCCTTGGCTAACCTTTAAGTATGTTAGTCTCCTGACTACATTCACTTCAATAGAGTTTCTACTTGGAGTTCAATAGAGACACACAAGGCTCAGCAAGACACCCCCCTTCTTTTTAAAGTTTTATTTATTCTTCTCTAATACAATTCATCTTGACTACAGCTTCCCCTCCCTCCACTCCTCCAAGCTCCATTCCACCTACCCTCTCTCTGAGGTACACCCCCCCTAAAAAGAGCAGGCCTCCTAGGGCCATCAACCCTCACATCAAGACTGAGCGAGGCAACACAGTAGAAGGAAAAGGGTCCCAAGAGCTTTCAAAAAAGTCAGAGACAGCACTACTCCCACTGTCAGGAGTATCCCCCAAAACACTGGGCCACCAACCATTATATGTATGCAAAGGATGTAGCACAGCCCTATGCAGGTTCTGTGGCCACCGCTTCAGTCTCTGTGAGCCCCTGTGAGCCTTGCTTTGTTGATTCTGTTGCTATGTTCTCCTGGTCTCCTTCATCCCTCTGGCTCCCACAATTCACCTTCCCGCTCTTCCATGGTGTTCCTCAAGTTCTGAGCTCCAAGGGGGGAAGCAAAATGGAGACCTCTAAACGGGCTCTTTTCTTCACTTACGACTTGACTGTGGGTCTCAGAACCTGTTCCCAGACAGCAGAGGCAGTCTAGACTCTCTGATGACTACTGGGATAGGCACAGATCTATGAGTATAGCAGAACATCATTAGGAATCATTTCATTGATTGATTGATTGATTGATTTACTTATTTATTTTTGCCAGTCATGATCGATTCTACCCTAGGTCTCTGGCCTATCCAGCCTCTGGTTCCTGGTCATCCAGGCACTGTCAGGCATGGGCTCCCTCTTGTGCCATAGGCCTCAAATTATATTAGTCATTGGTTGACCATGCCCACGAGTTCTACACCACCCTGCAGCAGGGCATTTATAAGTCGAAGGTTTTGTGGCTAGTTTGGGGTCTCTCGCCTGGTTACAGGAGATGGATGGGTCAGGCTCCATGTCCTCCATTACTAGAAGTCCTCGCTAGGGTCACGCTCATGGATTCCAGAAAGTTTCCACTGCACTAGGTTTTCTCATCAGCCCCTAAATGCCCTCCAATTCCAGTTGTCTCTCCCTTCATCTCCCTGCCCCCCTAAACCTAATCCCTCCTATTTCATTCTCACCTGATCCTAGTCCACCCTCAAAATCTATTCTATTTCCCTTCCCATGGAGTTCCATACCTCGCCAGTAAAGCCCTCCCTGTTACTTCTGGAGACCCTCTTCTTTGTCTGTCATCTTGAGTCTATACTGTGACAAAATACCTGAGGCGTGAGTAATGTCATGTGATGGCAGAAAGTACAAGTGGACTTTTTGTTTTTAGGTTTTTTGGTGGTGCTGCTTTGTTTTTAGACAATGCTTCACTATGTAGCCTTGGATGTCCTGGAACTTGCTTATGTAAACTATCCCTGCCTGCCTCCACCTCTAGAATTCTGGAACTAAAGGTATCCACCACCACACACAGCTCATTCAGATTTTAATAAGGGGTAACTCACCTAAAATAAGCAGAATAGAACTAACAATAGGTAAAAATGCTCCCTTCACTCCAGTTTATAATGCACTGACTTATGAGCTATTCTCAGATGAATATCACCCAGATAAATCAAACTCATCACAAGCCGTATACCTGCCTGTCACTCCAGCTTCCTGTCCTCTTTCTTCCACAAAGGCTCATTCCATCTGTTTTGAATCCTATGGTGAAGACGTGGATAATCTCTGCCTCAGTTTCTGCTTTATTGCTATGAGAAATCACTATGACCAAGGCAATTGATAAGAGAAAAGTAAGTAGTGGACTTTCTTACATCCCAATCCAAAAACAGCAGGTAGAAAGAGAGAGAGATACTAGGTCTGGCACGGGCTTTTGAAACCTCAAAGACCACTTCAGTGACACCTCCAACAAAGCCCTGACCCTAGTCCTTTCCAAAAATCCTTTCTACTAACTGGCAACCAGACATTCAAACATATAAACCTATGGGGGCCATTCTCAATCAAATCACTACATTCTGCTTCCTAGCTCCATGGGATTATAGCCGTATCATAACACACAATTAATTCAGCCCAACTTCAGAAGTCACCATACTTTCACAGACTCAATTTTGTTTAAAAGTTCCAAGTCTCTTCTGAGACTCATGGCAGTCTCTTAGTGTAGCTTCCTATAAAATCAAAATTAAAATATCACATCACACTTCTCCAAAATACAATGGTATGGAGAGTGCATTACCATTTCTGAAAGGAGGGAATGGAGCATAGTTAAGAAATACTGAATCAAAGAAAGAGCAAAAGTCATGTCAAACTCCAAATCCTGTATCTCTACATCCAATGGCAATGGACTAAATGGCTCTTCTCTTATAGCTTTGCTGACTGAAGCCTCCGCCCCACTCTTTCAGATTCCTTGCCCTGTCTGCCTCTTTTTGGCAGGTATCCCAGGGATCTGGCGTCTTCAGCATCTTGGGGTCTCCAATACAATCTAGGCTTTACTTCTAGAGCTTGAAGCAATGGCCTCTCTGGGCCTCCAAGCAGGGGTCCCTTAACACATGTCTCACCTTGGTGGTTTTCTTACTAGCTGAGGAAGATTCCAGAAAGCTTCTTGACTTTACATCCAGAACCACATGGCCAAAGCTGCCAGGTCCTTTTACTGACTAGGGCTGGAATCTGACCCCTCTTTAAATTATATTTGCATAAATTTTGCATTATTATTGAGGCCCAAGAGATCCCTCAGGCCTACCCTTTCACAGAAGACAGGATTGGCTCTGAAGGGTCTTGCCCTGAGGTCACCACTCCTTTTATTTCATTCACACTTTTCATCCCCCTGAGCATGGGACTTGGCTCCAACAGTATTACCTGGTGCTCCTTTCTCCTCAAACTTCACAGTTTGAATTTTTTTTCTCCTTTAATTATATTTGTGTCTGTTTTCTGCTGTTGATATTTTCCTTCATTGTTTAAGCTTTTCTTTAGTTCCTTTTCACAGGTCAGGGGAGCTTAGCTAGGTGGGGCTTTGCCCTGAGGTCGCCACTCCCTCCCTTCCATCTGAGTCTGCTGATTCTTTAAAACTTCAGTTACTGAACTTAGCCCCATTACACTTCACGGTGCTCCTTTTCTCCTCAAACTGTACATTTTGTCTTTGAGCAGCTTGCTCATTTTCAGAATAGATCTGCATAAGAGTGATTAGTAATAACTACCCAACACAGTCAGCTCTAGGCCATCTTGAAAACCCCTCTGCCAATGCCATTGATCTGACTCTTCAATTGAGTCTCAGGTAGATTTTTAGGACAAGGGAAGAAAGCAAGAGCAGCTATATTGTTTGCCAAAATATCACGAGAATGGGCTTTACGCCGCTCCCTCTCTGAAACCCTTGAGCCCAACCTCTGTAGTTCAAATGCTCCCTAGTACTGCTGTCTCTCAAGCTTCTACTATGATGACCGTGAATCCTAATAATTCATTCATTCCTAATCCCAGGTACACATTCCTCTAAACAGTAGCATGGTCAGATCTGTCATGGCAACATCCCAATCCTTGGTACCAACTTCTGTTTAGTTACTCCCCTATAGCTGTAGGGCAACACCATTACCAAGACAGCTTATAAGAGAAAAATCACTTAATTGGGCCTTACTTACAGTTCCAGAGTGGTGATTCCATGACCATTATGGTGGGGAACATGACAGCAGGAAGGCAGGGTACTGGAGTTGTCACTGAAAGTTTACACCCTGGTCCAAAGGCAACAGGCAGAGGGACCTATACACCGGGTCTGACATGGGCTTCTGAAACCTGCAAGTCCACCCCAGTGACAAAACCCCTTCAACAAGGCCACACCTCCTAATCATTCCCAAGCAGTTCCCTTAACTAGGGACCAAGCATCTAAATATATGAGGCCACAAGAGCCCATTCTAACTCAAACCACCATAGCACCTATTTCCTTCTCTCCTTAGTCACTCCAAACCTTAATCTGCTCCGTTTTCATGATGAGTAATTGCAAAGACCCGGTGTATAGGTTTAAGATCCTGGGGAGTGTTCATGAATAGGAAAGTTACCTAGTTCAAAATGCTTCCTGGTTTAGTATAACAGTCCCGTCCCCCATACTGATCTCAGTAAAGCCTCAGAGAATGGAACTGCTGACTTTTGGACAGCAACCTCCTGAACTGTGAGCCAAGCAACCCTTTTTTCTTTGTGAGTGAATTGCCTCAGGTATTACACAAAGCTAACCAGTCCTTAAGAATGAGGTGTTATATAATGGGGGGCGGGCAGCCATGCCTTAGGTGGCTTGGCATGTGTAGTGATCACAGATATTTGGCTTTAGGCATCGATGGAAATGCCATAGCATTCTCCTGTATCCCCACAGCCCAAGGGCTTCTCCTGTACGGAGCTCTTAGGAGAGTTTTTTCAGTATCAATCTGACTTTCTCAGAGTAACTCAAACATTGATGCTGCACCTCATGTCTCCCCACATCAGATAGTCACAGCACAATTCTGAACACTTAATCATTTAGTGGGTATGTTCACATCTTGTGGATGTTATAACAAATTGTGTATACTGGAAAGCTTAACACCTGGAAAGATGTAGAGGCCAAGTGTTTGAAATAAAGGCTTCCATGGGGCCATGTTCTTTCAAAATGATGAGGGGAGACTGTAATGATCTGTTCTGTCTCTTTAAGAGACAAGCAACACCCACTCTGATCCCTGCCCACTGAGGCAGGAAGATCTTCCTTCCTGTTTGCAGCCTGAGTCTCTTCCTTTTCTGTCTTTCTCTCGGAGAGGCAGCTTCTGTCTCTCCCTTCTCTTTCTCTCTCTCTTCTCTCTCCTCTCTTCTCTCTCTCTCTCTCTCTCTCTCTCTCTCTCTCTCTCTCTCTCTCCTCTTCTCCTCTTCTCCTCTTCTCCTCTTCTTCCTTCACCCTCAATAACCCACTAAATAAATATTCAACCTCACTCTGCATGGCATGCATATCTGTCTGTCTCTCACCCTCTGCCGGCAACCCACTGCTGCCACATAACTCACCGCCTGGACCAGCTCTTTCAAAGACCTGCAGCGTGGTCTCGTGGCTGTCCCTGCCTGGAAGTGGCAGCTCTCAGTCCTATTTTCCTATCACCACACAGCCTGCTGCCTGCTGCTGCCTGGGGACCTGCAGTGTTTCTGCCACTGCAGCTACTTGGGAATCCACAGCATTTTTAATTACTCCATTACATTGGTGCCGTGACTCGAATGGCTCTTCTGCCCCAAGTCCCTCTCCCGGGGTCAGGATCCAGAACCAGGTATTTTTCCTACAACAACCACATGTTTCCGTATGCCTGAGTGCGATTTCTCAGGACAACACCATTGTTGTTGTTTCACCATTCGATTGGTGAGTTGCCCCCATTCTGCTATGGTTGAGCCCTTCGCTGATATTCATCTCTGGATTGCTTCCCTTAGCTAAAATTGTGACCCGACTGACCCAAGGTCAGTCTTTCACACTAGCACTGCACACTCTGCGTGGTGCATTTGATTGGGGGCCCAGGGTCCCTCAGTTTTCCATTCTCTTTTTTTTCCATTTCTTTTTCCCCCTGCTGTGTTGCTTGTCTTGTTTTTGTTTTGGTAAAGGCTGCTCAGAGCCCTTGTGGTGTCACCATTTTGGTGGGTTTTCACAGTTTCAGCTATGGGTAGCAAGTCATCTATGTCCGCCCCCTCCCCCTGGGATGGATGCCTTTTAGAGGCCCTAAAACCACAGCCCTTAATGCCCTACTTCTTCAGCTCCTACCCTCACTCTGTCGGTGTTCCGCTGGCTCCACTTTTATGAGAGCTTTCTAACTACTGTCAGTGCACAGGCAAATGGAAGGAGTTTCCTCAAACTGTCCCTGTCACCACTACTGCTGTCAGTAAGATTGGACAGATCCACGAGGTGGTTGTTTTCAGTTCCAGCCTTTTGCTCCCCACCATGGTTTGTGACCTGGAGGCTCAGCGACAGGGTGGATGGATCACACCTCTCGGTCTCTCTTATTAAGCCTAAAATCCCTGAAGCTCAAAAATTTTGGTTTTTCTATACAGTATGTGATTCCTGCCATTTTGACTGGGACCTTACCACCATCTTAAACTGAAGTCAGGTGACTTCACCACCATCTTAACTGAACAGCTTTTTTCATACACCATTTGACCTCTGTCATTTTGACTGAAGTCAGGTGGCCAAGTTCCACCATCTTTACTGAGGTATTCCCTGCCTGGTTCCCCAGTGTTAACTCTGTTGCATGGGTGACCTTACTGCCATCTTAACTGAGAGCCAGGTCAGGTGACCAAGTCCTGCCATCTTTACTGAAGTATACCCTGCCTGGTCCCCCAGTTTACTTATGTTTTTGTCTCTAAATTCATCTTGCTGACTCCTTTGCATGTGTGTTTTGTGCAGTGGCATGCCTTTAGTAGGGCCCACCAAGAGGATTCACCCAATTCGTCTTCACTCTGTGTGTATGTTTATACATGTAACTTAAATACACCTATGATTACTGTTAAATGTTATAATTGTCTGTTCACTGCATCTCATTTCAGACTACAAAAATAATAGGTTTTAAACTGGTATGTACTTTTCTCTTACAAAATTACTTTATATTTAATCTAACACTCACTTAAAATATATTAAGATGTTCTCTACTATTGTTAGTTCTTCTGTTAACCTTCTATTGTAAACAGATTTTTCTTCTTTCTGTCTTCTTATGAGTGTAAATCTTACCTGTTAAGAGCCAGTCCAATCAAGCTCAGACCCAGCTTTCCAGGCAGATTCTATACTGTAGTTATACCTGATAAATAGTCCTCAAGTGTTCAGAGACCTGAGGAATATGGCATTTAAATATTTAATTATTAAAAAAAAACTTTTCATAACAAAAAGAGACAGTTTGGCTCCTAACAGCACTCTACTTCCTCCAAAGAAGACAGAAGACAAATGGGCACAGAACAACATCCATCCACAATTCGCTTCAACTGCCAAGTGCTGACCACTGGGAAAAACAGCCTTTTATCTAAACTGAAGATCCAGACAGTGTACAGATTTGCTGGAACTGATAGCCTAGCTGCTCAGGTCAAGGTAGGCTTGTCTTCCTACAGATTTCTCAGCCCACAGGATCTTCTGAAGCCTGACAAGCCCTGTGCTAAACAGCAAAAGGCAAATACAACCTTCAGCGACCATGGACGACCCTGAGGAGTAACTCTAGGTGCCAACCAAGTAACTTTTCTGTCATTTTTAAATCAATAACTCAAGTAAAATTTCACCCTTCTCAAAGATCTCTGATGCAGGTTAATAGCTGAGAGGTTTTGTCAGTTTAAAAGAACAACCTCACCAAACAAATTTTAGTGAAATACAAATACAGGACCTGCAAGTTATAAAGGTGTGAGGAAAAATACGTGTTATCAAATTTCTCTCTCATGCTACCTTCCATAGTCTTAAAAATACTTTTCATTGTGCAAAAATATCTGTCACAGTCATTCTGACATAAATATGCTATTGTTTATACAATGTATATATCTAAAACTTCTGTTTTCACAAACCCAAGGAATTCTTGTGAGTTCCAGGGAGCCGAATTGAAGGATCTACCTTAAGCAGGTCAGATACACCCCCTCAGTTCCCTGATCCTAAATTTTTTTCCTTAACTTAACTTTGTCCTCTATTCTGCCAATACCTTAAACAGGTGTAAGAGACACCAGACATTTCCACACCACAAACATCAGACAGGAACAAACAGACCAGCTATGCCAGGATGTGACCAGCACCCAGCCTTTTCAGGTTCTCCCCTCAAAGACAATGCCCACAAATAAACAGGAAGCAGTCTTGAGAATCCACCGCCCCAATTCCTTTAACCTGTGGTACCTAACCTCCTGCCTTTTTATTATAAAAAAAAAGAGATGGGAATGTAATGATCTGTTCTTTCTTTAAGAGACAAGTTATACCCACTCGCTCCCCTGCTCACTGAAGCAGGCAGATCTTCCTTCCTGCTTACATTCTGAGTCTCTTCCTGTTCTGTCTCCCTCTCAGAGAGGCAGCTTCTTTATCTTCTCTCCTCTCTCTCTCTCTTTCTCTCCTCTCCTCTCTCTGTCTCTCTGTCTCTGTCTCTGTCTCTCTCTCTTCTCCCCTTTCCCCTTTCCCTTCATAACCCACTTAATAAATATCCAACCTCACTCTGCATGGCGTGCCTATCCATCTTTCTCTTGCCCGCCGCTACCACGTGGCTCACTGCCTGGGACCAGTCACCTTCAGAGACCTGTGGCGTAGTCTTGTGTGCCTTCCCTGACTGGGACTGACTGCTCTGGGGCCCACTGCAGCCACTTGGGATCCATAACATTTTATTAATCCATTTCAGACACTCTTCCTTTCCTTTCCCAAAATAGCATGGCTCTTCACACTCTTTAGCTACAGGTTCATCTTGTCAGTCCGTCTTCCCATGAGTTTCTTCTATTAATCTTTGCATGCATGTCTACAGTCTCTTCTAAGAATACCATCTGCTGCAGTTGCTTGATTTTGAACCCACCATAAACTTAGTGCGTCTTAAGATCTTTAAGTAGCTACATCTGGAGGAACCTTATTTCCAATTAAGATTACATTCTGAGGTGTGCATAAATTGTTGAGGATGCTAGCCAATACACACACAGTAAGTGTACAATGAATAACAGCATAATCACTACATGCCTAGGCATACTCTTTCATCATCTACTTCCATTGTTCCCAGGACCTTTCTTTGGGAACATTTATTTGTACATGTAGTCAGTGCTGACCACTTGCAAATTCTCATGTGCCTCTGTTAGACCATAGTAAGTTTCATGTGAGTAAGAACCAAGCTAAATTTTAACCATCATTATATCTCAGATACTTAACAGTTTTTCTTACATAGAACTAAATGTACAACTGTTGAATTAATAAACAAGTGATTGAATTACAAATGCACAAAGAAGCAATAAATTACAGAAACATGCTAGCCTTCCTGCCTAAAACCTGGAGGTCACACCCAGAGACAAACCAGCTTTATCTGCAAAGGTAGGCTCCACCCTTGGTTTTGCTACCTCTCTTAAAGCTGGCTGCATTTGTATAATCACATTATACAGTGTGCATGTTTTACATGATCAGTATATGTCACCCTAAGTGAACATGTCACCATGCCTAATGGCTTCTGCAGGCATCATTTATTGGGGTTGGCATTCTTCTTTTAGATGCTTGCTCCAATGAGTGTGGCAACCCTGGGCCTTGGACCCTCAATGCCAGTTACCTCTCACCTGCAATTTTTGCTGAATTAAATATGACAAGAAAGTGGCTTTGGGAAATTGTAATAATTGGCAGTATAAAGTACATGATTATGTCATTAGCTCTTTCTGGGTAGCACTTATGATTGTGACCATATTTCTCTGCTTTGGAGACCATCAGAACTGCACAGCAAGAAGGAAGAATGTCTAAGCACTTCCCAATCCAGTTCTCCCTATCACACCACACCTTTTCTCCTTCTAGCAATATGTTTAAAAAATAAACTCTTCAGGGAAAAGACCTGGGTGTTTGTTCTAGTATGAACATTCCAATACCGTGTAGCCATTGGTAAGCTGTCTCAGTAGAGGTCTCTGGCCATCAGATCTTGAGGTGGAATGATTGAAGTAATAGGGAGAATCCCATTACTGGGATCTAAGCATGCTGTTGCGTGCATTAATACTGCCACAGCATTAATAGCATTAAAGTAGCTATGTTGAAAGGAATGAGAGCTTGATCTTTACAACTAGCATATCTGGACATTATACAATTCTTAAATTCTCAGATACTTATAAGAAACAGTAAAGAAAACATGATCAAAAGATAATAAACTAGGCCTGAAAATTCCTTTTACTGGAGAGATACAGGTATGATGGCAACCTTTGGCTCCCATTGGCACATATATTTGAATGATTAGTCATCAGGGAATGGTACTACTTGAGAAGAATTGGGGGTGTGATCTTTTGGGGGGGATTCAAAAGCCCATGCTTCTCTCTCTCTCTCTCTCTCTCTCTCTCTCTCTCTCTCTCTCTCTCTCTCTCTCTGCATCAGGACATAAGCTTGCAGGTACTGCCACAGTGCCATGCATGGCACCATGCTCCCTGCCATGATGATAAATAATTAAAACTATGAACAAGCTCCCAATTAAATGCTCTCTTTTATAAGACTTGTTTTGGTCGTGGTGTCTCTTCACAGCAGTAGACCAATAACTAAGACATTGACCCAAGCAAGATGTTCTCTAAAGTATGGAAACTCTGAATACCAGTGCAGAGAAGAAGATAGGTATCACCTAAACAGGAAAAGTGATTCTGAAACATCACTCATTCCCATGTCTCCCTTTCTGGTACTTCAGTAGACATGGGAGTGATCTCCTCTTCCCTTCCTATGGGGATCTGCATTAATTTGTGCCACAGTGTGGTAGTCCTCTCATAGTAGGGACAACGGGGAGTACTGTGTTTCAATCTCCACAGATAACCACAGTACAAATGTTCCATCATGACTGGCAATGAGTTACCATGTGGCGTCACTGAATGCAGAATGAGGAAGCGGGAGCATACTAGCTTTCAGACTGCTCCCAGAAGCACTTAAGAACTTCCTGCCCACACCACAAATAATCTTCCATCAGTAGTCCAGAGATCCACAACCAACCATGAAGAATGGGCACCAAAACTCAAAACCTTTTTGTTCTTTATTTAACTTTATAATTTTACAGTTCAATAAATGTAATTTCAGAGGAGAAATGGAAAAGATAGAAAACCATACAAAAATCAGAAAGCTAGAACTCTGGTATGCAGCATTCTGGGTCTGATCTGCTCAGTGTCTCTCCAGAGGCTACATGGGATGGTCATATGAATCTGCAGAGGTTCAGACAAGGAAGCAAGCACCACTGGCAGATGACCAGCATCTCTTCATGTGTTTAATATTAACACAACTTTCTGGAGCTGTACTATTATTATACCTATAAGAAATTAGAGAAAAAAACTAAGGTTTTTCACATAAGACTTTGCATAGCTTTCCTGGGATTACAAAGGGACTAAGTAGAGAAGCAGCAAAACACTTACTTCAAAACTCAGACTCTTGGGGTTTTTTTTTTGAGATTTATTTATTTATTATGTATACAGTGTTCTGCCTGCATACCAGAAGAGGGCACCAGATCTCATTATAGATGCTTGTGAACCACCATGTGGTTGCTGAGAATTTAACTCAAGACCTCTGGAAGAACAACCAGTGCTCTTAAGCTCGTAGCCATCCCTCCAGCCCCCAATAGTTTTTTTAAGATTTATTTATTTTATGTTTATGGTGTTCTACATGCAAGTGCACCTGCATGCCAGAAGAGAGCATCAGATCCCATTATAGATGGCTGTGAGCCACCATGTGGCTGCTGGGAACTAAACTCAGGGCCTCTGGAAGAACAGTCAATGCTCTTAACCTCTGAGCCATCTTTCTAACCCCCAGAATTCAGACTCTCAACTACATACAATCATCAACTTTCCGTGTGTTCTCCCATGATTCCCACCTCCCTGCACTCACAGTAGTAGCTATGGTGTAGATGATGAATGATGAACAAACATACGTATGTCAAGACTTGGTCCTCCAGCATGGAAGGAGGAGGTAGAAGCTGAGGAAGATGTAAGGCCTCCAAAGGTAATGTTGGTGGCACTGCTTGGTAGTTTGGGTGAAAGGATTGTTATGATAATCACAATTTGTTCCACCCCATGTTCTGCATCCAGATATGTCAGTTTGTTCCTCTAATGTTCCTGCCATGGAAGGTTACCATCTACGACTCCTACCAGAACAGAGTCCTGGGACCACTTCCAATCTTAACTAACCCTTTGTCACTTTAATTTGATACATTGCTGATTAGTTTGTGCCAAACAGATACAAGCTAGAGTCACAAGAGGAGGGAACATCAAATGAGGAACTGCCTACATCAGATTGATCTATGAGCATATATGTGGGACATTTCCTTGCTTAATGTTTGATGTGTGAGGACCCACCCCACTTTTGGGCATTGTCATTCCTATAAGAAAATAGGTTGAGCAATCCATGAAGAAAAGCAAGCCAGTAAACAACATTCCTCCATGGCCTCTGCTTCAGTTCTTGCCTCCAGGTTCCCAACTTGAGCTCCTGACCTGATTTTCTTTAATGGTAAACTGCAATATGAAAGTGTAAGCAAAATAAACCCTTTTCTCTTCAAGTTGCTTCTAATCAAGGGGTTTATCACAGCAACAAAAACAAATTAAAACCATTTCCTTAGATACCATAGAATGACAACAAAAGTGACATACACAGCTACCTTGTGCTGTCTCTTCCTCTTAACTACAGAAGGAAGTGAGCAGCTATATAGAGAATGACAGAAGGTGTTGAGATGCCATCTCCATATTTAAGTCCTTAAAGACTGGTATTATTTTGCCTGAGTTCCCTCTCCTATCTTTTCCCTTGATTACCTTAGTGAAGGTAGCCACAATGTTACCTGACTATCTATGAGGCAGCCACATGGCCATAAACAGAGGGAGATCTCTGGCCAGCACTCTTGAAGACCTTGGATCTTAGTACAACACCCAAAAGGAACTAATCCCAGTAACTTTGTTAATTAGAGAGGAGTAGATTATCTGTACTCTGACAAGGCTGAAGAATCAGCCAATCCTTGATTTTCAATCTTTAGTACAAGAGCACACATTTATCCATGACAAATGTGTTCAAAATTAAAACTATTAGGTAAGATGACGAAAGGTACCGTTCAAGTTGCTATATATCAAGATACTCTGTTAGCAAAAACTGAAAAAAAAATGTGAAGTAGTTGACCCAAAAAGCTGACCTGTGCCATCAAGTTTCTTTACTGCATTAAAACTGATCCTTTCTTATTTAAAATTGGGTGCTATGGCAGAATCTGCTATGCAGGTGCCATAATACTGAGAATCAGGATGAACTAATGCAAAAAAAGAAAGAAACACACCAAAAACAGGTCTATACCTTCAGTTCTTCTCTGTTGATCTGTAGGTCTGTCTTTAGAGAAATATGATGCTTCTTTTTGTTACTATGGCTCTTGAGAATATGACCGTTGGAAGTCAGGTAGTGGCATATTCCTGCCATTGTTACTTTGTTTAGGATTGCTCTGATTTTGTCTTTTGTGCTTCTGTATGAGACTTTTTGTTTTATTATTTCTTCGAGAATTTCATGCAATGAGTTTTGGCCACATTCACTCCTCTCCCATCTTCTCTCAGATATAAGTCCCTTTACTACACACCCAACTTTGTCTTCTCTTTTGCATTTTCTTACACATCAAGTCGAATTTGTGTTGGCCATATATTCATGGATGGGTGTTCTTCTTGTGTTCATTCACAATGTCTGACCCTTACAGTCTCTCTGTCTCCTCTTCCACAGTGATCCCCAAGCCTTTGGAGAAAACAGTGCAATATATTTAGGGTTGAGCATATCACAGTCTCTTATTCTCTCCACCTTAGCCAGTTGTGGGCCTTTGTATTCACCACCATCTACTGCAGACAGAACCTTCTCTGATGCATTAATTGAAGAGTACCATAGTCAATCATTACAAGTTGGTTCGATACTATATCCATTTGGTAGAATAATAGCAGTAAGTTCTCTCCTAGGACCTACATTCTGTCTTGCTGCAGGTTCTTGACCTAGCAATGGTGACTGGTTTGTGTCTCATTGTGAATATAAGATGGTTTTATACTTCTATAAAGAGTGCTTTTGGAATTTTAATGTAGATTCCATGCACTGTGTCTACTCTTGGTATTATAACCATTTCTGAAATATTAATTCTCTCGTTCCATGAGTAAAAGAGGTCACAGTACTGTTTACAGTGTTAAATTATGGAACCAGCATAGATGTCTGTCCCCAGAGGAAAAAATTAAAGAAATTGTGACACATGTACACATTGGAATTGCATTCAGTCATAAAGAACAAAATTATATTCTAAGCAAATGGAACAAAACTAACAAAAACAAATATATTTTCCCCACTTGTAGATCCTAGATATTATATAGATCTGTAAAATTGTGTACATAAAAGTAGAACCAAAATACCTGGGTAAACAAAGGAGATTCGTGGAAAGGGAGGAGGAAAGAGAGAGTTTGTAGTGAAAAAGGTCAGAGTACATTATATATTTCTATTAAAAGGCCCTTTTGGAACCATGTAAGGTAAATACATGCAAAGAAAAACTGCTCCTAGAAATCAGTTCAGTCTAGCCCCAAATCTTTGAGATGTTTTTCACTCCATTGTAGTATATAAACAGGACAGGGAAGAAAAGTTAGAGCAAACATAAGGGAAAAGGAGCCAGAGGGGATTTCCTACCAGGAACAAGATGGAGGTGAATAAATGGTTCACAGGACTTAAAACCAGAGTTAGAGTCAAGTCTCTTCTGTGGCAAGCCATGAGGAAGATGTAAAATTTACCCACAATGCCTTCAAAGACAGTCATGTTTATGCCTTACAAAAGTCTCAGCAGGCTGTGCACAACTCCTTGGAAAGTAAAACTAGGTGACAAGAGGATAAAACTATACATTCTACATAACTATGGGGTAGAATTACTGCCTACATTCATTCCCTACCACAGAAATCATGGGAGTATGGGAGTTCAGTTCCTCGTGAGTGTGTGCATGTGTGTGTGTGTGTCTGTGTGTGTAAAAATCTGCCTCTCTCTGCTCTATCAGCACAGAAATTGCAAGAGAGTGTCAACCATGCCTGAATTTTTCATGTGAGTTCTAGAGTGTAAACTGAGGTCCTCATAATTGCAAGGCAAATGCCTTATTGGTTGAGCCATCTCCAAGGTTGCCCCCTTCTTTCTCTATGTGCATGTCCATGTATGGAGGTCAAAGGACAACTCTCAAGGGTTGATTCTACCACTACATGGGACCTAGGGAATGCACCCAGGTAGTCAGGTACATATGCAAGTGTCTCTAACCACTGAGATTCCTTTCTAGGATCCACCTCTCATTTTTCTGTTCTTGAGACTGACAAATCAACTTGGGTAATTCCTAGAAATGTTGACATTACTTGATCAACATATGTCAGCTGAAACAAAGCAAAAATCACTGAAAATATTTTCAAAGGAGAAAATAAGGTTTATTTACAGATCTCCTATTTCCCAGAATACAATAGTGAGATGCTTAAAGAATAAACTTGAGACTGGGTTGAGTTTGAACTTGAACATAAAGCTTACCACTGATGTGTCCCGGGATCCCTGGACAAATATTTCAAACTGTTTAGGCCCCAGGCTCTCTATATGAACAAAAAGCTGTAACCTTCCCTAACATTGCAATGGTTTTTTAGAATAACATGAATTCATGTATTCAAAGTGTTTAGTACAAGGAATGGCACCCAGCAGGGTGCTCAATGAGTGACCCTTCTGCTGTATCTGTTTATACTTTAGAAAAAAAAACAAAGACACATTGAAAAACTCCTAAGGTCAATGTCTCAATATTTCTGGGCTTTATAGAAACGTATCAAGTGACATTGAACAAGATGGAAAGAAAGAAAGGAGGGATCTCTGCAATGAAATGTTTAGGAGGAGATAGCAATTTAGTAGAAACATTTATTGGTTTTTGTTTATTTAAGAATTTCAAACATATGCACAACGTATTCTGATTATGTCATCCCCATTTCCCTTCTGACTCCTCCTTGACTCCTCCTATTCTATCTCCTTCTCTCAACTTCCTCTCTTTTGTTTTTGTTTTATAACCCACTGAGTCAAATTAGTTCTGCATGTATGCACATGAATATAAGGTCATCAACCCGAACATAGGCAGACCCTGGAGCGACACTGACTCTTCCTTTCCCAGCAGCTACCAACCTCAGGGTGGGGTCTCAGGAGTACCCTCTCCACTCCTTGCTGGGATTGTGATCTTATGCAGGCAGCCACAGCTGATGTCTGTTCATGAGATGAATGGCCCTGCCAAGTGCAGAAGGCCCTGTTTCACCGAGGATCTCCCTGACATCTAGCTCTTACTATCCTTCTGTGTATCTTCTGCTTTGTTCCCTGAGCCTTGTGAGGAGAAGACGTGGTATAGTATCACATTGAGGCTAATCACTCTGCTGTTTTCTTCTCATAATAGACAGCAGTTAGTATACAGGAACAAATTGCTTAAAACACACATCCCACTAAAAGGCCTTTTTAGTTCTTTCCATATACAAACATGCATGATTCTGTAAAGAAGGAGAATGCATGGATTGTTTTCAGAACTTTATTCAACACGAAATTGCTTCGGGGGACATATATATTAGAGGCCATCTCTGTGGAATTGCCTCAGATGTTCTTCTCCAGAAATTTTGCTCACCTGAGACAATATTTCACAGCTGGAGTCATAAGGGGCACTTACTCTGTGCTTTGTCTTAGCCCCCTTCTCTGCTACTTTCAGCCCTGAGTAAACCATCTAAAATGCAAAAGCCCCACTTAGCCTAGTCTTGCTGTACATTCTCCAAGATCTACTGTAGAAATTCAGTTTTTCACTTTGAGTTTGGGATTATTTTTATCTATGACCTTTCTGCCACTCTCCACTTCAGCGCCCTGCCTCATACCTTACCAAGGTTCTTAGTGCTAACCGAGAAGTTTGCTGAGGATTATGCATTAACCACATGGGATGCTTGTCTTCCTTGTCTCTGTTTTTGTGTCGTGCAATGAAATTTCAGACTGCTGAGTCCCCAAGACTTTGTTCTTGCTGGACGTCAATGCAGAAGGGATACTCCGGTTCAGCACCTTGGAGGGCAGCATCCGCTATCTATGAGTAGGGGTGGATAATTTCTGCTTAAATACGGGGATCGTTCACTCCCTGGTCTAGATATGTGTCCCACACCCTATATACCCAGATTTGTCAACATGTCAACCAATGCAACAACAGCTGTTGAGTGCCAAAACTAGCCCCATGTGAAGCTGAGCCATAGCTGACTCAGGAAATGTCTCTGCCAAGGCCTTGGATTCTCTTTTATTTCACCCAAAGCTTTCATCTCCCTGCGTTCTCAGTTAACCTGAGCTATTTCCTCATGTCTTTTCTCTGGCGACTGTCAGTGACTAATCCCTGAAAGTGCTAAGCTGCTCACTTGAGTGTAAACTGATTTTAAAAAAAAAAAGATGCCAGCTAAACAGATGAAACATTATCAGTGAATTGTGTGCTTTAGATAGGGTACTCTAAGACTGATAAGCCTTAAACCTCCAAATAAAGCCATAATTGTGGCATAGAAGAAAGACAGGGAAGAGCTGAGAGGTGAAATAGTGGCTCTGTCAATTTATTCCTTCTTGCGTGCACTTGCTAACCAAATATGAACTGAGTGCCCGCAGCACCAGGCTCTGTGCTGGGTGGACAGAGCAGTGAATAAAACATGCAGCCAATAATCCTGAAAGGTGGAAATTATCGAGCTAAAGAATTACGTGTGGTCATAAATTATAATAAAGCTATGATTTAAGAAAAGGAACAGGACAGTATAATTGAGAATATGAAGACTGTCCTAGTGCAGACAGGAGGGTCAGGACATTGCCTCTGAGGAACATTTAAGTTGAGACTTCAAAAATGAGAAATGGGGCTGGGGACGCACTTCAGCTGCCAGAGTGCTTGCTTAGCATGCAAGGGGCCTTGAGTTTGATCTGCAATACATAAACCAGGAATGATGGCATCTGCCTGAGATTTCAGAGACTAGAGGGTGGAAGTATGGGTATCAGGAAATTCCAGGTTATCCTTGGCTATATAGCATATTCAAGACTAACCTGGGCTACATATGGCCTTGCACCAAAATGAAATAAAGATAAGAAATTAAGACCCGTGAAGTGAGAAGGGAACATTATAGTCAAAGAAATGTTCTAAAGAGAGAATGGCTTGGCTTTTTAAAGAGTAAAGTAAGATAGGTACGGACATGATACACTGAGGGAGGGAGAAGTGCCACAAGATGAAGTTCGTGGCTGTCTTACTGTATAACAGGCAAGACAGAATCGAATATGACACTGTGTTTTCTGTCCATGTGTGTGGTCAGCTTGGAATCTATTCTTGGTTGAGTCCCTCCCACCTTCTGGCAGCAAACTAGTTCACTCATGATCTCAAAGCAATACCAAAGGCACAAAACATGCAATGTTCCATGCGATTTGGGCATGAAAATACAATTCCATGTCAGTCAAAGCAAGCAACACCCTGAACTAAGCATCCATGAGAAGGTACTGTATATTCACAAACCAAAGATCTATATACCAAGCAGGAATGGAAACCTGAGCTATGCATGAAACCTGTCAAGAGTAAAATAACAGGTAGATAGAATCAGATCAGTTAAGTCCTTCTGGGCTGATCCATGCAGCTTAGATTTTATTGTACCATAGAATGCCATGAAGCTGGTCTTCCATATGCCAGATAGGCTTGGATATGTTCTTGTCTATGCAGTGTATATGTGTTAGAGATGAGAGAGACAGACAGAGAGAGAGAGAGAGAGAGAGAGAGAGAGAGCGCTTGGTTTTTTGTAAGAAATGAACTCCTTGGCCTGAGGAGATGTCTTCATGGGTAAAGTGATCAGCACACAAGAATAAGACCTAAGTTTGAATCTTTAGAAAGCAAGGTGTGGTAATACATGCCTGAAATCCTAGTACTGTGGAAGCAGAGACAGGAGGATTCCTGGGACTTGCTGGTCCCAGTCTAGCCAAATTGATGAGCTCCAGTTTCAGTGAGAGACTTAAAAAACAAGGTAGGAAATAACTGAGGAAGACAACTTCTGGCCTCGGCATGTACACACGTGCACACACAAAAACATTCCCACATTCCCACAAAGAAATGAGCTCTTCAAATCTAGTACCGTGTGTACAAAATTAAGCACATTTTGTATATGAATACACATGATGCTACATTTAGACATGATTGGGTCATTGTGAGGATTCACTGAAGAGGAACAGGAAAGTGCTTTCTAAATGGTGAGATGCTGGAGGTCATCATTTTTAGGGAAATTCTGCAATGTTGGTTAGCAGCATTATTATTTCATAAACTGGAAAGCTGGACCGTGGAGATGTTAAATTGTGTTTTACAACACAGTGAAGAAAGAGAGGAGGAGCCAGGGGTGAGAACCTCATCCATCTGATGCCAGGGCTCGAGCCTTCAATTAACTATAAATTAAATAAGTTGCTTCCCCAGATGAGGAATTGGTGGTGGTAGTGCCTTTAACAGAGATTACTGGCTTTGATAGGAAGTGATGGGTGTGATTTAGACCTTCTCCAGCTGCTGCTGAGTTAGCAATCGTTCCTTATCCCAGGCAGGCCAGTGGCCAGCAGCTAATTCACCAGGGGCCATCCCCACTGATTTGTTCATCAATAACCCATTATCTCTGCCATTGTAAATATCTCACAAAGAATGTGACTTTCTGTGAAGAATACCGAAGCACACCCAGACAGTTTCCTGCCCATGGTCTGGATTTCTAAAAGAGAAGAGAACATATCCCTGCTGGCATCCCACAACAGAAGGTCACAGACACCTATTTCCCACAGTCCTTGACAGGGGCACCCAGTGGGGTGGTTAGAAGATAGGGCCTTTCCATGGGATCATGCAACAACTAGCGTTCACACAGCACTGGGAAAGGGGATGCTGTAAGTGATGCTTCTGCCTCCAGGAGCACAAATCAGCACAGGATGCGTGCATACGCGAACACACACACACACACACACACACACACACACACACACACACACACCCCAGTAAGCTTGTCTGCAGATCTCAGTCTCAGAACCAGAGAGTCTGGTTTAATAGATTTGGAATCAAGCCTAGAAATGTGAGTTTCATTTTAACTCAGTGGTTCTGGAATTCTGACGAGAGCAGAGAATGGAGAACATTGATGAATGAGGTGTTTTCATTGAAGAATCGAAGGTGAACCCCAGCCTCATGTTGAATGCTAAGATATGGCAGAAAGGCATACAGCCTCTGACCTCAAGGTTCCCAAAGATTAGTTGTGGAACAAATACAAAGACACATGGAAACATGTGACAATAAGTCACCTAAGCTGCACCAGATTTTTTAATTCAGCAGGACAGCCCTGGCTGTAAGAAGCCTTGGGAGCAAGCTTTCCCAACAGCAGCCCCATCCATTCACTCTCCCCCCTCCAACTACTGTAGTTCTCACAGCAGAATTTTTTTTTAAGCAAGCAGAAATTTCTACTCTGGTCACATTCTGGATGGCTGAGATAGACACTGTGCTCAGTCACAATAGATTTAGAGGAGCGTGCCTTACTACCTTCTCTGCCGTGTATGTCCCGTGACGTCCGTGAATAGGGATAAATGTCACCAATGCACCATAAAGGAGGAGACTTATTCTGCCTTTATGGTGTTCACAGAAAGTCGCTCAACAAACAGGAGCTTGATGACCAGACCAAAATTACGACAAAAAGCAGCCCTTTTATTAAATACAAAAAACATTTTCTATGTCTCAACTGAAGAACAATTTGGGAGATAGGGTTCATATCTTAAATTGTTTTATTTTTGAGAATTTCATGCATGTATATAATAAAATATGATCGCATACACCTCCACATTCCCCTTACAGATCCCAGCCTGTGCCCCCTCCCAGTGGTATTTCTTTTCCTTGGTAACTCACTAAGTCCAATTAGTCTTGCCATATGGGCATGGGAGTGGGGCCATCCACTGGAGCGAAGGAAACCTACTAGTGGCCACATGGTCAGTAAGGAATGACTGTCCCTCCTGAGCATATCCATTGCCACTAGTTCCCAGGTAAGGGACAAGTCTTGGAGAGATCTACCCCATCTATGCAGAGATCTTACCAGATCTTGTGCAGAGAGCCATAGCTGCTGCAAGGTCCTGAGTGAAACAGCCGTGTTATGCCCAAGAGGCAGCACCTCAGACCATTCCTCCACACCCTCCAGGTTATGTTCTTTGGAATGGAATGAATGTCCATCCACAGTGCTGCATCCACAATGGGATGGAATGAACTCCCACCCACAGCGCCGCATCCACAATGGGATGGGATGCACTCCGACCTACAGCGCTGCGTTCACGATGCTTAAAAACAGATATCCTTTCAATTAAATGCAGAAGTTGCCATTGAGGATCACCAGACATTAGAAGGGAATTTTTAATATGAAAAAATAAAACCTTAAAAGGTGAGAGAGAGAGAGAGAGAGGCAAATTACAAACTAATCATTTCTAAGAGTTGAGTAGAAAACATAGAGAGAAACTAAAAGAAAAATAGAGAGGTAAAATTGAAGGAAAACAAAACAAAGATGCCTTACTATGTAAAAATTTTATAGAAATGAAGAACATCTTAAAAACAAATTTAAATAAATTCTCAGAATATAAAGCAAAATGACAGATAAATTATAAGTTTAAGTTAATTCTATTTTAAAAAACATAAGTATCAATGTAATATGTGTCAAAAATAAGAAAAAGAAAATAAAAATGAGAAGAAATTATCTGAAACCAATCATCTATAACTGAAAGATGTGTCTGGTATGGGATTACCCATCTTAAGCTTTGGAATGAAAGAAAAAAAGGGGAGAAAGGAGGTGGATGGGGTGAAGAGGGGGAAACGCACGGTTTTGCCTGGGTGATGTCACAGTGGAAGTCCAGAACTTTCAAGGCACAGAGCAGCTGGGAAAGCTCATAAGGAAGGGCGGAAAGTGGACCCAGAACAGCGTGTGGCACATGAGGGAATAGTGCTCTATTAGCATCCTACGTCTCAGCCCAAATGGAAAGAAACTGTGGATCCATGTTTTAATTAAAAATGACTTAAAACTTCGCTTTCTATCTCTAGTCAGTCAATCAAGTGAAAAGACTTTTTTTTTAAAATCCAGGCATGTAAAATTTAACAGCAGAAAAAAAAATCACAAAAAGCCTTCTATGCACCCTTATTGGGGAAACCACCCCAAAGTGAGCATTGGTAAAAAGGAACTGTAAATTAAGTGAGAGAAATCTATGAACTGGGCATGGTGCTGTGTGCCTGCACCCTCGGTGCTTTAGAGGACAACACATTGGGACCTGGAGTACAAGTTGAACTGAACTACACAGTGTGAGACCCTGACACAAATGAGGGAGAAAGGGAGAGAGGGAGCAGGCAAAAGGAAGAGGTCAAGAGTGAGGAAGAATGGGAGGAAAGAGATTCAGCATAAGACTGGAGAGGAGAAATGATGAGAAGAGTGGTATATGCAGACCAAGAAACCAAACCATGGAGAGAGCAGATGGCTGCTCTTTTGGGGGCTTCTTTTTGTTTTTGTTTGTTGTTGTTGTTGTTGTTGTTGTTGTTGTTGTTGGTACAAGATGAAAATGTTTGATTGGTTTTTCATCGCATTTTAAAGATGGAGCAAAAATGCACAGTATTAACTCATCATGAATTTTATGTTGAAAGCCAAGGCCAAGGTAGCAGCTGGAAATGATGGGACTGTTCATCAGCAGGGTCTGATCGTGAAATGACAGAGAAGAGAAACTGACTTTTAATGTGGCTCTCCAAACAAACATCAAGAACATTGACTCGATCCTAGGAATGGGTTCAATGGCTGTGCTTGGCAACCCTGTCTACGCTCAGAAGAAACTCCTGAGACTAATTGTGTAGTAAAGGCTCCATTGCTGCTGTCTCCTACAAACTAGATGTCTCTAGATGTCTCTGTCCACCAAAAACTCACAAGACAGAGAGAAACTCAACTTAGCAGGGATGGAAGCAGATACACGCAAAATTGCAGTCTTGAAAATGGGCTACCCAACTTCTACTTTTTTTTTTTTTAAATTTTGAGTCTTTCTTGTTTTTTGTTTGTTTGTTTTTGCTTTAATTTATCTGTGGTGGTTTGAATGAGATATCCCCCATAGTCTCAAGCATTTGAATACCACCCTCTTTGGTGAGGTTGTTTGAGTATATTTAGATCTGGCCTTGCTGAAAGAAGTGTGTCCCTGCGTGGCCTGTTTGGTTTTAAAAGTCAAAATTATTACCAGTTAGATCTCCTTGATTCCTGCTTTTGGTTGAGATGTGAGATCTCATCTCTTAACTTCTAGTTCTAGCTACTGTGTCTGCCATCTGTTGTAGACCCTAAGCCTCTAGCAACATAAGCTCAAATAAAATCTTTCTTCTCTAAGTTGTCTGATCATAATATTTTGATCACAACAATAGAAAAATAACTAATACAGCATTCAGGAAAATCCTGTATGATTTTTCACAAGCTTATCACAAGAAAACATCAACAATAGAAACAAAATGCTGCAATATACACTTATACAAATTTTTTCCTATTTGTGTTCACAATTAGGTTTCCTTTCACTCATCAGGTGTGGAACGCACACAGAAAATGAGACCCAATTGCATTGTTATTGTATTTAGACTTGTTTGCAACACAGGTTGATGTCTATAACCTGAATCTTTCTACTGAAGGACTCTCATGATAGAGATAGGGACTGGCCAGATTTGATGAACTGAAATAACATTTGGATCATTTGGAAGCAAAACTTCAAGACAGTACATTTGGGTGCTTGCACTGCACACATGCAAACATGGATTTGATCCTCAACACCTACATTAAAAGGCCAAGTGTGCTGGTACATGCTTAATCCCAGTGCTTGGAAGCCAGGGCAGTCATGTCTCTTGGGGGTCACTGACCAGACAGCCTAGCCTACTTGATGGGGTTCAAGCCAGGGAGAGACCTTGTCTAACAACAACAACAACAGCAGCAGCAACAACAACAACAACAACAACAACAATAATAATAATAATGTTAAAAGTAAAAGTACCTGGAAAGCAAAACCTGGGTCTGACTCTGGCACCCATGCACACACTCCTACACATACTCAAACACACACACACACATACATACACACACAAGGTACACTGACAGAACAGGGCAGGGAAGAGAGGGGATGCTATCTGTTGGTAGACTAGAAAGGATCCTGACTTCCCAGGTTTCCCAGTGGCAGCTGCTAGTGTTCATTCCAATATTACAAAGTAGCAGGCACTATATTGAGGGCTTGAATTATTTTCTTCAATGCTCAACTCAAACTTAAGTACTTAGAACTTCTTTACAGATTGAAAAGCCAGATGCAAAGACAACAAATACATATTCTGTAAGGAAGAAGGTGGGGAGAGCAGTTCCTGTGTGCAGGACATTATTCTGGAGAGCCATGAGCACCTGCAATTTGGAAACAGTGTTGGAGAAGGGTGAATTATACCCCTGCCACCACCCTTAGAAGCAGAGAGCAGGCATGTGCTGTCCTGCACGGCATTTCACAAGCCTGCTACTTGTTAATTAGTGCGTAAGTTAATGTCATCTTATTCCTTGACATGGGGAAAAGATGAGAAACGGACACGGCTCTCAGTTTCACAAGCATCCGCTGGATCCGAGCTTTTCAGCAGCCCGAGTACTGGGAGAAGCAGAGTGGGGAGATTGACTTTCTGAGCTGTGAAAAGCGGAGAAAGTTCAATACGTCAGCTGTCAGCCCAGGGTCCCTTGCAGGCTCAGGAATTTCAATTTCAAAGTACAAGAGACTGAGATCTGGAAACACAAGATCATCAAACGCTAATGATTCCTGAAGTCTGCTAGGGGCGTGGAAGCAGGTGGGGAGCGATGGCTTGGGGAAGATGCGCCTGGGCTAGGACTGCTTCTTGAACTGGATTAATTCTGTGGGCGTTTGAAGGAGAGGAGGCAGCCTGAATGGGAAGGAGTGGCCCCCTGAGATATTTCAAAGACCTAGGAAGGGTCGCTTTTTCATGCCTGCTCTGGTCTCTGCTGCTCCCTGGTGAATAGATGAATCTCCAGGAAGGCAGAATTTCTGAAAAGGCAGGTGACCTTCAATGGACAGACAGACAGCTCAACCCGTCTGTTACAGAACAAAATCCAACTTCATAAAAAGAGTTTCCCACACCTTGTGCATCTGTATTGTTGAGGTGTGTGTGTGTGTGTGTGTGTGTGTGTGTGCGCTCGCGTGCGCGTGCACAAGCACACGCATGCACAGGCATGCACGCACATGCATGTAAGTACATGTGTGCAGATCAGAAGACAACTTCAGTTGTTATATGGGTCCTGGGTGTCGAAACTCAGATCCTTATGCTCATGTGGCAAGCACTTTGGTGATAGAGCCATCCCCGGCCAGAATCCTTTTAAAGCAAAAGTTCTACAGAGCCAAAGTAGAGATTTGAATTTCACATCTTGACACATTTTGTGCACGTGACCACTGATGTAACTTTCTGCCTTCTGTTGTTGGCCCAGAACTTCACTCAGAAGGTCATCTTACTGTCAAGTAAGTTCTCGTATTTGTCTGTCTCTGCCTTTAGTCTCAACAGAGCTGGGATTACAAATGCGTGCCACCATGCTCGCCTTTTCCTTGGGGATTTAACCTCAGGCCATGCTTCAAAACTGACTGCTTCATCATCTTAGCTATCTCCCTAGCTCATGGTTGAGTTTTTAATTCTCCAGAGGTAATGTGGACATTCATCCTGATTCTCGAACATTCCCCTTTTATACCAGCTGTGCCCACAGGTGTCAGTTCTGTGCCCTTTGTTCTCAAATGGACTCCAGTTTGTTTTGCCAATTATGTTTTATCTCAGATTCTTGGATATTGTTGAAAGTAGCTCATGTCTTGCTATTCTGGAATCGACAGCCAAAAGTACACATTGCAAGACTTCATTTAGAAGAAAGTCATGAACAGGCAGCATTAATGTAGGATGAGAGAGATTTAGAAAAGTATTTCCCTTTGTGGGGACAGGGAATGTGGCTAGTGACCAGAAAGAGTGTGACAGGACTTATGTAGGTGACTTAGAATTATTTCTGTATTAATCTTGATGGAAGTTACATCAGTGGCCACATACACAAAGATGTTTCAAGCTGTACAGTTGAAATCTCTGCTTTGGCTCGACAAAATTATCCTAACTCTGTCAGCAAAGTGCTTGCCACATGAAGACAAGAATCTGAGTTTAGATGTTCAGGACCCAAAGAACAACTCAGGAATAGAGGCACACACCTGTAGTACCAGTGCTGGGGAGGCAGAGACAACAGGATTAGCCAAGTAGGCTAGCGAATCAGTGAGGTCTAGTTTCACTGACAGACCCTGTCTCAAAAATAATGTGAAGAGCAATTGAGGAAGACATACACATTGACACACATGCATGCATACTCACAAATGCATGCACAGACACAATGTGTCATGGTTTGGATGATTATAGAACATGCCATGGCTTTATTTAATGGGGACTCTTTTTAATCAGAAACCTCGGCAGACGTGTGCTTTCTTCCCATTTATTTAGCCTCCTTTATAATCTATTCACTATAAAGGGCTACCAGGGTCTCTACACAGGGAACTTCAGTTCCAATTTCCCAAAAGACATTCCTTGACTTTGCAATGTCTCACCTACAGGTGAGACCTACTGATTGGCATCCTCTAAGCATCAGGTGGCAAAACCCTTGTCCTGTTTGCATATCTTAATCTCAAAAGCTAAGAAGATTCTATTCAGAGCCAAGTGAACCCAGAGCTCTGGGCTGAGCATGGAAGACCGTCAGGGTTCCACATTGGGATTGAAGGTGTCTAAAATGTCATCAAATATTTATTGCTGGGAAGAGTTGACATCCCAGGTTATCCTCAGGGCTGACTGTGGAAGTGGGCATAGAAATGAGGTTCAGTCAATGTTGAGGTCACTTGAGAGTAAAATAAAAATGCCAATCTTTACATTTTTCTATCTGACTTTATGCAGATGGCGTCCTCCCTACAACTCTGGAAAATCCACAGACTTAGCGGCTGTCCCACACCATCAGTGAGAGAAAGGGGCTCCTGGATCCCAGGGGACTGAAACTTCTGCCCCTGAGCAGCCAGAGAAGGGAAGAAATTGGGGACTTTTCAATTCACAGCAAAAGAAGAGTGGGAAAGAGCACCTAGGAACGTCAGGAGTCCAGAACGGTGAAAGGTGGGGGGACAGCGGAGGAAAGGGAGGGGAGAAGCTTGTCAAACAGGATGGAAGCTGGGTGAGAACAGGAGAGTCAACGCAGGCCAGAATGTCTGCATCCATTTAAGGGCCGGGAGTGTGCTAAGTTCGTTAAAGAAAGCCATCCTCAGGCATTGGAAAAATTCAATTTTCATCACAGCCCTGATGACATTTCCTTTAAGCGCCAGATTCAGCGGAGAGATACACCTTCAGGGGAATTTTTTTCTCTCTGCAGTCAGAAGGCCAGATAAGGAAACCCAGTTAAATGTTCTCTTTTCTGCTATGCAAATGCTCTTCCACAACACTAACAAGATAAATATATTTCTGTGAGATACCAAGTTTTCAGAGTCATGAGTTTATTTGTGAAGGTTTCTGGCCATGCTTTGCCTTGTAGCTAAAATTTTTTAGAATAACTTTTATTTATTCTTTGACAATTTCATACATATATACAGTGTACCTTCATCATTAGCACCCCAGCTCCCACCTTTCACACAAGTCCCCCAGGCACTCTCTTTACCATGCCCGCTCCCTTCTTTAGTGTGTGTGTGTGTGTGTGTGTGTGTGTGTGTGTGTGTGTGTGTGTGGTGTATGTATGTGCGCCCCTTGGAGTTTGGTTAGCGCTCCCTGCTGGAATGCTGGCCAGCCTCACTGGTTTGACCCTGTGTGGTCTTGGGTAGATGACCACAGCTGTAGTTAGTTCATAAGTACAATGGCCAGGTCACGTCCAGAAGACAGAATTCTACAGCTTTCCTCCCATCCTCTGACTGCTGTTTTCTTTCTATCATCTCTTCACAGTGTTCCCTGAGCCTTGGAGGGGTGTTAATACAAATGGCCCATTTAGGACTGAGCACATGACTGTCACTTAATCTCAGTACTTTGACCAGTTATGATTATCTGCCTTGTTAAAATTCCTAAATCATCTTTCCAATGAAAGTATTATGTGTAATGCACAAGGCTTACAGATGGAGATGTGGTCTTCTGCCCTGTACATGGCTGTGGACCCTAGAAATACCATAGGAATGTCTAATAAAGGTGCCTGGGTGAATAAATATCACTTTCCCTACCTCTTCTGCTCAAGCAGAGAAAGTGGCTAGAGCCACGGCTGCAAAGAACTAGAGAAAAGTCACTTGGTTGGGCACAATATCTGACTATCTACACCTGAGTCCTTCTTCTATGCCCCGTGTTGGTGGCTAACTAAGGAGATGCTAGGAGAATCCCCTGGATAAATATCAAATCTTGAGCAAACTAGTCAGGAGTGAGGCATTGCTATTAAAATGCAGTCTTGTTAAAGCTGGGGAGGAGCTCAGTTAGAAACATATTTATATTACAAGCACAGTTTCAAATTCCCAGAACCATGTTAAAAAAAAAAAACAGGCAAGGTGACATGTAGTTGTAATCTCAGCACTAGGGATGAAAAGGCAGGCACATACTAGGAGTCACTGCCCTGCCAGCTTCGACTATTTGGTGAGCTGAGGCTAAGAAGAGTTCTCTCTTTTCAAAAAATGGTGGGTGTTACTTAAGAATGACAGCTGATGCTGTCCTCTGGTCTCCATAGACAGCTGTGAACACACATATACGTGCACACAACACAAACAGACATGCACATGCTCAGATGAACACTCACACCCAATAATATAAACTCTGGAGTCAAACAGACCCAAGTGGTCCCCAGTATTCTGTGAGTCTTGATTTTTCCTTCATGCATAAAGAGTATTCATGATCCCGTCCTCATCAGGTGACTGTGTGGAAATCAGATGCTGCAGGCACAGAATTTTGCACATCTCGGGAAAGAAGCGAAGTGCTTGGCGTTTTGTTGTCTGTTGTATGAGGTTCCTATTGCTGCTGTAGCCAATACCACAAGTTTGGTTGTTTAAAACAGCACAGATTCACCAGCTGACAGATTTGGAATTCAGGACTGTGCAGTGATTCCAGTTGGCTATATTAAAGCTCCCCCAGCAGGGCTGTGCTCCTCGTCAAGGTTTCAGGGAGACTCCATTCATTTGTTTTTTCAGGGGCCACTTGAATTCTTTGGTTTATGTTCTCATTTCTCTCCATCTTCAAAACAATGACACAGGAGCATAGCATTTCAACACACATATTCTCTCTATCTGTCTCTGTCTCTGTCTCTCTCTCTCTCTGCCTCTCTCTCTTTCTCTTATACATACATACATACATACACACACACACACACACACACACACCTTTTTACCATGTCTTCATCCTTCTTACTCTGACCCTCCTGTCTTCCTTAAATAAGACACAATAATCCAAGTCATCTCACTGTTTTACTTCTGTGTATATGAGGGGGCTAACACTCCATATGCCACTGTGGAGGTCCAAGGACAACTTGCAGGAGTCTATCCTCCCAGCTTGTGGGTCTGAGGGATCCAATTCAGGCTGACATTCTTGATAGTAAATATCATTACCCACTGAGCCATCTCACTGACCGAGTTGCTACACCTGTTCAGTGACTGACTTTACCCAAATAGTGTTACTCATGAAATCTATATCAAATATTCAAGGATTCTTTTCCGAAAGTCTTAGATTGTTAGATTTTCTTTTTACTTATCTATTATTTCTTAGTGTATTTTGGGAATACCACCCACTCTAGAAGCTCCCCTTGCACACTGTGCTGGGGACTGCCCATATTAGCTGGTAATATTCACAAGGGAGGGAAACAGCTACAGCCCAGAACCCTCCACATCCTGACTTTGTCTTATAGGAGTCGGCGGCATTTAACAAAGCCCTTGTGAAGAAATGGAAACAAAACAGATTAAGGTCAAAAGAGCAATCAAGAAAAGGGACCAACCATCACACATCCAAGAGAGAATTCTTGTCAAAACTCAGTAATTTGGTCCCAAACTATGTAAGGGGCCCCACTTCACCTGGCTGCATACTTGTCATCACAGTTCCCACTAGAAGATCACAGTTGCCACACCGCCTCCCCCCCCTCCCCGCCCGCAGTGAGCCTGGGGAGGAGAGGGAGACCAGCTCTGCCAGCACGCCCACTTAAAATGCTCCCTGCTCTACCACGAGCCATGGCCTCTTCCACAGGTAATTTCTCCAGGACAGCCTCAGCTTAGAAGAAGGTGATTGCATTTGCTGGGGTCTGTTTCCCCTCGTGGTTAAACACGCACTCTCTCTTATCATATTTCTGTGCAAAGCCATTTGCCTCTTCAGCAAGAACAATAACCCCTATAGCATAGCATGAACAAAATCAAACTAGAAGGCATGTCTAGGTATTGGAGTGGGTGAGCAAACAGGTTTTGTTTCAAAAGTCTTTTCTCTATTTTGTTGTGTTTGTTACATTTACTCGTGGGGTGTGTGTGTGTGTGTGTGTGTGTGTGTGTAGTGTATGCACATGTGCATGCCTATATGACATGTGTGTATGTGGAGAACAGAGGTCAACTTTCAGGGTCAGATATCTCCTTCCAATGCAGGGTCTCAAGGATCAAAGTCAAGTCCTCAGAAGTTTCAGCAAGATCTTTACCCACTACACTAGGCCGTCTCATTGTTACCTCGTACCTTTGAAACAAAGGACTTGGTAACATATATTTTTTCCATAAGAGCCAAACAGTGAGTCTTTTAGACTCTGTGAGTCACATAAAGTCTCTGATACTTCTTAACCCTTGCTTACAACCCAGAAGAAGCATAATAGGCAGCTTGTAAATAGTGGGCATTACTTACAAGCACAGGTAAGGTAGAGATTGACCCAATGATGCCTACTTTCAATTTGGTCTTTTCTCTTCTCCTCCACTATTTAGAAGTGGGAAATAGGTAGGCGAAGAGAGGAAGAGAGCAAGCTGATGAGAGCTCAGAGAACTCACGTAGGAACCCCCAGGAGCCGTGGAAAGTGAGTGGAGACAGAAAGGACCTTCTATTCTTTCCCTCCTCACTCGGGGCAGGCTCCAGTAGAGCAGATGTATGTCATCTAAAACATCTCAGCATCCCGCCTCACACTGCCAGTCAATGCCCCTTGGAATGGGGTAAAGACGTGGATTCATTTCCACTTCAAGGTACCACCGGGCCACAGTATGATCACCTCAAGGGATGGGGGCTCAATCTTCAATATTGCTTTCATGAGCAACTAGAGTATACCATGGGGAAAGAGGAGACAGAGAGAAGAAGATGGACCCTCAGACTGTAACTGTTTACACTCCTGTATAACCCATTCTTTAAAATTAGGGACCCCGATTATGGCACCCACTTAGGCTTACTCATATATTTTAACCATGATTCACATCTCCAAATAACTATTCCATAAGATCAATGCTGTGAGGTAGTTAGTTAGTTAGTCAGTTAGTTAGTTAGTTAGTTACTGTGAGACAAGGTCTCACTCTAAAGCTTCAAGCTCATCCGAACCTCACTGCATAGCCCAAACTGGCCTCAAAATTAAAATCTTACCTCAGATTCCAGATTACTGGACTCACATGAGTGTGCAATCACACCTGGCTAGTCAATACTATCCTGACTGTGACACAAAAAGATAGAGCACATGCCTAGTTTGTGCAAAGCCAAGGATTCAATTGCTAGTAACAGAAAAGTAAGTAATAAGTCAACAACAAGACCAGTTTTCAATGGTTCCATAGGAAATGGAACTTGCTGCTGGAGCTGACTATGTGAGTTCAGTTCCTGGGACCCACAGCGTGGAAAGAGAGAACTCTCACAGGTAGTCCTCTGACCTCCACATGCAAACAGTGACACACAGGTGCCCCCCTACATACACTCTAAAAAAACCTGTAAAATAAATTCGTTGAAAAAAGAAAAAGTTAGTCACTCTCACTTTAATATTTGACAAAGAAACTAGTCTGGAGTGCACTAAAAAAATTCGCTAGGATAAGAGTGGCAGGAGTTCATCCAACTTGGTAATAACACCTAGGATTAGAAGGGGCTGGGGGATGCTTGGCAGCATGAGTCCATTGCACTGGGTACCAATGAGTAGTAAGTGCTCATCTTGTTATTTGTTGGTTGCACAAGTATGTGCTTGTTGCACAAGTAAGGGGACTAGAGTCCAGATTCCTTGAATGCAAGGAAAAGTCGGTGGGTGTGGTGGCTCACCTGTAATGCAGAGTCGGGATCCAAAGCAAGCTGGGCAGCTGGACTACCCAAAAAGCAAGGTTTAGGGCCAGCAACAGACACTGCCTCTATAAATAAAGTGCTGAGCAATCCAGGATGGCATCCGACTTCAACCTCTAGATCGACATGCATGTGTGCATGTGCACATGTGCACACACACACACACACACACACACACAAATACACACACAGAGTTCCACACTCATGGAAATGCATAAACACATATGATAAACAAGAAGGAAAAAATGAATTAAGATTAGGCCAGACTACTTCCATCATTTCTTAAATCTAGGATTCTACTAATTACAAAACTTATGCTATTTTACAGACCATAGCAAGAAAAAAAATATCATGATAGTTCATGGCCACTAACCTGCATTCTAGTTTCAGATATGGGAGAAATGTGGGGACATAAAGTACAATTTGAAATCAATGACATATAGTAAAAGTGATGTGAAAGGCAAATAAAATTAGATCCCTAATTCCCACCCGGTAAAAAATTTTATTCTGAGTGGATTAAAGGCCTTTCTGTGGAAAAGAAAAATCTTTAAAATATTTTGTATGACAAAAAAAATAATAAAATACCAGAGAAAAGGCAAAAGGCAAACCACAGCTGGGAGAAGAAATTTGCAACATAAGACAAAGAGTAGATTCGTCCTCAGAATATAAAGGAAGCTTATAGATCAATAAGAAAAGAGGCCCAGCCCAGTGCGAGGGCAGCAGCTCACAGAGGAGGGCCAGAGTGACCTGCGGATCTGTGGAACGACACGGGGCTGACTTGGTAAGCAGAAAGATGCAGGTTGAAGCAATAGCGTTGCAGCCATCAGAGTGAGCTGCAAAGGAGTATCTAGAAAGAGCAGGTGGGGATCCAAACTGCTGATTGTGGGGACAAAAACCACTGCATCTTTATATATCACTGTGGTGATTCTTAAATTATTTGAAGATATTCATTTCTGATGTGCCTATGTATTTGTATGTTGTGGCCCACAGGTGTATATTTGTGTGGATATGCGTGTGTATATGGTATACATTGGGTATCCCTGCCTCTGTATGCATGTTCATGAGAGGGTCAAGGTCAGTGTCAAAGAGCCTTCCTAGTCAGGGTTTGAAACAGGGTTTCTCACTGAGCCTGGTGCTCACTGACTCAGCATGTAGAGCCCCTCTAGAAGGAAAGGGTTACTGAGGGGGTCTTAAGGATTATAGTTTGGTCTCACTTTCTGCCTACTTTGCTTCCTGTTCTACTATGGTATAAGGAAGTGAGGAGGCACAGTTACCTAAGCAAACATGCTAGGCCTGCCTACTGCCATGCCTTCCTCTCGAAGAAGGACTGCACCCCACAAGATGTGAGTCAAAATAAATGCTTCTTTCCAGATGCTGCTCCTTTACGTGTATTTGGCCAAAGCTATGAGAAAAGTAACTAATACAATCCTAAAGTTGCTTTTGTTTGTATTTTTAATTCATTTTAGCAATACATCACAATAATTAGGGTCTTAACCCTGTGGAATCCAGGTGAAGCCTCCAGGAGGACATCCTGTATTATCTTCTCAACTTCCCTGCAAATTCAAAACAATAAGTTACTTTAATAATTTAAAATGATGTTAGTGATAGATCACTTGCCTAGCATAGACAAAGACTGGGGTTCTATTCCCAGTACCTACCCCATTACTCATATAAATTGAATTAAGATGATTATCTCCACACTTTTCCAAATTCCTGAAAGGACTTAAGGATAACTTGAGGAAATGTGTGTGTGGCGGGGCGAGGGGGGAGGCTAAGGAGAGTGTTCGTTGTTCTTGGAGAAGAACCAGGTTCAGTTTCCAGCATCCACACCAAGCAACTCACAACCACCTGCAATCCACTCTAGGTGATCTGGAGTCCTCTCCTGGCTTCTCTGGGCATCTGCATGTAAGTATTAAACACTCAGAGATGCAGATAAGTGCACATAAGTAAAAATAAATATGAAACATATGACATAAATGAGCTGAAAAGGAGTGCATACATAATGATTCCATGTGTGTAAATAACTCAAAATAAATACCATTGTTGGTTGGGGAAATAATTTCCAATCAAATGGATCTAAGAAACAAGTGGGTATAGCTATCCTAATATCTAACAAAGTAGACTTCAAGCTAAAATCAATTAAAAGAGATGGAGAAGGACACTTTATACTCATAGCAGGAACAATCCATCAAGATGAAGTTTCAATCTAAACATCTATGCCCCAAATACAAAAGCACCCACATATGTAAAAGATACATTACTAAAGCTTAAATTACACATCAAACACCATATATTAATAGTAGGAGACTGCAACACTCCACTCTCCCCAATGGACAGGTCAACCAGACAGAAACCTAACAGAGAAATAAGAAACTAACAGACAGCAAGACTCAAATGAAATTAATAGACATCTACAGAACATTCCACTCACACTCAAAAGAATATACCTTCTTCTCAGCAAAGTTACGATACATTTTGATTGAGAAGCCATTATGGGGCGAGCAAGAAACCTGGCACTAGAGAAATTCCCGGGAATCCACAATGAAGACTTCAGCTAGGACCCTAAGCAACACAGGAGAGAGTGCCTGAACTGGCTTTGCCCTGTAGTTAGACTGATGAATATCTTAAATATCACCATAGAACCTTCATCTAGCAACTGATGGAAACAGAGGCAGAGACCTGCATTGGAGCACTGGACTGAGCTCCCAAATCCAGTTGAAGAGTGGAAGGAATGAGAAAATGAGCAAAGAGGTCAAGACCATGATGGGGGCACCCACTGAAACAGTTTACCTGAGCTAGTGGGAGCCCACCAACTCCAGCCAGACTGGGAAGGTAACAGCATAGATCCAAACTAGTCCTTCTGAATGTGGGTGGCAGTTGTATGGCTGGGGCAGACCACAGGCCATTGGCAGTGGCACCAGGATGTATCCCGACTGCTTGTACTGGGTTTTGGCGAACTTATTCTCCTTGGATGGATACCTTGCTCAGCCTAGATATAGTAGGGAAGTACTTGGACCTTCCCCAAAGCAATTGCCTTACCCTCTCTGAGGAGTGGATGGGGGGTTGGGTCAGGTTGCAGTTCGTAATAGCAGGGCTGGACACTGTGAGAGGAGCTTGACACAACTGATCACATCACACGCACAGCTGGGAACTGGAGAAACAGATGCACACAAGCTCACGTGACTGGCTGCTTGTACTCAACTCCATTTCTCCACTCAGACGGTTCAGGGTCCCCTGCCTAGGGAATGGCACTGCCTATAGTGGTTTGTGCCCTCTCACGTGAATTAATTTATAAGGCAGCTCCCATTAGACATGCCCATAGGCCACCTGATCCCTCACTGAGACTTTCTTCTCAGGTAAATGGAGTTGACAATCAAGGCTAAGCATCCCAGGACATAGAAGTATCTTTTCTTAAGTGTGATGACACTTGTCAAATGAGTTTGGTGACTGGTTGTTAATCATGGTTGTCAACTTGACTAGAGCTGGAACCGTCTAAGAGACAAGCTGTTGGGCACATATGCAAGGGAGTTTCTTGGTCAACTTCTATCAAGTGGAAACACCCACACTAAACATGGGTGGCACCCTCTGGTGGTAGTAATGATTTTCAAGTCTGTTTGCCTTTCCATCTCCTTGATATATTCATCTACCTTGTTTTTCAGTTCATCTACGCTACTGCTGCTGCTTCTGCTGCTTCTGCTGCTGTTGCTGCTGCTGCTACTGCCGCCACCACCATGGCCACCAATATTGCTATATTTCTTCATTGACATCAAAATCCAGCTTCTTCAGGCTTCCAGCACAAAGACAAGTGTTTCTTCAGAATCTTCCAGTATTTACTATCAGTAGGACTGCTGAAGTATCTAGCCTTATGGTCTGAGCAGCTACCAGATTCCCAGGTTCTTCTAAATGCAGACAGCCATTGTTGCACTACCCAAACAGTGTTTAGAAGCCAACCTAACAAATTCTCCTTGGTTCTGTTCCTCTAGAGAACCCTGATGGGTACAGTGACTACATAGATATTTATTATTCATTATGCTTGTCTGAATATACTATATTCTGAATCTAAAAAAAAAACTTGAAGAAGCAAAAGGAGAATAATAATGGAACTCCTGGATTAGACTGAGTGGCTTGAATCTGGAATCTGTTATGCAATTACTTTCTGAGCCTCTGCTCCTCACCAGCTAAAAAGAGGAGATAGCAGTTGTCACATGGTAGTGTAGCTACATGGACTCAATTGGGGGGGGGTGATACTTTCAGCAGAGTGACTTGTGTGGGGAGAGCACAATACGAATGGGTAAGCATGCCTGCTTTTAACCTCCAAGCTTTTCTCCCTTTTCCTTTCCAATATTCAACCTTCATGAGCCTCCACAAACACATAAGTCTCTGTGGCAGTGTTTAAAGCATATAGATCACATGTATATCTAAAATATGTATCTATGGAAATATTTATAAATAAACATATAAAGCCCATTTTATATATTTATCGGTTGCTTCTAAGTGAAAGACAATGTTCTGGGTTTGGTGGGTACACAGACACCACAGTAAAGCTATGATAGTATGAATATATTCACTATGAAGGAGAGAGTATGGAGCTTGATGGAACCGCGGTGAAGGATCACACCACACCAACGTGCTAATTTAGAAGACAGTGGCCCCAAGTCTTCGTGAACATTGGAGCAGAAAGCATCTGGTAAAAAAGCAGGTGTTTTGTATGCACA
This sequence comes from Myodes glareolus, assembly GCF_982192425.1. Classification (NCBI taxonomy): domain Eukaryota; kingdom Metazoa; phylum Chordata; class Mammalia; order Rodentia; family Cricetidae; genus Myodes; species Myodes glareolus. The sequence goes on from NC_142034.1 coordinate 100,581,571, forward strand.
CAACTGGCCATGGTTTTGTGGTTGCTGAATTATTGAACGCCACAGTGAGAAATGGAAGCAGTCACAAGAATCACAGGGAATAAACATGGGTTTTAAACCAGAGCCTCATCAAAAAGACACCAAAGATCAGGCTAGCACCTGTCTTCACTTAATCACAAGGGAAGGGACGGTTCTGAGGAATGGATGAGAGGCAGACCAGGACAGAGCAGGAGTGGGTTGGAGTGCGGCAGAGATGCTTAAGGTACCACAGGTTATTTTGATAGCGTCACAGTCAGGAACAAAAAATTACAATGTTTTCTTTTGCCTAATACCCCTTCACCATACCAATCCCAGGCCACTACAGAGCAGGAAACATGAGGAACTTTGGCAGTTGGGTATAGATATTAGCCTTAGCAACTCTTTATTGACCACTGTGCAAGAGCCCAAATCTTAGTGGTTAAGTGGAGTTGGGGAGATGGCTCAGCAGTGCAGGCACTGGCCGTTCTTCCAGGGGTCCTAGGCTCAATTGCCAGGGCACACATGGCAGCTCATCATACATATATCTTCAGTTCCAGGAGGCCAGCGCCCTCTTCTGGAAGTGCTTGCACATGCGGGCAAAACACCCATGGACGGAAAAGTAGTAATTTACTTTTTAAAATCTTAATAATAAAGTTAAAGCATGAGGCTGCTGCTCCAGCCAAAAATGCCTTGCCCCACTCTCCCTGGTCCCAAAGACTCGGGAAAAATGAACTAGAATACGGCATGAAAGCCATCCCTATGGACTGGACCCTGGTAGCGTGGAAGGGAAGAGAATGCTGCCTGGATGTGTGGACACTGACAGCTTCCACTAGTGAACGGGATTGGCTAGATGTTCTGGAATTTAACCAAATATCCCTTCAATTGTTTCAAAAGGCTTGAGGGTATGAGTGGAGGCAGTGGGGCTAGACAAACATAGTATTGTCGTGAACAGAAGGGCTTCCATTTCTGGGTCCTATGGAGTAAAGCTAGCTATACAAGCATTAAGGTTGGGAAAGATAAAGCCTGCTTCTTACTTGAGACCACACACTTGCCTTGACTCCGACCCACCTAACTCCCACAGTCCTACAAAAGTTCTGAACCACCAGAAACTGGCAAGGAGCGGGGCAAGAAATAGGCAAGAGGTGGGGCAGGAAACTGGCAAGAGGCAGGGCTCACAGCTTCCATGAGCAATGCAAAATCATCTATTTTCAATCAAATGGGGATAGAAAAAACAGAAAGACCTGGTGTGGAAAGAGATTTCCAAGTGAAATATGGCTGCACACCCCCTTCATTAAAGACCCTTCTGTCATTTACACCAAATAGGACCCACCTGCTTATTCCTCCAGCCAGTGTGAGACCCACTCGCTTCTCCCCAAGCTCATGCCCCACCTTTGTTTTTACATCTTTTTTAAACTACTCTTTGATTATGGTTATTTTATCTGGGGTCAGTGCTCAGTCAACTGTTAAATAAATTGCAAATTCTACAAAACACAGCTAGCAGAGCCATTTCTAACTGTAATGCCACAACTTCGAGCAAAATTACATCTGGCTACAATACCATTCATATGCATAAATTATACCGCCTCTGATTATCTTAAGGAAAATTCAGCCATTAAACTTATTTTATAGGCACAGAACCAGGGGGAGCGCCAGAAAGAATGTGTATATTCTAAAAAAACAAAAAATCATGGGGAAGCAGAAAGAAACAAAACATAATTGACAAACCTTATCCTCCTGCAGTTCTGTCTAATGGGCTCTGTCTCCTCGGATTTTCCATGGCCACCCACCACTAACATGCACACCACAGCAGGGGAGACGGGGGCTAGGGAGCTGGCTGCGTGTGGTTAGGACAGATTGAGGATGTATCCTAACTCCACACGTGTCCCCAGAGGGGAAAGCTCTCTGGGTGCACATCAATAGAAACTCAGATTTAGCACAGGCATAAATCCAAACTCTACCCAGGAGGACAGGCAGGATGGTTTCTGAGGCTGGTGTAGCATCTCTTTGCAAGAAGAGCTCAAAATGCGTCGAAGCTTAGTCTACAAACCTGCCTCTCTTGGGTGTTAGGTCCAACACAAATGAAGAAAATACAAGTAATGATGAATTGCTTTTTTTGTATATACTGAGCAGCTACAATTTTACCAGGTAGGAATTTCTGTATATATAGTATATAGAAATTCCTACCTGGTAATATATATATATGTGTGTGTGTGTATGTATAAGTATATATGTGTGCGTGTGATATATAATATATATATTATGTACTATATATATATATATATATATATATATATATATATATATGGACTGACAGGCTGCATTAGAAGCGTGTGAGCTCCACCTGCCATTGTTTGAGCTGCACCATGGCTCCTAAAGTGTCAAGACTCTGAGTCAGCGCTGGAGACCTGGGTATCACTTTATCATTTAACCACAAACCTCAGTCCTCACTGTTTTTCTGGAATCTGAGATCAGCTCAGAGGTAGGCTACCACTCAACTCAATGAGATCACTGCTCCTTGCGATGTAAAAGAGAATACCTTGCCCTAATTAGTAAGCAACGGGTGCAGCTTTGGAAGATGTGTAGGTGGTGGTAGTGAAACGGAAATGGAAATGGCTGATCTTCAAGGAGATGAAAATAAAGCAGAGAAAATAGATACAAAATCATGATTGAGATGGGGAGGAACAGAGAAACAGAGAAGGGGTGGAGGGAGGGAGGAAGGAACAAGATGGAGGGAGGGAAGGTGGGAGGGAAGGAAACAAGGAAAGGGACATGATGTTAGCTTTCTATTTATGCTGTCCTTGGTACTTGGTAAAATGTGGGCACTTCCCAGTCTTCTGACCTGTCTGTTAAAGACTCCCTAATCCCCATGCTTTGTAACAATGCTCTGTGTAACGAGGCCCATACACTTGTTGTTGTTTGTTGTTGTTTACAACCAGGCCAAGGCTAAATAAATGCTGCTGAAGTGTGGAGCACTGTGCTGAAGAGTTGGTGGCTCTAGACCCCAGGCGACCTCCGAACACTCCCTGAAAGTCTGTCCTCTCCCTTGTCTCCGTTTCCAAGGTGATGAAGTTCGGAGAGATGAAGCAACTCACATAAAACCAGGCGGCAGTGAAGTCTGAATTTAAACCCAGACAAGCAGGCCCAGCAGCCCGTTCCCGGATTCTGCTCCTCTGTGGTGACCCCTCTCCTCTTCCCTGGCCTCCCTTTTGCAGAAGAAGGGCAGTCCTTATCTCACACCTGTCAGTCCTCCTTACTCACCGCTCGCCTCTGCCCCCGCCGTGCACCTCTCTTGCACTGTTTCGCCCCCATTCTCCAACAATATTAAGGATGATAAATCTAAGTTGAAAATGTGCACTTTTTTATGAAAGACAGTAGACTTTATGCCTTTTTGTAGAGACAGACACGCCAATGTATGAACTCTGATGGAGCTCTGATGGAATAGCATCAGGACTTTTCAACCCACCTTCTGGTGGACAGCTTATCACCCCTTCTTCTGACCTCTGGTATGTGATTTACGAGGAAATTGGGTCAGGAGGGGGAACCCTCTGGTGGGTGATTAGAAAACACTCTCTCTCAAACTCTGTAAGCAGTGGATTAGATTGTATCAGCCTTCATCCGCCCTCCCATACTTCACACCAGGGAGTGCGTCCTGGGTGAGGAAGGCAAAGACTGTCAATTTGTTAGTGGAAAACAGTTTTAAAATCCATTTCTCCCTGTGAAATGTGTCAGCCACAGAGAAGTTTCTCTGCGCTTTGACGCTGTTGTGTATGTGGTTTAGGATAACAATGAAAGATGCTCCTGAAGAGAGAATTGGGTATTCTTCCGAAGGGCTGATGCAAATGCTAAGAGCTAACTGCTTCCTGCTTTCCACTTGCCTGCCCTCCCGATACAGAAGCACAACTTGCTTTGCAGCAAACGTGCTTCTAAAAATACGCTGTGGTGTCTATTTGCTCTCCTGGAAGCAACCGTAATGCCCTTCTTTAGGAAGTGTGGATCTCTAAAGTTACCCCACAGTGGGTGCTGTGGTTTATTCTCATTAACACTCGTGTTGATTCTCAGTCCTTGGGAGAGCTAGCTTTAATTGTCAGCTTGACACAAGCTGGAAACACCTGTGGAGTGCATCTCAGTGGAGGATTGTCTACATTGGCTTGGCACATGGACACGTCTCTGTGGGACTGTCTTAAGTTGACTGATGTGGGAAGATCAAGCCCACTGTGGTTGGAACCATTGCCTAGAGAAGAGGGGTCCTGAACTGTATGAGTGGAGGAACGGAACTGAGCACAAGAAAGCAGGCATGCATGTGTGCATCTCCCTCCACTATGGACTATGACCATGATGTGGCCAGCTGTCTCAAACTCTTGCCTCTGTGGCTTCCCTGAAATAATGAACTGTAACATGGAATCACGAGCTGAAATGAACCCTTTCTCCACTAAATTGCTTTCTGTCATGGTGGTTTTTCCCACAGTGAGAGAAACTAAGCTAGGGCATTCCGCAGTGGTGTAGTGTTGGGAGTGTTGCTTTTGAGAGGCACTGTGGGCCCTTATGGAAGGTGAAGAGGGCTAGGGAGATGTCTGAGTAAGTAAAGTGATTGCTTTGCAAGTACAACGATGTGTTTGATTCCCTAAACCCATGTAAAAAATCATTTATAATCCTAGCACTGGGAGACAGGTGGTTACTTGGAATTCAGTAGTAAGTCAACAAGGTCTACTCAGCGACCTCCATGCCAGTGAGAGAACCTTTCTCAAAAAGCAAGGTACATAGCTCCTGAGGAACAACTTCTGAGATTGACCTCTGCCTCTTACCATGGTACTCACACACACACACACACACACACAGACACTCACACATTCGCACACATGCACACACACACATGTGCGCGCACACACAAGCAGCTAATATTTTTCTCAGAAAATCTCTTCTTGTTCTCAAGAGACTGGGTTGGTGTGATGATGTGAAATAAAATGGTTCCCAAAGGGAGTGGCACTATTAGGCCTTGTTGGAGGAAGTGTGTCACTGTGGGGGTGGACTTTGAGGTCTCTTTTCCTCAAGTTTCCTACAGTGTGACTGTCAGTCAACTTCCTGTTGCCTGAAAGATATAGCACCCTCAGCTCCGGCGCCATGTCTGCCTGCACACAGCAATGCTTCCCTCTATGATGATAACCAACTGGACACCTGAAATTGTTAGAGAGTCACCCCAATTAAAAGGTATTTCTTATAATGGTTGCCATGGTTATGATGTCTCTTCACAGCAATATAGGAAGCCTCCCTTGCTTTACTCTTTTGCACACACCACCTCCCCTGTAATTTGGCTGTCATGCTATGACCCGAACCTTTATTTATTTTATGAGGGATGGGACATGGCACTCCTGGATCCCTCATGGATGGCCGGTGCCTGACAGAGTCAGGCTGTCTCTTCTGTGTTCTCAGTGCATCTCAAACACATTTCTGACCTGGAATTCATTTGCTCACTCTTTACTCACTAGACATTCAAGATCAATGTAGATCTTGAATCAACCAAGATCTACGGCTGCCTGATCCTTCTAGTAGCTGAGATAATTAGGAAGTTTTTTAAGTATTCATTATGTTCCTGACACATTGTAGGTACATCGTGTATGGTGAATAAGTGGGCACGCCACCAGGTGCTGCACTGTGGGTCACACAGGTGGGTTCTAATTACTCTCTTCCCTTTCTGTGTGTCATGTATGTCTGTATGTGAGAGTGGTTGTGCATCTGTGCACAGCACACACCTGTACTTGGCTACTTGGGTGCATGTGGAGGGCAGAGGTTTGCACTGGGATATCTTCTTCAGTCACTTCTCCACTTAATTTCCTTTGCATTTTTGACTCAGAAACAGGAATAGTCACTAAGCCTGGGTCTCAGCGTTCCAGAAAGACCATTGGGTCAGTGAGTGAGACCCTAGTTACAGGCATGGTTGAAGTCACATCCAGCTTTTTGCATGGATGCTGAAGATCCAAAGTCAGGGCCTCATGCCTTCAGGAAGCACTTCACCCACGGAGCCCTCCTCCCATCCTCCTGCTATGCATTTTAACTTCAGTACCTTAAACAAAGTCTGTAAGCAAAGTGGGCCTTGGTTTCCTCCTCTACAAAACAGGGGGATACAGACGAACTTTCTCATAAACAATAAAAAGGATCTGTAATTCTTTGTCTGAGGAAAGAAAAGGAAAAAGCAAGATTACCAGGCTAATCAGAGCAGAACTAATATACTGAGCTGTGTCTTGAATACTGTGAGGGCAAGTGAGACACTGCAGCCTGAGCTAAGAGCACAGGTAAGGAAGGCCTTTGGTCGCAAGTGGAGGCCATGCTGACCAAAGTCTGGGCGTATGCACTGGGTGGAAATTGGCCTCATAATATGCTTCCTCGAGGTACTCTTCTCCCCTACAGTTGTAGCCTAGATGAGTGACCAGGAGCTCAGAATCATGGCTATACTCCTAGCTCAAATATCTCCTCTCTGCCTGCATTAATTAGCTTGTTTTACTGTAACAAATACCCAAGAGAAACAACTTAAAGAAGAGAGGATTTGTTTTGACTTCTGGTTTTAGAAGGTTTGGCCCATGGTTGCTTGCCCCCTGCACTTGGGCAGGTCATCCTGCTGGCAGGAACACACGAGGGGGCTGGCATTTGTCTCTTGTGTCAAGGGTTATCGAGAGTGTTCTGAGAATAAGTCCCTATTGTATGCTCAGCGGGATGTCTGTAGCCCTCTTTATGGCTCCAGGAGCATCACAGGAGAGGGGTGGAAAGACTGCAAGAGGGGAAGGCTGGGGCAGTGCTGTGGGATGGCTGTCTCCTGGACAGCACTTGCCCATCACACTCAGGACCTGACAGAAGCTATGATTACCTGAACAAAACCAGGTCCATCAACTCTATCATGAGTAGAAAAGGGGCTCTGAAGAGTTACTTGCAGTTGACGGCCAAAAGGAGGGTCCTTTTCCTTCAGTGATGTAGGATGTAGTCTCTCTTAAATTGCCTCTGTTCCAATAAATAATCCCATATCCATGCTCACAAAAACAACTCTAAGTCAGTGGGCCAGCGAGAGAGGGAGAGAGGTGGTAATAGACTGGTTGGGAAAAAAGAGCTCAGAAATGTGAGAGGGAACAAAAGAGGGTAAGGGCGGTGGACATGACCAAAACCCAGTGAGCCTGCGCCAGTCACTCCTACATCTGTAAGCAGCTCCCGTAAACTCACTGACTCACCTAGCTGCACTTGTGTAGAACTGTTTCTTTGTTCTTGTTACTCTTGTTCAGTGGTTCTCTACCTTCCTAATGCCGCGACCCTTTAATACAGTTCCTCATGGTGTAGTGACCCCACCATAAAATTATTTTCGTTACTACTTCATAACTTTAGTTTTGCTGCTTTTATAAATTACAGTGCAATTATCTGTGTCTTCCAGTGGTCTTGGGTAACCCCTGTGAAGGAGTCCGTCAGTCCCTGAAGGAATCACAGCCCTCCAGGTGAGAAGCACTGCCCTAGTTTTTGATCTCTGCCTAGCCCAATGGGTAGGTCAAGGTATTTGGGACCTAACTGTCTGTGGAAGCATCATCACCACACACACAGAGAGGGAGGGGTGTGATTTACTAGTACCCCATGTACACTCAAGCCGGTGAAGTTGACAATCAAAATTAACACTTATACTGCCCCTCTGAACACATCAAGTGAGTCCCACAAGCCAAAATCCTATCCTGCTTCTTTTACTCATTTGATTTCCTTGTCCGTTGCTCCCATCGCTGGCTGTAAGCACAGCGGGCTTCCCTGGACCACTCCAACAGCATCCAAATAGGCCTTCCTGTTTCCAGACATCCTCTCCCAAGGAACTCCACACAGAGAAATCAGAAAACTCCAGCTTTTAACATCACTTTGTTTCTTGTCTTCCCAGTCTTTATTTCACCTCTGACCTCTGCTTTCTGCCTTCCTGAAGTTTAAACTTCGGGCTCGATTTAGTTACACTGAATTATCCTTGCTTCTCTCTGGGGCTGAAGAGCAAACCTTCCGACTTCTGCACAGTCTACATATTTCCTTGGTTGCTCCCACTCATTCCTATGTCACTGGTGGATAGACGTCACGAAATTCCCATCCAGATTCAAGTCAAGGGCACCTGCACCTTCTCGGAGCTCCCAAGTTCCCTTGCACTTATTTCAATTAAAGTGTTCAGCATGCAGCAAGGCCATAGGAGCCCACCAAGCAAAAGATAGGGACCAGGGGCTGTTCTCTGTCTCACTCACCCACCCTCACTCATCCATACCGTAAGTGTTTAATGCCACAACCTGTTGGAGGTGCATAGAATATGAAGGAAAGACACAAAAGACTTAGTAGGATATCTGATGGTACATTTGTTGAACAGATAAACCTCCCTATCCCACTGGGGTTTATAGAAAGCTTGCGATCTTACCACCACATCACATTGTTCCGATGCAGAGAGAGGAGCTCAGCAAGCAGAAGCCGCAAGTTCAGGTCCACAGGGCATGCCGACCCTCAAAGCCTTATCCACGGCTCCCAGCGCATCCACAGCTGTCTCCAAGGACCAGTCCAAAACAGGAAGAGGCGGAGGGTGACTGTGTTGACCTGATGTGATTGCTCCACTGATTGTTCCAAACATCACAGTCTGTGTGTTTCCACATCAGTGGCTGGATGAGCGACCCTGAGCAAATTGCTTATCCCTGCTGTGTCCAGGGTTTTCATCAGAGAGCAAGTTTCATGTGAAGATCAAAGAGCACCGTGTCTAGAAAAGCTATGGAAGAGTGAAAGAGATTTGTATTTTCAGAAAACTGTTTGAGCAGCTCACACTGACTTACTGGGGGGTTATGCAATACACCCCTTATGCAAACCCTGAACCTATAGGTGGTTGCCTCTCATTGCCTATCATTCTTGGAGAGGAGGTCTCAAGTATGGTTAAGAGTCTGGCCTTAGAGTCCTATCATAAATTCAAATTTTGCTTCTGCATAGATATGTGACTTCCTCACACATAGATATTTGCCTCCCTAAGTGACAATTTCATCACTACAATACCTAGATGGTGATACTCTTACCTAGGGGGCTACACAGTAAAGAATTCAGCATCCAGGTGCGATGGCAGACACCTACAATCTCAATACTTGATAAACTGAAGCAGGAAGATCACCAGAAGTTCAAGGCCAGCCTGACCTAAATGAGAGCCTGATTTAAAATGAGCAAACAACAAGAATTCAATGTAACACCTGGTGCTATGAAATACCCAGTTCATCTTAATTGTCTGTCCACTTGATCACCCATTATTTTACTTTTACAAAACTGCTGCTTTGTGACGTAAGGTTTCCAGTTACACAGAATACAGAGCTGAGAAAGACAGACATGGCATGACCTCTTAGGATATATGTCTGCCAGGTAAATCAATAAGACAACAGCTGTAATTCTGTCAGATGATGAAAAAACTACAAAGAATGAGGGAACCATGGAATCAGATATTCTCCAGACATTGAGAAACTGAAAAGAAAATACCATGTGCACCTTCCTTAAAGTACAGACATGCACATTCACATGGGAAGTCCATATGGACAGGTAGATCTGGCTTACAAGATAATTTAAAAAGTCAGTCTTTCTAAATAAATATTTTTTTCTGTGGTCATGTGCCCCTGTATGGAGTAGAGGTGGCTGAATCACAATTAGAATCCGTGACTGCTATTTTCAAATACCTTGCTATATTCCAGTTTCTAAACTCAGGAACATATAAAGCATACTTGAATTAAAATTAAGAGAACACTCCGAATGGGCTGATAGAGAATACTCATAGGGAAATGGTATTCAGAGATAATTGGGGAGGGAAGGGTCACAGTCCTGTGAAAGACAGGTCAAGGGGTTTCAGTCTGCCTTACATGTATTAACGATTGAGAACTATTAAGTTTCAACATCCAAGGTCCTCCATCCCAAATCACAAAATATTTTGAAAGATGCCAGGTGACTGTCCCCAAGAACTTGGCAATAGCCCCAAAGCAAACATAGAACCAGCTACAGAAGTCAAGGGCAGCTGTCGGTGTGGTAAGGATTCTACGATTATTTTCTGCCTCTAATGTAAGGTACTGAGCTCAGCCATTTTCCCCGAGATGAGGTGCCTCCCACCAAGGAGGTCTTTTAGACAATGGAAAATGAGCTTTGCACAGAGTATCTGAAGGCCTGATGATTAGGCATTGAATACCGGGCTTTGCTAGCCTCCCTGGTCAGTTATACATCACCATGGTAGACACAGAGGTTGCCTAAGGCTCAGCGTGCAGGATCTGTGTGTCAGAAATGCTTTGGCACGATATATATGACTTTTAATTTGCAGAAGGGAAGAGTGTGTATATGCGCATGTGCAATGTGTTGGGGGAGGATTTATGGCTCAGAATTCCAGGCTGAGAAACAGTATAAATTTGTATGAATAAAACCACTTAGCTGTTTCAGGGGAGCAGATTTTGGTGGGACCAGTAGGTGATTTTACTATGGTTTTGTTCCAATTATCAGCCACAGGTCAGTGCCTGTGGAAGAATGGAGATGGGAAGAAAGCACTTCATGAGAATCTGCTACGTAAATAGTGCTCCCTTTGGTATTTTGCATGTTTTTCTATTAAGCAAACTCTCTTACGGTGTGAGTCTTTGTTCACACAAAGGCTTTTTTCTAGGATTCTGGGAAAGAATGCCTAGCTTTATTGCCTGTGGGTGTGAACAAGAGCAGACTGCCATAGTCTGCATACGGCCATGAATGGGGCTTAGGATGGACCGAGGTGAGTAGAGCAGGAGACTCAAGACCTTCTATGCCATGGGTCAGCATCACCCAGCATTGTAGTCCAAATGCTCACTCCCCTAGATGCCCAGTTAGATTAAATGATAAGTATGCCCACTGTTTTTAGTGGGAAAGGGACCATTTTGTTACTTAGAGTGCTAAACATTAATCTAATATAAGAAATAAAAGACATGGAATCACCATGGCAGTTGAACCCTTAATAAGACCAGAAGTTCTAAATCTTGGTGCTGTTGGAATTGTGGGTAGCAAAAATTTTCATTTGCTAATTATTATGCATTCCAGAATGTTTAAGTGCATCTTTGGTCTCTACTCACTCGAGACTAGTGACATCTCTTCCATTTGATGCGACAACCACCTGTCTTCACCTGTCCCTACAGGCTAAATGTGTACCCATGAAGAGCCATTGATTATGGATCCATTTTTAGTCTTCCATCAGTTACATTACTTTACAACCAAGATATTCGTGTGTGTGTGTGTGTGTATGTATATACATGTATATATGCATATATGTGTGATATGTATGTGTGTGTGTTCACGTGTGAATGAGAGTGCATGCATGCCACTGTGCACATGTCGAAGACAGAACAACGCTGAGTGTCACTCCACCCCTTCCACAGTATCTTTGTTTCACTGCTGGGTACACCGTGAGAATCCAGGAATCCTTCTGATTCTGCCCTCCGCCCATCTCATGATAGTAGCACAGATGTGTGTTACCATGACCAATGTTATGAGGGGCCAAACTCAGATACTCACACTTGCATACGCTCTTTACTCACTAAATCATCTCACTAGTCCTATAGACCTACAATAGTCTTACTCAGGCGAGAAGAATCTACACTAGAGGACAATACTCATGTCCATGATCCTCCTAATCACCAAGGAAATTCTCAGTTATGTCACTGGGTTCTGCTAAACCTATATGGCTATTGCCTCGAGATCATTTTACAAATTACAGTGTACTTGGAAAGCTACCGCATTTACAGTCTTAATGAGGCCTTATAAAATGCCAAATACTTTTAACATGATAAAATGGCTTTGACAAAGAAATGCACAAACAACAAAAGCATTTTGTAAACTATTGAGCACCTGGAAGAGACACAGCAATTGGTAAAGTTTGACATCTATTGTAAACTGCAAAATGTTTTGTGAACTAGATGGTGCTTTATAAACTACAAACATTTAAAAAGAGTCAGGATAAAATACTCCGAGCTGGTGTTACTCAGGTAAAATTTGATCAAGACATTTTTTAAAAGATTTCTAATTTAAATCATAGATGCCCCTTTTATCTATCAGGAAATAACCCCCCTTGTACAACTCAATTGACTCAGGCAGAATTTCCCTTGCTTAAAGCAGTTACCTACCTGGTGAGTGAGTTTTGTTAGAGATGAGGCATTAGTCACACTCAGCTACTGAATGCTTCAGTGGAATTTTTGCATTGTTTCCTTTGGAAAATAGTCTACTTTCTGCTGGATTTTGCTATAATATGAGCTCAATAAACAGGTATTAATAGGCACCTTAGTAGAAGCTGCATGTTTCTTTCACTCCAAATTCAAAAGGTAAAATAAATATTTGGATAATTCTCACTTGGATTTTTGAAACAGTTTTTATGACTCTCTTGCTTAATCTCAATCCAAGAGGACTGTGCACCTATGGTAAACCTCAGTATTCACAACTCTGGGACTTAAGGGAAAGATTCATTCACTTCCAGGGTGGAGTAGAAAAACTTCAAAGTACATCACAGCCACAACTCATTGTTTCTGAAGCTAGCATCTACAGAACTTGGAGTATTCATACTATAAGGCTCTTTAGATGGCGTCTGGAATATACAGTGAGATTCCATCTCACGCGATAAGAATGGCTATCATCAAGAAAACAATACATTGTGAGAGTGTTGGAAAAGGTGACGGTTTAACAATGCTGGTGGGATTTGCACACTAAGGACATCGGTATGGGGACGGGGCACCATAAGCCCAGCTGCACCACTCCAGCGTACAACAGAGACACTTGCACATCCGTGCTTACTATGACACTACACACAATAACAGAGAAGTGGAACCAGCCAAAATGTCATTGGCAATGAATGAATAAAGAAACTGGACCATGTACATAACCGAGCTTTATTCAACCATGAATAAGAATGAAATTGTTTTGTTAGATGGAACTGGTAATTATCACATTTAGAAAAACCAACCAGAATCAAGAAAAGTATCAGTGTCTTTATTCATCTGTAAAATCTAGAACTAAAGAAAAGGACTGAAAGTAGAAGAGGAACTCTTTGGGAAGGACCAGAAGGAGGAGAGAAGAGGAGCAGGAGTGGACTCTAGGACACGTGTATGAATATGATCTGAGTACATTATATTCATGTGTGAAAATGCCATAGGGAATCCCATTATTTGTATAATAATATACACTAATAGAATCAAAAGCAAAATTTATAACAAATACTCATCAAATACTTTTAACAGACAAATGTTTTATTTTAAAGCAGATATTACTTAATTATGCATAATAGGACAACAAATCCTACATGCAGTCATCAGAATGTGTTCCCTGAAGCCCTGGGTTCTGTGGAGTGAGCAAGAAGTGGAGGGGTGTGTGAAAGGGCACGTGTTGGGCTTCTCTTCCCTACCCTGTGAACGCTACTGTGCACAGAGTGTGCCAGAATGAGAGATTTTACAGAAACAAGGAAAAGCTTCCTTCTCTACATCAGCTCTATTTTGCTGAAGGTTATACACATGTTACAGATGTGAAACTCAGCTGACAGAGCGCTTGCCCACCACACACAGTGCCCTGATGGGCTCTGCAGGCTAAACCCTGCAAAAGCCAAGGGTGCTGGTGCATGCCTAAAATCATAGCACTCTGGAGGTGAAGGAGGATTACAACTTCTAGGTCGTCCTTGGCTATAAAGCAAGTTCAAAGCCAGTCTGGGCCACTTGAGACTGTATCTCAAAGAAGTTAAACTGCAGCATCCATCCCAGCCTTGCCTCCCTACCATGTGTTCGCTTCCACACTCTTATGGCTTTCCTACTGCGCAAACACTCTGTAGAAGCATAAAAACCATAAAACGGCCCAGGTTTCATGAGTTACCAGTCTCCTCACTCTGACCTCACAGAAGCAGTTTAAGAGAGAGGAATGTTATTTTGGCTTCTGCTTGTAGGGAACACAATGATGGTGCGGGCACAGCTTCAACCCGAAGGCAGAAGCATGGGGCTGTGCTTCCTCAGATCTGCATGCATGGGAAGACAGAGTGTTTGAAGGTGGGACCAGAGTGGAAACCATCTTCAAAGCCATGTCCCCTACAGCAAACATTCATCGGCTGAGCCCTACAACACAAAGGTTAGACAAAAGCCCCAAACAATGTCACTTCCTGGAGACCAAGGGTTCAAACAATGAGCCTGTAAACATTGCAAGTGGCATTGTGTCTGCTGTCATTGTTCTCCCTCTGTTACCCTTCCATATTAGAAAGTAAATTATCACAATATTGACATAAATTCATAAGAATATTAAGAGTCTAGTAAAAGATAAGAATCCATTTTGCCAGGTCCTTCCTCAACCATATAACTCAGAAGAGAAAGAAGTTTGTCACAATCCAAGGAAGAACAACAATATTGCTGGGTTTATTCAGCCTTGGGGGAGTTCATGCCTGCCCCCATTCACCAGGGGTTTTCATCTTGCCTCTGTGGCATTCCGTCAGCCAGCTAGATGTTTAAATGGGACTGCTGTCTTCCCACCCATCCAGTGACAGATATGAGCGAATAATATAAATCCTCTAGCCATTCCTTGGCATTTATTTCAATGTAAGTGTATTTTTTCCCCAAGTATAAAGCCCAATAGTAATTTATCAAGAGACAAATCATTTTTTCTTGGCAGTGAAGTCTGCAGAATTCCCATTTTTAAGACCTTAAATCTCCCTATTTTGACAGGAGTAAGAAAGCATTAGAAGCTTTGATTTAGCAGGATCATACAAAATAGTTCCTCATAATTATCCTTTCAGATGATATATGCATGTCTTTTTCCCCTTCTTATTAAACCCGAGGTCTCCATTTTTCACCTGGCTGTATTACTAAATTAAATTGCCTTTTGTTGTATTCAAGTTAAGCACTTTGCCGAAAGCTTTTCTTGTTTCAGGAAAATAACATTTACCCAATATGTGCCCCGTGTTTTACTGTTTGGATTTACTGTTCACAATTGTTTCGTTTGCTGGGTAATTTGAGGATATTGTTTGTTTTAATAGGAATAATGAATCACTGTAATTTAGTATGATATCTTAAAGTACTGTATCAAGGACGAAGGAGAGGGTATATGGAAGACCCATCACAAGGAGAAAAATGATTTTTCCCACAGCAAAAACAGATGGAGAAAAGGTTAGAAAAAGTTACTGAGAGATATAAACAGATGTGGGGACGCTGGCAACCTTGCCTGGTGTGTGTGTGTGTGTGTGTGTGTGTGTGTGTGTGTGTGTGTGTGTGTATGTGTGTGTTTAAAACAAGCCTAGAGCAGGGTAGGTTAGTGCTGAACCTGCCTGCTTCGATAATGTCAAATTTTAGAGCTCTTCTTAGAATAATGTCCCCTTGGCCTGCCTCCACTGAACAAACCATGCCTTGCACTAAAGTGTCTGTGAACATGTGTCCAGATGTCCTGAGATTGAGTGCAGGTGAGGTGGTTCCTTCAGAACACAACTAATATTTCATTTTAGCACCTTTATGTCTCCATCACAAATTAGGGGTAAAGTGTTTTCTCTTTTCATCCTATAAAGTTCTTATGGGAAACAAATTGTCTAATAGAAATATAACTAATAATGAAAAATTAAAATTAAATTTAAGTAAGTAGAATTCCAGGCGAAGAATTAGGCGTATGTGAATATGTCGCAATGTTGCTCATGAAAGCAAAAGTAAATAAATAAAATGCAAAACAGGAGGTGGTTGTGGCTAGAGAAATGGTGGCTTAAAGCATCTGTTGATCTGTCAGAGAACCACAGCTCAATTAGCACCCACATCAGGCTACTCACTACCTGTAGTTCTAGGTTCAGAGCATTCAACACAGTTAACCTCTATACTATACTCATGTTCACACACCCATGTGGTGAAACACATCACACACTTCAAAATAATAAAATAATTTTTTAAAAAATTAAAAGGAATTGAACAAATACGCAATGACATCTGTGCTTCTGAGAAAGCCTCCTGAGTTAGTGTCAGCCTCAGTCCCAAAGCTCCACAGGCAGGTGTTTTCTGGAAGCCTTGGCTTCCTAGTTTATAAAGAGAAGAAGGCAGTACTGGAGAAATAACCCAGTTCAGAAAGTGCTCACCCTCTAAGCGTGAGGACCTAAGTGTGATCCCCAGAACCCATCCCAAAAAGCTCAAGTGGTCACAAATGCTTGTAATTCCAGCACTGGGGAAGCTGAGGCAGAAAGATCAGGTGAGCCTGTTGGCCATCCAACCCAGCAAGCAAGCTCTAAACCAACAAGAGATGCTGGCTCATAAAAAGGGCCTGAACAACATCCAAGGCTATCTTCTGACTTCCACATGTATGCATATGCACACATTAGCTTAGGCACCCATGCACACATGAACACACTTGCACACACACAAGTAAAGAGGCTAAACTTTTCTTTCAGGTCTTATCGCTCTGTGCATATGTTCCCAGGAACGTGTTCTGGGAACACATTGTCATGGCTGCTGTTTGTATTCAGTGTTGAGAACCAGGGTCCACACTAATCAGGAAATTAAGCACTGGTTACTGTTCCTCCACAGTACCCCATTTGAATGCAAAGGGAAACAAATCCCTTGGATGTCTTTCAATACAAAGGTTTGGAAGTCAAGCCCAAATTAAATTGCTTGGGTCTATGTTAATTAGTGAGAAAGAGACCTGGTCAGTTGTCCTCATCAATTTAGACCATGAAGCCCAGTATGGACAAGTTCAACAGAACTGCCATGTATGGGCTGCCCATGTATGCTTCAACTTTGTCAGGACATAAATTTCATTTCAAAAATTTCTATTTCATGTTTAAGTAGTAGTGCTCAACAAGATATGAAATCCCATATTTCTTTCTATCAGGAAAAAAAAGGTAAACCAATAAGTTCACAAGACTAGGATATGAAAGATGATGCGGGAGACTTATCTGTGTTCTGTCAATCATGTACTTTAGTAAAATACTGATTGGCCAGGCAGGAAGTATAGGTGGATCAACCAAACAGGAAGTAGAGGCGGGGCTATGAGAACAGGAGAAGGCTAGGAAGGAGGAAGCCCATTCCTCCATTCCTGCCCAGACCACAGAGAAGCAAGATGTAACCTTCCCCACTGGAAAAGGTACTGAGCCACATGGCTAACACAGAGAAGAATTATGGGTTACCGTGAGATGTAAGAATTAGTTAATAAGAAGACTGAGCTAATGTGCCAATCAGTTTATAACCTAATGTAGACTCTGTGTGATTTTCTTTGGGACGTGCTGGTTGTGGGGTACCAGGTGGGACAGAAACCCCAACAAGCCAGCCCTCACATTACAGATGGTGCCCACATGGATAACTGAATCCACAGAAAGCTTGAGAAAGCTTGGAAAAGAATAGAGTAAAGCATGTTTTCTTGGTAGCAGCAATTTCTCCAGTCTGCTCTGCTTGTTAGAGGCAAGCAAGCGCTCTCATCTAAGAAAGGCTTCCTTACTCAGCTTTAGCTGCAAAACCCTGCAGCTCTTTTAAGAGGTCCTGCCATGAAACACTTAAATGGTGTTGATGAAAAGCTGACTGCATGCTTTTCAGTTTTCAGCCGTAGCAGGAAAAAAGCTGCGCCTTTTTTAAATGCCAGCTTTCTGGGCTATCCTGCCAGGGCAAACTCTGACTCTTTCAGTAAGGCAGTCCGACTGAGTGTGGTCTGTGAGCAGAATGTTGCAGCTTGCTTGCTGGCAGGGACCTTGAAATGCTGTAGAGTTGTGGCAATAAAAATGGCTACAGTGGTACCTCTGCCATGAGGCCAGAAAGCTAAGGAATAGCCTGGATCTAGCCATCAAAGCCACAGCTTTCATCCTCTCCTTAAAGACTCATGTAGTCAGAAAAAGAGAGATATACAGTAAAGAGAGATTCAAAAAAGACAAAGGCATCTAAATGGTTTACAGTGTGTTAAAAATATATGCAGGATAAAAGTTAAAGTTCTTAAAGTAAAAAGGAAGAAAGAAAGTAATTGGTGTGGTCTTTTTGATGTGGCAGACATAAAAACATAGGCAATATCACAACAATTAATGAGGTTTGAAATTTTTGAATCCTAGGTTCAACATAGTCAGTGTGGACAAAATTCCTCAACTCTTTAACACCATTGTTTCAAGTTAGCTAGAAATAGTGGCTGACCTCATAGATTGCTATGGCAACTAAAACCTACAGTGCCTGGGGTTTACCTAGTTGGGTAGACTGCCTGGCAGAATCTCAGAATACACTCAGAATGGGCCACATTTGGTGGTTTTCTTAGAAACAGTTTCTGTTGCTGTGAAAAGACACCATGACCTTATAAAGGAAAACATCTAAATGGTGCGGCTTACAATCTCAGATGTCCAGTCCATTATCATCATGGTGGGATTTGGTGTCATTTAGGCAGATGTGGTGCTAGAGAAGGAACTGAAAGTATTGCATTTTGACCCAAAGACAACAGGAAGCACACTGAAATACTGGGCATGCATGAATTCTCAAAGCCTACTTCTACAATGACACATATCCTCCAAAAAGGCCACACCTACTCTAACAAAGACACACCTATATAGTAATATTTTATTTATGTTTTATAAATAAAGCTTGTTCGAAGACCAGAAGGCAAAACTAAGCCACTAAAGGCCAGGAAGTGGTATCATACACCTTTAATCCCAGGATTTGGGAGACAGAGGAAGATGGATCTCTGTGAGTTCAAGGCCACCCTGGGCTACACAAGATCAATGCAGAAACAGATCCAGGTGGTGGTGACTCACACGTTTAGGGAGTCACACACCTATAATCCCAGCACTAGAGAAAATATAAAGTGGGATGAGACATTAGCCTCACATCTTCATCAACATCATTGGTAGATTTGATAATTGGGAATTCTTAAATGGAGGAATTAGTTAAAAGATATTGTCCCACATTAAAAAAGGTAAAAAACATTATAATGGAGGGATTTGGGTATCTGTATGATAATATGCTAAACAGTTTGAAAATGGAATGAGGTGACTGGAAAGATGGCTCAGCAGTTAAGAGCACTGGCTGCTCTTCCAGAGGTCTTGAGTTCAATTCCCAGCAACCACATGGTGAGTGATTCACAACCATCAACAGTGGAATCTAATCTCCCTTCCACCATAAAGATCTGCGTGCAGACAGAGCATTCATACATAAAATAAATAAACAAAATCTAAAAAAATGAGATGATTAAATAAGAAGAAATCTAATTTAGATGGGGTTTATATAATGTCAATTGTAAACAGTATCAGCTTTTTCATTTTTGTCTTATCACTAAAAAAAGTTGATTAATCTGAGTGCTAAGATACAGGCCTTAGAAAAACCTAATAAAACAGATTACAGAGATATTTAAATACAGACAGAGGAATTTAATGGCAAGCCAATTTCAGCATTGCATTATAAGAATAGAGAGAAACAGTCTAATACTTTCAGACAACCAACCTTGATATATCCAGTAACTGCCAAATGACAGAGGCTCCATTACAGCTAACTGGACACCTTTACCAATGTTAGATTTAAGGAGATTCAAGGAAGTAATAGTCTCATATGGTATGCATTCACCTTTTGTGAAACAAATGTTAAACTCATGGTCAGTTTGTAATAGAATTATTCCTAAAGACTGGATAGATTTGGTTAAAGGTGTTTTAGAGCCTGGTCCACATTTACAATGTAGAACCTGGTTCAGAGAAGAGGCTAAAATTATTGAACAACAGAATAAAGCTAGAGGTAGGGAACTCTCCAAAGATCAAATGCTTAGAGAAGGAGATTATGCTACTATAGAAAGATAAGCTGTAGCTGATGACCATATCCTGGATCTCTGCCATGTAGCAACTTTGAATGGGAACAGAATTTAAGAAATAAAAAAGAAAATTGAGTAATTTACTAAAGTTATACAGGGCCCAAAGTAAGCCTTTGTAGATTTCTTACAAAGATTGACTTCAGCAGCAAATAGAATGATACCAAATTCAGAAGCTAGACAAATAATAATTGAATCTCTGATTTTTGAAAATGCCAATTCTCTATGCAATAATTTGACCATTAAAGGTATGGTCAGCACCTTTGGAGGAATGGATCTGAGATACAATTAATATTGGATTTCATGAACTTGAGGGTGAATGGATAAGAAAGGTTTGAGGGGAAAATCAAAATGTCAAATGTTATAATTGTGGTAAACAAGGTTGCCTTAAAAGGAATTTTAGACAAGACATTCCTCGAAAAAATTTTTTCTAATAATAATCCATTCAGGATGCCCCTCCCTTCTGGATTATGCAGAAGGTGTGGCAAAAGTAGGCATTGAATTAATGAATGTAGTTCTACAAGGAGCATTCAAAGTAATCCTTTGACATCAGGAAACTCTGTGAGGAGCTTGTTGCAGGTCCCTATGCCAAATTCAGTTCAATCATTTCCTGCCATCATAGAGGAAGCTCATTCTCAGAGCAATTAAAGAACCTAATGCCTATTGTAAGAAACTATACTACTCTGGATAATAGAACAGCTATAGAAGAGAGAACAAAACTTCAGGAGAAACCATAAGTGAGTATTTTGGCAAACATTTATAAATAAACAAAGACCAAAATTAAAAATATGAATAAATGATGCTGGTAGACATTGAAGGTCTGGTAGACACAGGTGTGAATGTAACAATAATTTCATCAGAATCTTGGCATTCAAATTGGCCTCTTCAGGACACAAATATTCAGTTTTTAGAAATTGAAACTTTATCTCAGGTAAAGCAGAGTACGAGATGGGTTGAATGGATAAGACTAGAAGGACAGAGAGAAATATTAAAACCCTATGTGGCTAGCATAGCAATAAATTTACAGGGTTGTGATTTGCTACAATAATGAAATAGTTAGATTAATGCCCCCCAATCTTAGAAACAAACTGTAAGTTAGTGTATATTTCTGGGAAAAATATTAGAAGGTTTTTTTGAAGAACAGTCACCGATCATTCAGATTGTACAAGAACAGGGCCCAACAACTGCTGATATTTCAAAGGCACCAACAAACAACCCTATCTTTAAAATGGTTGACAGACAAACCTGTTTGGGTTAAGCAATGGCCTTTAACAATAGAGAAACTACAGGCTTTAGAAAATTGATACAGGAACAACTAGATACTCAACATATTGAAGAATCAGCCAGCCCTTGGAATTATCCTACATTTGTTGATAAAAAGAAATCTGGAAAGTGGAGAATGGTAACAAATCTAAGAGCTGTTAATAAGGTGATTCAGCCAATGGGCTCTCTATTGACCAGTTTTGCATATTGATACAAATTTGAGATCAATTTTGTTAAAACAGACTGTACCAGGGATGGTTCAACATACAAAAATCTATCAATGTAATCTACCATATGTATAAATTAAAAGAAAAAACGTTATTATCTTATTAGATGCTGAAAAAGCAATTGACAAAATGTAGCACCCCTTTATGAGAAAGGTCTTGGAGAGATCAGGGATACAAGGAACATGTCTAAATATAATTTAAAAAACAGTATACAGTAAACCAACAGTCAACATCAAATTAAATGGAGAGAAACTTTAAGTGATCCCACTAAAATTAGAAATGAGACAAGGCTGTCCACTCTCTCCATATCTATTCAACATACTACTAAAGCTCTAGCTCGAGCAACAAGACAACAAAAGAAGATCAAAGGGATACAAATTAGAAAGGAAGAAGTTCAACTTTTAATATTTGCAGATGATATAAAAGTATACATAAATAACCCCCAAAACTTTATGAAGGAATTCCTACAACTGATAAACACCTTCAGTAATGTGGCAGTATACAAGATCAACTTCAAAAAAACCAGTAGTCCTATATATGAATAATAAAGGACTAAAAAAGAAATCAGAGAACATCACTATTCACAATAGCCACAAATAACATAAAATATCTTCAGGTAAGTCTAACCAAATAAGTGAAAGACCTGTATAACAAAAACTTTTAAGTCTTTGAAGAAAAAAATTGAAGAAAAATTCAGAAAATGGAAAGATCTCCGATGCTCTTGGATAGGAAGAATCAACACAATAAAAATGACAATCCTACAAAAATCAATCTACAAATTCAATGTAATGCCCATCAAACTCTCAACACAATTCTTCACAGACCTCCAAAAAATAATACTCAACTTAATAAGAAAAAACAAAAAACCCAGGATAGCCTAAACAATCCTATGCAACAAAGGAACATCCAGAGGTGTCACCATTCCTGACATCAAGCTCTATTGTAGAGCTACAGTAATGAAAACGCTTGGTATTAGCATAAAAACAGACAGGTGGACCAATGGAATTGAATCAAAGACCTAGATATCAATTCACACACCTATAAATACCTGATTTTCAACAAAGAAGCTAAAATTATACACTGGAAAAAAAGAAAGCATCTTCAACAAATGGTGTTGGTATAACTGGATGTCAATAGGTAGAAGAATACAAATAGATCCACTTCTATGCCCATGTACAACAATGGATCAAAGACCTCAGTATAAATTCAGCCACACTGAACCTCATAGAAAAGAAAGTGAGAACTAGCCTTGAACACACTCGCACAGGAGACCACTTCCTAAACATAACCCCATAAGCACAGACACTGAGAGCAACAATTAATAAATAGGACCTTCTGAAACTGAGAAACTTCTGTAAAGCAAAAGACACAATCAATAAAACAAAACAGCAGCCTACTGAATGGGAAAAGGTCTTCACCAACCCCACATCAGAGAGTGAACTGTTCTCCAAAATATATAAAGAACTCAAGAAACTAGAAATCAAAATTCCAAATAGTTGCTAAAAATAGGGTACAGAACTAAACAGAGACTTCTCAACAGAAGAATCTCAAATAACTAAAAGACACTTAAGGGATTGTTCAACATTCTTAACCATCAGGGAAAAATTGAAATCAAAATGACTCTGAGACCATCTTACACCAGTTAGAATGGCTAAGATTAAAAATACCAATGACAGTTTATGCTGGAGAGAATGAAGAGTAAGGGGAACACTCCTGCATTGCTGGTGGGAGTGTAAACTTTTTAAGTAACTTTGGAAATCAGTACGGCAGTTTCTCAGAAAACTGGGAATTAACCTAACTCAAGACCCAGCAATACCCCTATAAAGACATTTGCTCAACCATGTTCATAGCAGTATTATTCATAATAGCCAGAACCTGGAAACAACCTAGATGTCCCTTAACAAAAAATGGATAAAGAAAGTGTGGTACATTTACACAATGGAATACTACTCAGCAGAAAAAAAAATGACATCTTGAAATTTGTATGCAAATGGATGGAACTAGGAAAAACCATTCTGAGTGAGTTAACCCAGATTCAGAAATAGGAGCATAGTATGTGCTCACTCGTAAGTGAATATTAGATGTAAAGCAAAGGATAACCAGTCTGTCATCCATGACCCCAGAGAAGCTACGTATCAAGGAGTACCCTAAGAGACACATACATGAAATTCCCTGGAAAGATGAATTAGACAAGACCTTCTGAAAAAAAAAAGGGGAGCCTGGGGGTGGAAGAGAAGAGAGGGTGAAAGGGGAAAAGCAATGAAGAAGGGAAGGGGAAAGAAAAACTTGAGAGAACAGGATGGTCAAGGTGCGGGGAGAACAGATGGAAAGCAAGGAAAGAGATATCTTGATTGAGGGAGTCATTATGGTGCTAGCAAGGAACCTGGCATGAGAGAAATTCCCAGAAATTCACAAGGATAACCCCAGCTAAGACCACTATAATGGGGAGAGATAGGAGGTTGTCTCCTGTGCTCATGTGTTGCAGTCTACCTCCCACTTTCTCTTCTATCAGTTTCAGTGCAGTCAGATTTATATTGAGGTCTTTAATCCATTTGAACTTGAGTTTTGTGCATGGTGATAGATATGGATCTATTTTCATTCTTCTACAGGTTGACATCCAGTTATGCCAGCACCATTTGTTGAAGATGCTTTCTTTTCATTCATTGTATATTTTTAGCTCCCTTGTCAAAAATCAGGTGTTCATAGGTTTGTGGGTTAATATCAAGGTCTTCGATTCGATTCCATTGATCAACGTCTCTGTTTTAATGCCAACACCAAGCTGTTTTCATTACTGTAGTTCTGTAATAAGAGTTTGAAGTCAGGGATGGTAATGCCTCCAGAAGTTCCTTTATTGTATAGGATTGTTTTGGCTATCCTGGGTTTTTTGTTTTTCCATATAAAGTTGATTATTGTTCTCTCAAGGTCTGTGAAGAATTTTGTTGGAGTTTTGATAGGGATTGCATTGAATCTATAGATTGCCTTTGGTAGAACTGCCATTTTTACTATGTTGATCCTACCCATCCAAGAGCATGGGAGATCCTTCCATTTTCTGGTGTCCTCTTCAATTTCTTTCATCAAAGCCTTAAAGTTCTTGCCAAATAGATCTTTCACTTCCTTGGTTAGTGCAACCCCAAGATACTTTATGTTATTTGTGGCTATTGTGAAAAGTTAAGTTTCTCTGATTTCCCTCTCTGCTTCTCTCTTCTTTGTGTATAGAAGGGCTACTGATTTTTTGGAGTTGATCTTGTATCCTGCCACATAACTGAAGGTATTTATCAGCTGTAGAAGTTCTCTTTTTATGAAGCTACAGTTACCCTGATACCAAAACCACACAAAGACTCAACCAAGATAGAGAATTACAGACCAATCTCACTCATGAACATTGATGCAATCTTTCTCAATAAAATATGGTCAAACCAAATCCAAGAACACATCAAACAAACAATCCATTATGATCAAGTAGGCTTCATCCCAGAGATGCAGGGCTGGTTCAACATATGAAAATCAGTCAATGTAATCTATCATATAAATAAACTTAAAGAAAAAAATCATTGATCATTTCATTAGAGGCTGAAAAAGCATTTGATAAAATTCAACGCCTCTTTATGATAAAGGTCTTGGAGAGGTCAGGGATACAAGGATTATATCTAAATATAATAAAAGCAATATACAGCAAACCAACAGCTAATATCAAATTAAATGGAGAGAAACTCAAAGCCATTCCACTAAAATCAGGAACAAGACAAGGCTGTCCACTCTCACCATACCTCTTAAATATAGTGCTTGAAGTTCGCAATAAGACAACATAAGGATATCAAGGGGATTCAAATCGGAAAGGAAGAAATCAAACTTTTGCTATTTGCAGATGATATGATTATGTACATCAGTGACCCTAAAAATTCTTCCAAAGAACTCCTACAACTGATAAACACGGAAACTCTTATAAAGAAAAACATTTAGTGAGATGGCTTACGGTTTCAGAGGTTTAGTCTATTTTCATCATGTTAGGACATGGCAATATGCAGGCATACATGGTGCTGGATAAGAAACTGAGAGTCATACATCTTGATCCACAGAAAACAGGAAGTGAACTGTGACCCTGGGCATAGCTTGATCATAGGAGGCTTTAAAGCCCACCCCACAGTGACACATTTCATCCAACCAAGCCACACCTACTCCAACAAAGTCACACCTCCTGATAGTGCCACTCCCTTTGAGGGCACGTTTTTAAGCCACCACAGTGGTGCAGGTTTTGATCCCAGCTATCCAGGAGGATGAACTGAAAGTATCATAAGTTCAAGGGAACCCTGTGCAACACAATGACACTGTCCAAAAATTTAAAATATAAAGAAAAGTAGAAGGCATTTCAGGGATATATTTCAGTGATAATATGGTTATCTAATGTATACAAGACCCTAGGCTCAATCTCTACTACTGAAAGAAATGCATGGACATTGAAAATAGACACATAGCAATTGACATAGAACTTTTCTAGTGATATAGGACTAAATATGAATAAAAGATGTTGTAGTGGTTTGAATGAAATGTTGCAGTAGGTTAGATTTGTTATAGGAACTATGTCACTGGAGGAAGGCTTTGAGATTTCAAATGCCCAAGCCAGGCCCATGTGTCATTCTTTTCCTGCTGTCTGTCCTCGTCAAATACAAAACTCCTAGCTACCTCTCTAGTGCCAGGTCTTCCTGCATACTGCCATGGCTTTCTGTCATGACAATAATGG
This sequence comes from Myodes glareolus, assembly GCF_982192425.1. NCBI lineage: Eukaryota > Metazoa > Chordata > Mammalia > Rodentia > Cricetidae > Myodes > Myodes glareolus. Next base: position 100,607,548 of record NC_142034.1, read on the forward strand.
ACTAAACCTCTGAGCTGCAATTCAGACCCAATTAAATGTTGCATGGATCACAACAATAGAAATGAAGACAGTTATGTGTGAACCTTAGGCCAATATTTAGCATTACTGTTCCATCTTAGGATGTACAAAGAGTTATGGAGATGGCTCAGCATTTAAGAGCATTTACTATTAAAGCATGCAAACCTAAGGTCAAATCTCTAGTACCTATAGCCAGGCATGGTCTAACACATGCAAACCTCAGTAATGTGGATAAAGTAGAATCACTAGGGCTTACTGGCTGCCAACCTATTTACAGATTCAGTGAGAGATGCTGTCTCAGGTGAACAAGGCAGGGAAGAAAAACCAGGTCAACCAAAGTCCTCTCTGGCTTCCACAACATATGCCATACATGTACATACACAACACACATACACACACACACATACTACACTAACACAAAAATGATAAAACAGACATTTTTAAGATGAAGGATAAAAATTTGTTATGTAGATAATTAAGACTGAACATGGTAACATAAAATAAATATATACTATGTCTGGAACAAAGGTTCTCACATGTCTGTCCCTGCTCAGGAACTGAAGGAAGTTAATGATGTCATAGCAAAAGCATAGAGACCAAATCTCAAGTCCATTGCAAAATGATATTTGAGGGCAAACTCAGGGTAGGGTCACATCCCAAGAAAACAGCCAGCATAGCCCTAGCATATTACAAGAAAGGCAAAAAAAATTAGTGATCTTTCCCAATAAAACAGAAAGAAACCAAAGAGAAAGCTAAGTGCAAAATAAACAGAGGAAAGAAAGTGAGAAACAGTAGGAAACCAGACATCATAAAAACAGAAAATGTAAGAAATTTAACACAGTTCTAAATCAATTTTTCAAAATAATAATAGGAAGAAGAAGAAGAAGAAGAAGAAGAAGAAGGAGAAGGAGAAGGAGAAGGAGAAGGAGAAGGAGAAGGAGAAGGAGAAGAAGAAGAAGAAGAAGAAGAAGAAGAAGAAGAAGAAGAAGAAGAAGAAGAAGAAGAAGAAGAAGAAGAAGAAGAAGAAGACGTTGATATTAAGAATAAAGAAGAAAACACAAAATATCAATATGAGAAAAAATTATGGGAAAATAAAATGAAAACTGAAAAATGAATAGCCAGGCTATGATCCTTATAAGCTAGAGGGATGCATAGATCTCCCTGGAAAGAGAAAATAGATGAGATGTCCTGGGTAAACTGGGGACTGGGGGAGGGGTCCAGAGGGGAAGTAGTGGGAACATGAGGGACAAGGATGGTTAAGCTGGGGGGGGTAGGGAAGGAGGGGGAGAGCATTGAAAGACACATCTTGATAAGAGGGAGCCATTGTGGGGTTAAGGAGAAACCTGGTGCCAGGAAAACTCCTAGGAATTCTCAAGAATGACCCCAGTACCTGATGAAAGCAGATACAGAGATCCACAACCAAACACTGGGCAGAGCTCTGGGAGTCCAGTAAAAGAGAGGATTGAGAGATTAATTATATGAGCAAGGGAGGGTTGTCAAGATTATGACAGGGAAACCACCAGAGATAGCTGACCTGACTTTAGGGAGCTCACTGACTCTGGACGGACAGCGGGAGCTGTCATGGGACAAACCAGCAATGGGACCAGGACCTGTGTCTAATGCATGAGCTGGTTCTTTGGAACCTAGTCCCTATGGTAGGATGCCTTGTTCAGCCTCGATGCAGTGGGTAGGAGCTTGGTCCGGCCTCAACTTGATAGCCAAGCTTTGTTGATTCCCATGGGAGGTCTTACTCCATCTATATGGAAACTGAGGAGGAGTGGATGGGAGCGGAAAGAAGGGGGTAGGGGGAGGGAACAGGATGAAAGGAGGAAGGGACAACTGGTTGGTATATAAAATAAGTAAATAATGAAAATAAAAGAAAACTGAAAAATGAGAATCTAGAATCAAATATGAGAAACCAAAATATGGCAAAATATTAAAAACTCACCTACCTGTTTTTTTAAAGAAATAAATATCCTTTGAAATAGTAAGTGGCTTAAAGAAATATAACTCTTATTGAAAGACAAATCCATGCCATTAAATTGTATGATACTATATAAAACAATGGGCTAGCGATATCTTGCTTGGCAAATGCCTACCATGTAAGCATGAGGAAACTGGACTTGATCCCCAGGACCCATGTTCAAAAAAATCACTCACATGGGTGTCCCTAGCTCATCAGTCACACAGCCTAGCCACATTGGAGAGTTTCAGAATCCAGCCCACCATCTGAAAATAAGACACTCAAGGTGGGGAGAGACTGAGAAGATAGGCAGCATGGATTTCTTGTCTCCATGGACCCCTACACATCACACAGCTGAAGGAACATGAACACACACATATACACACAGATAGTCAGACATATAGAAAAGGATGTTCTAAATTATTTAATTCCCATGTACAATTGCCTTAGGAGGATTGCTGTCCCTCTGCAGTCTTACATAGTTTGGGTGAGCCAGCACTCTCCCTGCAGGGACACACAGACAAGACTTCATCAGGATGATAAACTGGCTGACCCTACAAGGGAATTCCAGTCCCTTAAGCCTTGCTAAGTTCTTACAAATTCCTATACAGGCCTCCTGATCTCCACACCATGTATTATGCTTTATGAACACAATTTCAATGGAAGCCCTTGTCTCTACTGGAAGGTAACTCCAAGAATTGTATACCAAGGTTATGAAAAATTATTTAACAGAGTAATCCCCCAGGATTCCAATAATAATACATCCTACTGCCTCTTATCAACATTAGACTGTAGCTAGGCAAACCTGTCTTTCATTTCTCTCTATCAGGAAGAGGTGTGGCTGGAAGTGGTGTTTGATGTATGACTATATGTGTCTAGTTCTGTGAGCAAGTCTGAGATTTTTGTTGGTCATGTATAATAGAGGACTGTGAGGATGTACTCTGTGCATCCACACATGTCACGTATGTATTCTCATGTGGGTACATCCATGTTTGTATGTGCAGAAGCTGCTTATACTCAGTGTGACAGATGTTCAAACTTTGAGCAGCACACGCTGGCGATTCTGGATGGATGATGGATGACACTGTTGCTAAGGTGCCTGCCTTCATCGCCATCCATCTCTCAGAGATCTCTCTGGGGTTGTGGCTCTCCCTAAGTCCTGTCGCTGACAGATCGGTTCCCCAAGAACATTTTTTACAAACCTCGATGCAGCCAGTGGATGAAGCAGCTCCAAACACCAGGGAAAAAAAGCTCATCCATGGGTGTCAGTGGTTTCTACCAGCTGATGAACTGACACTACTCTGGGGTGTTGTCTTAAAACTCAGCACATTTTTATATTTCAAGATGTGTTTGGGCTTCATCAATGTCTCCTCAGTCCTTTGTTCTTGATGTTTCATTACGCCGGCGATCAGTCCTGACAGCCTAAACAGAGCTTGATCCGGACAGCTTATTCTTTAAATGAATGATCCTTACATCTTCTGACACCACTTACATCCCCCCTGAAATGTGCTCTTCAACATCTGGCAGAGCCAGTTGTAGCTGCCAGAACTTTCTTAATCCAATAATCAAAACAGGTGCCAGAGAAGTAAATCTATGACTGTTAATTTTCTAAGCCCTGCTCTTCTTTTTCCCCAACCTATATTGTTTGGAAACGAATGTCAGCTCGCTGCTCAGCCCATTAGAGGAAGATTCAAGAAAAACAAATGGTCAAGGGCGCTTGCAAGCTGACAGTCAGATGGAATCTTTTAAACTTCTTGCAGAAAAGAAGCTGGGCTTTATTTTGTTCTTTGTTTAGAAGAGTTCATAGGGGAAGTCCTTTTATGTTTTATTCCAACACTGATTCTCAGATGTTCTGGTCATTTTTTATTGCCATCTTGATACAACCTATACGCACCTTGGAAGAGAGAACCTCAGTTAAGAAATTGTCTCCATTATATTGGCCTGTGGCCATGTCTGTGGGATAGTGCATTAGTTGGTAATCAATATAGGCAAGCCCCGTTCACTGTGGGCAGTGCTATCCCTAGGCAAGTAGACCTGGTTTACATAAGAAAGCTAGTTAGACATGTTCCTAAAGTGAGTCAGAGAGCTAGCCAGCAAGCTCCAGCTGTCCTTAGTTATCTTAGTTAGGGTTTCTATTGCTGTGAAGAGACACTAGGACCACTGCAACTCTTATAAAGGAAAACATTTCACTGGGGCTGGCTTATAAGCCAGAAGTTTAGTTTGTTATCTTCATAGCAGGAAGCACAGCAGTGTGCAGGCAGACAGGGTGCTGGGGAAGGAGCTGAGAGTTCTGCATTTGGATCTTCATGCATCAGGAAGTGACAGTGACACACTAGGCCCAGCTTTAGCATCTGCAACATCAAAGCCTGCTCTCAACAGTGACACACTTCCTCTAACAAAGCCACACCTACTCTAATAAAGCCAAACCTATTTGTGTCACTCCTTGGTGACCAAACATTCAAACACATGAGTCTATGGGGTGCCCTTCCTACTCAAACTCCCACAATGGCTCCTGCCTTCGGTTTCCTGTCTTGACTTCCCTCAGTGGTGATAGTGGCATGGAAATACCAGCAAAATAAACTCTTTCCTTCCCAAGTTGTTTTTGGTCAGAGTGTCCTACTACGGCAACAGGAATTTGTAAATTTGTCTTGTATCAAACCTCAAGAATGTCCATTAAGTTACATAATGTTCATTAAGTCATATAAATCAGAATATCTCCAACATGATTTACTGGGTCAAAATCTCGGTGGGAGAGTGAGAACACACATTTACCAGGCTCTTGGGTGATGGAAGTCCTGGCAGTTTGAGGTCATCTGATCTAAAGATTGTACACTGAAGACACAAAAGAAACCTACCAGGGGTGGCCACTTAGAAAAGGCAATCCAGCCTGGTCCCTTCTCCCAATTTGAGGAATGTAAAAAACCTAAATGTCTTGCCTTAAAATTAGGATTGAAGCCTGTAAAATGTCATTCAGTAAAAAAATTTAGAAAAAACAAATTTCGATTTTATTTTATGTCCAGTTACAGTATGCGTAAAAAGGGGGGAGGATAAGTGGGGGGGAGAAAACAGAAAGCAAGAATTTTGACTAAATTGTATGTGACAGACTGTGTTCTAGACATTCTTTATAGGCCATTTTATTTTATCCTAGGACAGACACAACAGAATGACAAGACTGAGAGATGAGAAGGGGAAGGAGGGAGAGAGAGGTACAGAGTCAGAGAAATATTGCTGATGTGTAGAAAGGTCTAAGAAGACACCAACAGCCATAGAAACTGAGAGAAAAGGTGGGATGCTAACTATGTTCTCTATGGTTCTATAGCAATGGACAACAGTTGGGTAGCTTCAACACAGATGTGTTCTTTGTAGTTTTCATGATCAGGAGATACAGACAGGACTGACATCTTCAGCAGCTGGGAGGGCAGGGTCTGTTCCAGGCTTTCTTTATTGTCTTAAACATAACCAGATTCTCCCTATTGCTTTCCCCACAACAGACCCATGCAGACCTGCCTGGGCCACCTTTTTGCCTATTTGTCTCCTTCATCCACGATTTGTTTTCTTTGTGTCCTCTGGAAGTGAGTACTTCATTGGGAGCCCCTTCTTGTCTGCATCCATGTTGAGATTTCTCTCTCTCTCTCTCTCTCTCTCTCTCTCTCTCTCTCTCTGTCTGTCTGTCTGTCTCTCTCTCTCTCTCTCTCTCTCTCTCTCTCTGTATGTGTGTGTCCTTCTTAGTCTCTTCCCTCGCTACATCAGTGACTTTCTTCTAGTAAACAACTTTCCATGCATTGCAAATGTCATCCAAATTACAGATTACTAAATAATGTATTAGAAATTTGAGAGCATTCTTATCACCCTAGGTTCATGTATGTAAGAGAAAATAGTCTCTAAAAAAAGTTCTGTTGGAGTGGGTTGGCAGAATCGCATTCAATCTCCCATCAACTATAAGGAAATAATCTATATTACTCCTCTCATTGCTTTCAGGAACTCCAGCCACTGCCAGTTTTATTACCACTACTATTGCTGCTACCATAGTAATAACTATTACTATTAATCATCACCAACATTTCAAAAATAATAGTGAACATTAATACAGCCTTTCTACATTCCAGGCACTGTGTTAATTACAACGACTGTTGAATTTACAAAGTAAAACTAGGAATGACTTAACACAACTCCATTCCCTGATGATATATAGAGGTTGAGAGGAGACGAACAGCCCCACCACTGATCACATAGATGATGCTGGCAAGAGCTAGGATTTTGAGTAGGGTGTGCCTTACCTCAAGTGCAGTGTCCGCCACATAAAACCTGGGCTGTGCACCTGGAGATGGCTTATCAGTTAAGAGTCCTTCAGCTCTTTACAGAGGACTACAGTCTCCTAGGTGAACCCAGATCCTGCCAAGTTGACAATTAGCATTAACCATCATATCATACATGGCTGAGTGACTTTGGAAAATATTCTCCTGATTCCTAATTCAGTAATTTTCCTTCATATAATAGTTGCTCAAAGATTTAGCTCATATCTTCAATATGCGTCCCCAGCTAGAGCCGCTACCGCCCCTTTAGGAATATCTTGCTTTGTTGGTCATCAGAATTCTTTGGAGTCACATCTGGATAGGACTGTTGACTGTTTCCCTCTCTTGGCAGCTTATACAGTTCTTTCTAGCCCTGTGAAAGTTAGACCACAGGAAAGGGGCTTTCAGGTTGGATTTAGCTTGAGTCTTTCAAGTTCTGAGTGTTTGGAATCCTCAGTCCAGGGATTACTTTCAACCTTTGAGAGGAAACAAAGGGCAACAGCAAGAACCTATATTGTTTTGGGAGTCTGGTCTTATCCTTCACCAATTAAAGCTCCCCTCCATGTTTTTCACATTCCCCCCTCATATCACCTACATCTGTTATTCCTCTCTTTATCTCCCTCAGCGTTCCATTTCTACTATCCTGATTTCTGTGATTAACCCAAGTTACACACTCACGGGTAAAGACTGGGAGCTAGATGAGGGAGAGAGCATGAGGCAGTTGTCTTCCTGTGTCTGGGTTATCTCATTCAAGATAATCTTTCCTATTTCCATCAAGTTACCTGTGAAATTCATTACCTCATTTTCATTACAGTTGAAGAGTGCTCCATGTATACAGTGACACCCATATCCTAAGGGAAACCAGAAACCTCTTAATAGGAGAGAAATTATGTGTGGAATAAGAAATCTAACCAATGACCTGGAACTAGTAAGGTCCTGGATCTTAGAAGCTAACATACCACCATCACTTATTAAACCAGTATAATTCCTAAGTGCATTCTAGAACTTATTCTTTTTTTAAAAAAGGAGAGAAACTATCTTTTTTCATTATACATACCAAATCCAAGTTCTCACTCTCTTCCCTCCTCCCATTCCCTCCACTCACACCCCCCACCCAACCCACTATCTCCTCCCCAGAGAGGGTAAGGTCCATTGCTCTGGGGAAGGTTCAAGGTCCTCCCTACTGTATCTGAACTGAGCAAGGTATCCATCCAAAGACAATAGGTTCCCAAAAAGCCAATACAAGCAGTAGAGATAAATCCTGGTACCACTGCCAGTGGCCCCTCAGTCTGCCCCAGTCATGCAACTGTCAACCACATTCAGAGGGACTAATTTGGTCCTATGCTTGTTCCTGCCCAGTCTGGCTGGAGTTGGTGAGCTCCCATCAGCTCAGGTAGACTGTTTCAGTTGGTGTACCCATCATGGTCTTGATCTCTTTGCTCATATTCTCATTCCTCCCTCTCTTCAACTGACTTTGGCAGCTTAGTCCAGACCCACACCGGCAGGGCCCTGCCTCTGTTTCCATCAGTTGCTGAATGAAGGTTCTATGGTGATGTTTAAGATATTCATCAGTTTGACAACAGAGCAAAGCCAGTTCAGGCACCCTCTCCTCTATTGCTTAGGGTCTTAGCTGGGGTCATCCTTGTGGATTCCTGGGAATTTCTCTAGAGCCAGGTTTCTTGCCAGACCCATAATGGCTCCCTCAATCAAGATATCTCTTTCCTTGCTCTCATTTCTTCCATCTTGACTATCCTGTTCCCTCAAGTTCTCCTCACCCTTCCTCTTCTCCCCTTCTTTTCCCCTTCCACCCTCCCTACTCCCTCCACCCCTATGTTCCCAATTTTGTCAGGTGATCTTTTCTATTTCCCCTTTTCAAGTAGATCTATGTATGTTTTTCTTAGCTTGTTACCCAGCTTCTCTAAGATCATGAACTATATACAGGCTCAATATCCTTTGTTTATACATAGTAGCCACTTATGAGTGACTACATACCATATTCGTCTTTTGGGGTCTGGGTTACCTCACTCAGGATGGTGTTTTCTAGTCCCATCCATTTGCATGCAAATTTCAAGATTTCATTGTTTTGTTTTGTTTTGTTTTTTCCTCTGAATAGTACTCTAATGTATAAATGTGCCACATTTTCTTTATCCATTCTTCATTTGAGGGGCATCTGGGTTGCTTCCAGATTCTGGTTATTACAAATAATGCTCCTATGAACATAGTTGAACAAATGTCCTTGTACTATGATTGAGCAATTTCTGTGTATATGCCCAAGAGTGGTATTGCTAGATCCTGAGGTTGCTTGATTCAAAAACACCAATGAGAGCTTCTGATAGAGAGGATGTGGAGCAAGGGAAACACTCCTCCATTGCTGGTGAGAAAGCAAACTTGTACAACCACTTTGGAAATCAGTATGGTGGTCTCTCAGAAAATTAGGCATATTCTTAAACACTCAAACAAGTATAAATTAACTCTTCATCAAAGATGCTTCTTTTTACAGTAAATGGAGACCATTAAAAAAAAACAGAGCTTAATCTGTTGGGGAGGGCTGACAGTAGGTCCAGGGTTTATCCTGGGTACATGGATGGACTTTTTGGAGCCCATTCCCTATAGTAGGATACATTGTTCATCCTTGATACAGTGGAGAGGCTTTGTCCTGCTTCAATTTGGTATACCAAACTTGACTCCCCAAGGGAGGCCTTACCCCCTCTCAGGAGTGGATGGGGGATAGGGAGAGGTTGAGGGCAGGAGAAGGGGAGCAAGGAGAAATTGGGGCTAGTACATGATATTTTAAAAATTAATATAAGGTTTAAAAACACTGAAAAATATATCATAATGCAGATACACGTGACCAGGGAGCACTGTGAAGAGGGCACGGGAGGGCTATAAGAGCCAGAGGATCAGGAGGTCTGCTGTGAGATTGAATCTCCTAGAAATGACAAGGAAGCTATGCCCAGAATAACTGAATAATATGGCTTCCTAAACAAGACCTGGAAATAAACTCAAGAGATGTCCTAACATAGGTAGGGAAAGGCTCACAGGGCCTCACCCCTTGGCAAAGAACTACAAGGGCCTAATAACCCCTGAGAAAGGAAGAATTAGCCTCTCCCAGAGATGAGTCCTATAATGGTTATCTAATACAAAGTGGTCAGCCCTGAAATCAAATACACACAAGTCACAGTAAATGGATTCATCAGGTTATGTTTATATGTTTATGCAATTTCTATATTTGTCACAGTAATAATCAGAAAGAGACATCAGTTAGGGAGGGAAGGAAAAATGGATGTAGTTGGAGGAAGGACAGTGATGAGGGAAGTTACTTACTATATTTTAATTGTAATTTTACCAACTAATAAAGAAAGAGCCAGACTCAATAAACTATTTCCCAAACACCAAGCCCAGCAGCTGTCTGTTTTGTAAATAGTTTTAGTGGCACACAGACACACCCGTTCACTCACAAGTGTCTATGGCTGTTTTGCCACTGCAGTGGCGAGCAAAATGATATAGAGATCAAGTGTTCTGCAAAACTAAGCATATTTTACAACTTGCCTTTTACAGAAAAAAATATATACTCCCCAGTGGTTTTTGTTTTGGATTTTGGTTTTTAAGACAAGGTCTCCTTTTAGGCCCAGGCTGGCCTTGAATTTGCTATGCAGTCAAGGATCTAAAACTTCAGATATTCTGAATTCTACCTTCTCAGTGCTTGGATTTCAGGTATGCCCCCATCCTGGTTTATGTGGTGTTGTGTGTCAAACCCAGAGCCTTGTGTATGCTAGCCAAGTACCAATTTGTGGTAGTATAAATAAAAAATGGCCCCATAGGCTCATATATTTGACTACTTTGTCACCAGGGAGTGGAACTGTTTGAAAGGAGGTGTGACTTGGAGGAACTGTGTCACTGGTTCCTTTTTGACACTGAGGTGTCAAAAGTCTAGGCCAAGTCCAGTCTCATTCATATTCTCTCTCTCTCTCTCTCTCTCTCTCTCTCTCTCTCTCTCTCTCTCTCTTTCTCTGTCTCTCTGCAGATTATGCTATATCTCTCAATTACCTCTCCAGGACCTTGCCTGCCATGCCTGCCCTGATGATTTCTACCTTGATGTTAATTGACTAAAACTCTGAAACTATAAACCAGCCCCAATTCAATGTTTTCTCTTATAAGAGTTGCTGTGTTCATGGTGTCTCTTCACAGCAATAGAACAGTGACCAAGACATAACTGAAAGACATCTATAACCTTCTATAAAATGATGCAACATTCTGTGCATCATCCAGTCTCCCAGCAAACATGCTCAAGCATGCTAATGCTGTATTGCAGTGAATACTTGCAATAGAAAGCTATCCAAGACGTCTATAAAAGCTAGAATGGAAAAAGACAGGAAAAAGGATTGAAGAAGCCTATCTGAGAATAGATATGGGGAGATTCTCATGCCACCAAAATACTACTCAAGGCATTTTTGAGGGTCATGGAAGCTAGAAGCCCCTCTTGAAGAAATCACTGCCTTTCTCTACATATGCATTTCTATTTATGTTTTTAACATCATCATTAAGTAACCTGTATATGGTCTTCCCATTGTAACCACCACTGATGTTTAACTAATAAAAGTAGGAAAATTACTGGCATGGCATATATTCCCACAATATCAGGATAAAGACAGTCTTAGGAAGATAGGCTAAGAAAAGAGTCCTTGATTTAGAAACAAGATCTTCATAAAGATTCCCTCTAGACCCATCACTCAGCTATGTAACCTTGAATGAGTCATTCCACCTCTCTGATATTTTCCATCTGTTTTCTCTCCGCCCGGAATGTTCTGGCTGGGACAGCTCAGCTCTTTATAACCCTCCATGGCTAGCTACTCATTGTCATTCAGGTATTAGCTCAAGTGTCACTTCCTAAGAAGAGCCATCCTAACCCTCCACAGTTCCACCCAAACAGTGGGTTTCATGAGAGTTACTTTATTTAACTTGTCTTTATATTTTCATTGTTTACCATCCCTCTAGCTGGAATTGTGTTCCTCAAAGGCATGGACTTTCCTATCATATGAACTCTAAACCCAGAACTTAGTAATACACCTGCCTTGTGGTGGGAACTCAACAGATGTTTGTTGAAGAACTAAGAACTGAATGTGTGCACTAATGAGTGACCTACATCATATAGTCAAGACTCTCTATAAAATAAATTTTTGATAACGCTAGACAAATATAATCAAAAATGTGATTTGCTCCCCAGTCCTCATTGGAGAATTAATATTTCTATCCAAGTAAAAGACACTATGAGCCCATATAAAGCAGGAGGTCTTAACAATGACAATACAAATCTGCTTATCAGGTCCCTTCCAATGCTACAGAAAAATCTCAACATACAATTTAAGAGTACACATACTCATAGACTTGTTATCATGAACATACACAAACATCCCCAAGTGTACCCCAGTGTTAGCCCCTGCTGTTATTTTAATTTATCTCCATGTTATCTCTAAGTATGGAGGAGCTAAGGAAGGGCAGACATCTTTCCATGTCTTGAACACAAATAAGTCAGTCCTTCCACACAATCTTATTTGTAGAGTAGACAGAGGTGAACGTGAGCTTAAGACAAGCTTTGTGCTTCCATGCTTGTTTTGGAATTCCCAGTCTCTCTCTCTCTCTCTCTCTCTCTCTCTCTCTCTCTCTCTCTCTCTCTCTCTCTCTCTCTCTCTGCAGAACCTCTCCTTAACTCCCTTTCCTTCCCCATAGCTCGCATTTATCCCGCTTATCTACAAATCCAGACTTCAAAAACCCCTTTCTGTCCTCCACCCCATAGACAGAACAGTGCTTCAATATATATAATCAGCCTGCATTGATCAGCATTCTCCATAGGAGCACACCCAATAGGATAAGCAGCAATTGGCTCACCCCCTTACAGAGCTCAGAAGTCCCAAAATGTGTCACATGCTCTGTGTTCAGTTCACATCTGTAGATCTAAGATCACAGTAGAAGATCAGTGTAGCATTTCAAAAACAAATAAAATTCACTTCTTGCCTTCACTTTTCTGACCCCATCAAGGTTCAGCCAGTTGCTGAGACCCATTGCATGAATGAGGGTGATCTTCTTTATACAGTCAAGTGATACGAGTGGTACCAGTTCTGGAGGCATTCAAGGACACTCCTCGAAACAGTTTCATCTTCGCTCAGAGTATCCTACCCGTCAAGTTTATACATAGAATAAACCACTGTACCTGTTGGCATCATTCAAAATAATGCTGGATTTAATCATTTATATTGGATTAGGCTTTCTCCACTCCTGGGAATTTATTTAAATTCTCATGGATCTCCAGTGCTACCACCTATGAAATCGGAATGTGATTTCTGAACATTATAGAGTCAATTTTCTCACGTTTCTTTCAGAGAAAAAAAAACATTCAAACATTCTGCGTGGATGCTCTGCACCCAAGCTGCACACACATCACAGTCAGATTCCAGAAAATGGCTTTCCCTGGGGAGATGTTAACACAACTCTGTTCATCCAACATGGCGCAGCACCAGCAAAGCTAGCAGCCCAGCTTAGTAACCAATGAGTTTGTTGCATGTGTTACTTTCAGCAGCATGCCAGCACAGAAACAACTGGTTCGCCAAGAGGTTTCATCCCACCGCAGGTGACAGACAGCCTTCTAAAAGCTGCGCTGTTGGAGTCCTGCCTTCCATTTAACCTCCCATCTCTTGCACAGTCCTTCACTGCCCAAGGACTACTGACTGGAATCCAAGGTGAGCCCAAGGTCAGCTCTGCCGCAGGATGTATGATGGCGTGGTCATGCTACGTCCTTGAGAGAAAGGTTGTACTATACCACTTAGAGGATATGAGAGGAGGTTTGCTCTGCACCCACTCTGTTGAAGGCAGTGAGTCTCTTTGCAGCCTCCCTCCCCATAGCCGTCTTATATTTACGCTGACATCTTGACAGGAACAAAAATTCTTCCTATGCAGAAAAAAAAAACTGTTTTTTAAACTCTTGGATCTTTTCTACCTTAAACAAATTCATTTAAGTTTTTTCTAATTAATATTTGTGTCAAAAACTCCTTTTAAAGTTTACCTTACCTCAGAGTCCTAATTATTTAAGCAAGATGTGATGGAGGAGCCAGGGATAGCTTACTAGGAAACAGCTCTTACTTCACCAGCATGAGGACCTGAGCTTGGATTCCCAGAACATACAGAAAAAGCCAGGTGTGGTCCCACATACTCTTACAATGCCAATGTTGGAGGGAGTGAGACGGAAGGAGGAGTGGAGCTAGCTGGCTAGCAAGCCTACCAGAATAATGGTAAGACATCCTAAGAATAAGGTGGAAAACGACAGATCAGGATCCCTGATGTCCTCCTTGACCTGTGCACATGTGCACATGGGTGCATACATTTGCACATATGCACAGCACATACACAAACACAAGCAAAGGGACAGCATTCCTATGTTTGTGAAAGAGATGTATTTGCCAAGAGTGGCTAGTAAAAGACCCCCTGCCTTCCAACTCCTATGTCAGTACTAAGTGCCTGAAGTTATTACCCTATTGCCCAGGTCAGCATTGCAGAGACACAGGGTGGTAGGTTAAGTACCCTCTCTTAGCCTTACTCCCCTCATTTTTCATGAAGGAACAGGGGTGCCAACCTTATGAGAATTACAATCCATCCCATTTTCCCAGAGAACTCATTCTGTTCTTCACTAAAAGACGGATGCTCAGAGTGTGTGCTTGGAAATGGTCCCCAAGTGCTAGACAAGGTCATGTGCTAAGCTGGACCTGAGTTTTCTTTGCAAATGCCTTTGACTTGGTGGGACAAAATGCACCAGCTCAGAGCCCAGGAACAAAAAGGATATTTGAAAGAACAATTAACTTAGGGTAGCTAACCCTTAGAAGGAAGAGATTATCACATCAACAAAATGCCCTTGTCTCTCCTTTCTCCTCTGGCATATGACTCAGCAGCAGTGTCAGCTGCTTCGTTTCCATTAGAACCAGCTCACCCATTACTAACTCTAAAAAGGGCATCTTTAACCTTCCGCTTTTAGGTAGCAGTATGGTCCTCACTCACAGAATGCAACGTTCTGCTGCTTTGAAAAGAACCAAATAGTGACTGTGCTAACTAGGGTTGTGGCCCCTCCAACTCTCCTAGAGAACCCAGAAAGATCATGTATTCCTGGTCCATGCCCCAGCAAGCTCCCAAACACCAGCAACTACAGGATTTGAGCACCGTTGCTGTCCCTCAGGAAACAGTCTTTCAGCCTCAAGCATGATTTATTAATTTTGCTGCTTTGGCGAGGTCATTTATCAAAATTCCCTCAACAGTTCAATTAGGAACGGCCTGCCTCCCAAATTGGGGTTGGTTTTCTCATCTTCCCAAGCCAGCTTGTGGTCTGCATCACTGCCTTGACCACCCTTGGTTTGGGGAGTACCAGATGAAATCAATCACACCTCCCACTTATCGACTTCACAATTTTCGCTGCACGAAGACACCACCGAGGAGATGGAGCAGATAAATGTTTGCCCTTTTCTGTGGCACCTGATTGCTGTTCCTGCGGAACTGAAGGATGGGACTTCATCCCTCCACCTACTGACAGCCTTGCCACTCTGCTTCCTAGACCCACACCCACACTGAGGAATAAGAATGCATAAATCCTTCCTCCTGAAGCCCTCATCATCTCTATGCCCCCAACTTTTCTCCTCCAATTCATTCTCCATATGGCATCTAGAAGAATAATAGCAAATACAAATGTGACATCATTACTTTCTTATTTAAAGCCATCAGAGTCTCCAGATTGCTCCAATGAAAAAGTCAAACACATTTTTGTAATATGCATGTGCAAGGGTGTATGTGTGTGTGTTTGTGTGTGCACATGTTTGTGCAGGTGTGCATGCAGGTGTGCATGCATGGATTTGGAGGCCAGTGGTCAACCACAGCTGTCATGAGTCTCCAATTTGGCTTTTGAGTCAAGAATTCTCAAGAACCTGGAACTTACTAAGTAGACCATGCTGACTGGGAAGCAAACCCCAGAGGTCTGACCGCCTCTACCTCCTAACACTGTGGTTTTACACGCAGGCGAGTCACATAGGGATACATGGAGTTTACGTGAATGCTGAGGATGAAAATCAGGTCTTTGTGATTGCAAGGCAAGCACTTTTCAGACTGAGCTATCTCCCAGAATTCAGAAAGCTCAAGTTCTTTAACATAGGAAGGGGGAACCCATTTTGGATTCTAAGCACCACAGTATCCCAGATCCTAGAAAGGTACATGCCAGTAAGCCTGGATCCTGATCTTGCCTCAGACTCAATTCCAGCTTTCTGCTTCCTGTTTCGTTCTGAGCAACACCATTCTCATTCCTCCCACTACCGTACTGATTCTCACCCACTCTTGTTCTTTCTCTGGGTTCCCATTAAGACAAAATTAGCCATCCCAGCCACAGTTAACATACAGAGTTCATCAGCTGAGCACATCTTCAGTGTTGTAGCCCTCACAGCCAAGCGCTTTTGGTATTTCCTTTCATTGGTAAAACGGAAACTGAGGACTGAGAAGACAACTTGTCAGCAGAGTGGTGACCCTCATGCTCACAGGAACTGTTCAGTCCTCAGAACCTGCATAAAAATCTATCCATGGTGACACAAGCTTGAAACCCAGATGCTGGGGAAGTGGAGGTGGGGGGTGGGGGATTAAAAACTCAAGGTCTTCCTCCGGCTGTGTAGTGAGTTCAAGGCTATTTTGGGCTCCCTAAGGCCCGTCTCAAGACAAAACAAAAACAAAATAAAACAGACAGACAGACAAACAAACAAACAAATAAGGAAAAAAAACAGGCTCTCTGGACTGTGGTTAACAGGTTTAAAAGTCTTCAATCTGTAAGTATTTCTCAACTAATTTCACCCTGACTCTTTGAACCTGTTAGCCATTTTGAGTTTTAATTTTTGGGTAGCTCAATGGATTACCATATACAAATTCTAGTTCTGTCAATTCTGGTTAATTTCCCTTCTCTATTTAGGCCAACTTCTAAAGCCCAACTTTACCCTTGGTCTTGACGACACTACTAAGAATAGACTAAGTCTCCAAGGTGCCATCATGCA